>NC_051095.1:17633455-17962955 GCF_901709675.1 Syngnathus acus | reverse complement strand
TCCAGAAATAACTTTTAGACAGAACAGGGGCATTAAATTAACACTTTAAAGAAACAGGAGATGAATGTGCTCCAATAACAATGGTTTTTAAATTATATCAAGTATGTGATTTTTCATCTTAATTGTGCACTCAACAAATTAATGAGTGTTGCGAATGACCCAAATAGAGAACAGAAGACTTTTGGGAGAATCCGTAGGCACACATAAAATGTCGTCTCATTAGCACAAGGGGTCTGCTTTCGTCTCACCCTAACAATCATTACCATCATGCATTTAACATTTAATAATATATGGTACAATACATAATTGTGGTACTACACTACTGTAGTATTAGTGTTATTATTATTCAAGCATCTCATAATCCTTTGTATTTTTGAAGTGCCGTCATCTGTTAAGTGTGCAAACAGCGTTTACAGGTGCTATTATGAGAGTAAAGCAACTTCAATTATTAATTGATGTACCTCTACCACTGCCCATTTCCTCACTGATATAAAGGACTATTAAACTTATTTCCTCCTTGTTGATAGAATGAAATATTGTGTCTTTTAATGGATAGGCCTATTTAAATCTCCAGCATTAATACTTTAATGTGCAGGATATGATTGTTCGGTACCAATGACTATAATTAGTTTTGTTTAATATTATCTGTCCATCCCCACATCATGCTGGGGGTTCGTACATTTATACCATCAAGATAGGAGAAAAAACGTAAAATACGGAATGAAGGAACATAGGTTTTTGGAAAACAATCTATGTTATGTACAAAAGAATATCCAAGTATGCTAACGAAATGTTTGCCATTCCCACTTAAAAGCCTCTACCAGACTAACGAATTCCTTGAGCAAAATATATTTCATATACAGTGATCCTCGTCTATTGCTGATAATTGGTTCCAAGACCTTCTGCGATAGGTGAAAAGCCACGATGTGGAGTCAATATCTTTACGATATTTGCTCATGACTTTCATAATTTTATTTTTAAACACTTGGTTGTATTTATTTTTGTATTTTGTGGTAACTATTAACATTAATAGTAACAGTGTTATAATTGAGTATCTGAACCCAAATTATAATTGGGTGTCTGAACCCAAATGGAGAAGCAACCCGTATACAATACCATAATACTGTCAATATATTGTTCATCCATTGTGGAAAAATTAAGTATTATTGCAAATTTAACAAGTACTTAATAATAGAATGCTATTTTCCTTGAACATATTGAACCATTTTTTTTGTTCGTCTTACAGGAGACTTGGATTAATGTAATGGCATTTCTGTTTTCAAAGGGGCTTAAAATGTGAGATACGAGTGTTTTGAGAAACAAATTAAAATTTGTATTATACGGCACCACACCGAATATAAATGCAATGAAATCATTAATTAAATGGCATAGCTACAAAAGCACTTCCAAAAACACACAACCACACAAAATATTTACAATACATTATTAACATGCTTCTTTTGTAAAATTGTATTAAGACCTCAATAGAATGCAACTCCTGCTTCCCACACCTACCACATGGAGATATGCCACATCCAGTTGCAGTTAATCTAATCAAGCCCACAAATCATTGCATTTTTTTGAATCATCAACCAACGACCCTCAACGCAGCATCACAACAGAATCATCAACTCTGTTCATCTCTTCAGTGGCAGTGCAGAAATGGCAACACTCCCCAATCACATTACTGTACATGCGAGAACATTTAAATGCTAATGTTATAAGCTCACATCCCTAATATGATAAGCTGACAAGCTTATTATAAGCTGTGACGTTTCAAGAGTTTCTTCCATTCAGTTATCACAGGAGGCATTAAATTGCATCGTCGCACTGTGCTAGGAGGAACGGAGTTAAATTCTTTGCAGAGGAGATTATTTTGTCTGACAGCACTGTATAGTAGCTGGATTGTACGTGATGGTTTGTCAGGCGATGGGTAAGTGTGCAGAGGAATGCAGTGGTTTGAGTCAACTAATTAGTATTTTATGCTTGGATATAAAGTCACTGATGGTGTAGTGGTTCACTCACCTCAATTCATTCAGGCAGTGAGTTCTCACTGTGTGACACTGTGGACTTGAATGTGAATGTTTGTCTGTTTCCGTGTGCCTTGTTATTGGCTGGTGTCCAATTCCAAGTGTAGTTAGTCTTCTTGGATAAAATCCAGAACCCTGTGAGCCTGAACAGAACCAAGCGCAATACTACAGATTATAATATCGAAAATGGATAAATGTTTAGATAGAGATATTAGGGTGCGTTCTTTCAAGAGCAGTCACATTTGTATGGCTTTTACACTTGCTAAAATGACAGAAAAGACTGTCTCATTATTCCAAAGCCTTTTGAAAGAAATGTAACTTTTAAAAATCAGTGTAGAAATAATCTTAAATTACACACGGTAATACGACACATTGACCAAATGGGTAGCACTTCTGTCATAGTTCTAAGGTTCGGGTTCAAATAAAGGCTTTTGCATGTATACAGTACTTGTTGCGTGGGTTATCTTCTGGTCCTTTGATTCCTCTCACACTCTAAGATCATGCGGGTTATGCTGATGAACGACACTAAAATTGTTCTTGGGCATGATTTTACGGGTGTTTTTCTGTCAAGCCACTCTAGCATTTATTTGGCATTATAAAATTACTTTCTCAGCCTCCCTACATATTGGTCAAGCCCCCCTTCAGCCTCGGATGAAAATAAATCCTGGAGTTGTCCCTGTCCAGCGTGTGCCCTGCCTCACCCAAAGGCAGTTGGGATAAACTCCAGCTCAACCACGAGTCTAGTGAGGTTAGCTGGTAAAGAGAATGGGATGAATAGATCCGCATGGTGATTATTGGACATTTTGGAAATGGAACATTTCTCAATTTGTATTCCAAATAGATTTCATCAGCATGAGTGGCAATCAAAAGAAGCACTCCTACAAAATGTTATTTTCATAAATGCTGAAACTTATGCAAGGAATGTAAAACTTGTAGCAGTAATAGCGTATGAGAACTGACAAGAAAAAGTTGTCTGATCAAGCATTACTTTTTATAAGAAATTTTTTCTCAATCTATTTTGGCTGTTGTAACATTACGTTCAGAAACCTTGAAGTCAATGATATAATGCATTTTTTGGTTATCACAATTAGCTACATTTGCATCAATCAACAGACCATAAACTGTGACTGTCTGCAACTTGTTGAACAGCAAAATCTCATTTTCATAAACACAGCAGAACCACTTAAACAAAGCACTCTCAATAGAAAAGCTTTAATTTACACACAATTCAATTTAATCTTTTACATTTTGGAATATTTACATTGAAATCAGGTCCTCTGTTCCAATCCTATTTGATTAACCTCATCATCTGATGATATACATATTATGATGAGGACGAGTGACATGGGCCCCACTCTGCCATCATTGGCTGATCTCGATTAGTCCATGCTAGCAAATCGGTGTAACAGCTGGCAGCCACTGTCTGTTTAATCTCTGAGTGCAGCTGTGCTGGAAGAGGCAACATGCTAGCCTAATTAAATATGCCGTCTCCATGGGAAAAAAAGCCTTGGGGTCCGAGATTAATGTTGATTTCCCTTATTCACTTTCCTGCCATATGAAAACAATATGCCTCCTCCTCAACACACAAGTAACATGAAATGCACTGTAGTCACTGACATTTTTTCATTAACCACACCGACTACGTTTACGTGAACTCAGTAACCCTTCTAAAAGCCGACGGCCATGTAAACATGTAAATATGCTCTTATTCTGGTTTTTACAACCCTGAAAAAGAACCCTGGGTTACCCCTTTTCTAACCAGAATATCTGATCAAGCAAACGGGTTGCCTCATTCCAGAGAGAAATTGGTTTGTGTTTTGTGGTTGCTCTTCCACATCCCAAGAGCCAGATGATTGGACCGCTAACGTCTCTGTATTTGGTCGCCGCCCAGCTCACACTGCACCTGACCCTCTTGGCCCCTCCCACAGGTGGTGAGCCAATGAGAAGGGGCGCCCACGTTTCCCTATTGGGATGAGCTCGGCCAGGCACCGTAGGTGCAGGCCAGGCCATAAGTTGATTGCCAACTTTGGGAAGACACAATTCATGCAGATAATTTGTTGCGATAAGTCATAAGAGAAAGATTAGCAAAGTTTGTTGTATATTTGTACACACGCACATAGTTAACAGAAAGCTATCAACAATTTACTCCATATACTGTGTGTCACCTGCAGACTCTGGTTATAATTTTTCAAATCAGGATGTTTCCCCTTCCCTGCTGACTCTCAGTCTTGTGCTTGATGCGAGCAATGCACAGTGTCATTGGTACGACCCCTATTTGCTGTAACCCCACCCCCTTCTTCCCCAGCCCTGCTCAACAGGGCCTTGCAGAGGTCACATACGTGTAATAAAAAGGAGGGGCCGAGGTGTGATTTGGGAAAAATGGGCATTTTCTTCAGCGTCTCAAAGCATCCAGAGTAATGCACTAAATTATTGGGGTCAGTGACTCCACCTGTTCTGTTGATTTGTCTGTGGACACACAACACTCACATTGACGTTGAAGGACATTCCTCACCAACAATGAGCGCAAGTAAAATTACATGCCTATGCTACCACCGCTTGAAGGTTTAAGTGCTTTTTCACCACATTCAAGTTGACGAAAGCTTGCTTACTTATAAAACCACGAAGACGTGTTAAACTTCCAGCCGTTGGAGGTACAGTAAATCTGTCAATTAAGTCCCAACATACATAGACACAGCGCAGCAGGAGTGTATTTTTACACATCCAGCAGCCGCACAGTTGCAGCTAATCAGCCTAATGAGCCAAAGATTGCCGCTGTAATCAGGCATCATTAGGTTTATGAGTATTTATTATCCATGGCTCGGAAATAACAAAGAAGAGCATCTCATGATGATGGCCAAAGAGGAGTCCTGCAATCACCCTATTAATGGCATTCTGTCACCTGGCAACCACTTTTTAAACAGTCCAAGCCATCCATCATTTGCCTGTTCTCTAACCCGGATGTGAGCCATTTTCTAAACTGGCTTGAGAATCCTTGTGTGTGTCTGTGGTTGTGTGGATCACAAGACATATGCAAGTGTGGAAAGTTGATTTGCCTTCATTTCAAACCATGCTTCAGCCAGTTTGCATGTGAGCCAAGTTTCACGCTGATTGCAGGCAGTTTGGCGAACTAAAGCTGGGGCTTTCGTGGAGGTCGCTTCAATATTATTTTGTTGCTCTTGCAAGTGCGTTGTTACGCTTGTTCAGAGTTAAATTGCAGACACACTCCACCAGGCTACTCAAGTCCGTGTGGTCTCCTTTCTGTTTACCCCCCCCCCCCCCTTTTAGCTTTCAGGTTTAAATTGGATTTATGGCTGCACACTCTTTTTGGAATGCTTTTAAAATGTTCTGTGAAATTATTGGAAGAATGTCAGTAGAGAGAGTTTGTGATAAAAGTGAGGACATACCCTGAGAGAGATGGATTCATGCACCTTATGTGAGAAATGTAACCTTCTCTGTGCTTCTGTCATCTTATTATGCGCTGGATATAAACATACAGAGACATACTATAGTGCGAGGTGGATTTAATGAATGCCTTGCACAGTGTTATCATACCTGTTTAATCAAGTCTTTGAGTCCTCAGACAAAGGATGTGAAAACAACCTAAAAAATCTAATAATTATTATAATATCACAAATAAAAAGTACCGAAAGTCACTTCATTTTCAGTTAAAACTATTAACACCCTTATTTGACAGGACAGCACTATAAAATGCACTTCCTTAAATGTAAGGCCCCACTTGGAATGATCATCTTAATTTCTAATAGAAGATTATTTTTCTTTGTTTCATTCACTCACCACAGTGAACAAATGTGATCATTATAAAGTATACAATGACCAAGTGAGATGAGATGTTTAATGTATTTTTTGGCATTTGGCATTTTTTACAATCTTGGTTTTTAATCTTTTGATATTTTGTATATTAATTTCATTTCTGTATGTGGCAGTGTAAAGCCTGTTTTAGTCAATGAAACCTCAAAGATTTTAGTCTAGTTTGAGTCACATTGTATTTATAATTTATAAGGTATATTATGTTTAAGAAGTCATACTTTGCACATGTATTCATATTTTGACATATTACCAACTGTTAAAAGAAAAAGAAAATTAATTGATGCCAAAATCCAAATCAAACAATGAAAACCTATACAAAAACACAATAGTTTATCAACCACATTACTCGCACCCGCCCTGTACTTTAATTTCTTTTATCTTGCCATAGCCAAAATTACCAATGTATATGCACTGTTCTGTTTGTGTGTGAGTGTGTGTGTGCATGCGTGCACGTGTGTGTGTGTTGGGTAGTGGGCGTGAGAAACTGGTCTAAAATGCTACATTTTCCTCCATATTTCACACAGTCACGCCAACAATAAATGTTCAATCAATCAATCAACTGAAACATGGCTCAGAGCGAAAACATATTCCCACTTGCTTCTTGGTCAAAAATCCCTGCTTAATTGAGACATAACGGGAACACACAAATTAATGAATTGATGTTAGCATAACAAGACTAACCTTTATTTATTATTTATTATTTATTATTTATGTTTTGTGCCTTCTTGTTTTTGTTTTGTGTCGCCTACTTGTATGTCTCGTCACCGTGGGATGGAGGAAACGGAATTTCGGTTCCTTTGTGTGTCTTGACATATGAAGGGATTGACAATAAAGCTGACTTTGACTTTGACTTTTGACTTAGCCTGAAGCAGCGCTCTGTCTTATATGGAGTTCAATTGATTACAGTTTGTTACAAGACGATTGGCAGGTAACTTTATGGGCCCTATTTCCATGCCTAGCCCAAGTCTAGCGCAAAGCACAGTTTGTCACGTGTCTGCACCATCAGCACCTCGGACAGTTCTCTTTCTCTGCTCCTGCCCCTTCTGTCCTGTTATGCAGTGATTAGCACTGATTGCCCGCACCTGCTGCTCATTACCACACCAGCTCGTTAACTCTGCTACTTAAACCCTGCATTTCCATCCCTTCCGGTCAGTTTGTCTGGCTTGCTACCTGTCGGTTAGCTACCCATTTCTAATTGTGCGAATGCGTCATGGAATAGTAGGAAAGTGCATAATGTGGATGTGACTCAGAGTAGATCTGATAGCCACTAAATAGCACTTATTGCACATGTCAGCACAATTTCTAACAATCAGCGTCGTGAACATCCACTTTGAACATCTGACAGAACACACTAACATTTCCGTCCAGTCTTGTCTTGTCAACCAAACCTTCGAGTCATCAAGTCTTTAGGAAATAATCCATCCATTTTCTGAACCGCTTCGTCCCCACGGGGGTCGCGGGTGTGCTGGAGCCTATCCCAGCCGTCATCGGGCAGTAGGCGGGGGACACCCTGAACCGGTTGCCAGCCAATCGCAGGGCACACAGAGACAAACAACCATTTGCACTCACACTCACACCTAGGGACAATTTGGAGTCTTCAATCGGCCTACCAAGCATGTTTTTGGGATGTGGGAGGAAACCGGAGTGCCCGGAGAAAACCCACGCGGGCCCGGGGAGAACATGCAAACTCCACACAGGGAGGGCCGGAGGTGGAATCGAACCCGCACCCTCCTAACTGTGAGTCGGACGTGCTACCCAGTGCCCCACCGAGCCGCCCTTTAGGAAATAATAAATAACATAAAATAATTTCATCGGGAAAAACATCATTGCTACCCAGCACGCTAGCTCAATTTAGTGAGCAGACATTATAATAATGTTAAGCATGAAAGACCAGTGTCGATCAAGATGTGTTGCATGAGTGATGTAGTGTTGTCTCTATTCCTCTCAGCTCAAGTGCTTCTCGAGTAAATGAGTGGTTGAGAGACATTTCACTGCAACCAGCAGAAAACTCATGTATAAATTATGCCAAAGTAAGTTGTTGTTTGTAGTACTGTGTATTTAAGGTGCTAATTTAAAAACCCTTGCATTGAAAAAGCAAACATGTCTTATCCAGTATGTTGATGAAAATACAAATTGAACAGCATTTTCTTCGCCCACAAATACGTGCAGGCAAAAGAGGTCCCACTCCTGTTGCGACTGATCTAACCCACTGTATCAGACAGCGGGTTTACATTAGCCGGGAGCTATTTCACAGGTACAGCCAAGCAGAAAAATAATTCAAAGGCTTGCTTATCAGGACAGCTGACGTGAGCATTCAACAAATGGTTATTCCAGAGTCAATGTTCACATAACTGCTGCTCCGAAATAGTAACGGGTGTCATGCAGTGGTTCTGATTCAGTGAATTAATTGTTATCAGAAACAGCAACAGACGGTAGGGAGTTTACCCCAGACGGACCACAATATGTGACAAAACATTTCGAACAAATCTGGAGATTGGATGATTGGGGAAATCAGGTCCCTTCTCGGTTCACTACTTGTACACTGTGGCACACATTCTGGAATATTTTAGATGAAATTTCTAACTGCTGAGTTCCATAAGTATATGAGATGAGAAACAGGTCTGCCTTTGGCTCTTTGCATTTTTCAGCAAGGCAGTCAAATCTGACGTGGGAAATATTTTCATACCAACACAGAAAATCGTTATTTTCCACTTCCAGACAAGTCTATTAGGGGACTTGTATTATAGCAAGTTTTCTTCTTTCCATTTCATTAATCTATTCATCACAAAGAAAAATGCATGAACCCCTTGGTGATAAGTTGCTCTGTTAAATGTCTTGAAACCGTTGCCTTGGGAATGAAGAGAGATGTGCTGCGAACATTGAGAAACTTAAGAGGGCATTTCAGCTTTGCTTTGGTGCATGTTTTACCCATGTTACTCTACATCAGTGGCAGTGGCGTAGCCAAGCCGGGGCGAGCCGGGGCGGCGCCCCGGTTAGGACTCCCTGCGCCCCGGTTGAAAAAAATCGAGCTTTTTCGATTCTTCATTTTCATGCCGTTTTTTTTCTTTCGGTCTTGCGCGAATGTGCTTGCGCTATTCTATGTGCGCGATGTTATCCATTCACCGTTTGCCTCCCGGACCCGGATGTTGTTTTAGCGATCAGCGAACGGCGTGGGTGATGTTCGATTTTTTTTCCTGTGGGCGCGCGCCCCTACTGGAAAAATTATCAGTGGTTCTTATCAAACCCTAGGGATTCGGTGAGTCGGTCTCAGGGGTTCGGCAGAGCCTCCACTGCGGAGGTTTGAACACACTTGATTTATCGTGTAAATTCGTGATGACGCATATCTGAACTGGTCTTGCAAAGGCAACAGCAGAAGTCACACTGATTTGCAGGTATGTAATTTGTTGTGAGTTCATGCATTGTGTTGGTTTTGTTCTTTGAACAAGGTGACGTTCATGCGCGGCTCATTTTGTGCACCAGTAAAAATCATCTATGTCTTGAATTTGAAAATAATTATTTTATTTTTCACTGAAGAGGCGTTCGGTGAATGCGCATATGAAACTGGTGGGTTTGGTACCTCCAAGAAGGTTAAGAATCACTGCTCTAGACGAAGAGAAACGTACAGCACCACCTTTCTCCAAATATACATTATTTGCTGCTTTAATTTCTTCTTGAACACTATTTACATGGTCAAAAATATTCTTTGGTTTATTTTTTTCCTTGCAATCGATTAACAGAAATATTATGCTCTATAAATTCTCCATATACTGTCTTTTCCGGAGTAAAAGTCGCAGTTTTTTCGTAGTTTGGCCGGGGTTGCGACTTATACTCAGGAGCGACTAATGTGTGAAACCATTAACACATTATATCGTTTCACATATTATTTTCACACTAAACCGCATGAGGACGCTCTAGGCCTGTGGAATAATTGGACCTGAAACTGACGAGTCTGACGTAAACCATGTAAAGAGGAAGCGCTGCATCTTCTACTTCCAGAGTTAGCAGAGTTGTTTAGAAGTGACACAGAGGATGAAGATTTCGTTGGATTTAATAATTTGGAGCGACACGGATGGTTCGATAAACTTGTTAGCATGTTATATGTGCTATAGTTATTTGAATAACTCTTAATATGTTATGTCAGGCACAGTCTCAGTTCCTGGTTTATGTGTTTATGTAACGTTAGCATACCGTACCGTTCAGCCTGTTGCCTATTCTATTTTTATTTCAAATTGCCTTTCAAGATGACATACCGTAATTTTCGGACTATAAGTCGCACCGGAGTATAAATCGCACCAGCCATAAAATGCCCAAAAAAGTGAAAAAAAAACATATATAAGTCGCTCCGGAGTATAAGTCGCATTTTGGGGGGCAATTTATTCGACAAAATCCAACACCAAGAACAGTCATGAACGAGCAACAACAGGCTAAACGATAGCTATGCTAACGTGACATAAACACAAACTAAGAGCTGAGAACGGCCCTGACGTAAAATTCAGAGTTATTCAAAAAACTATTACATAAATAACACGTTAATAAAACCATCTGCGTCACTCCAATTCATTAAATCCATTAATCGTCCTTTGTCAACAATGCGTGCGCGCCGCTGACGGCTCTTGCACTTAAAAATATTCCACAGGCCCATATAACGACCAGCTTGGTAGAGGAGGACCGGGCGTGCCTCTTTACATGCAAGAGCATTGTCCGAGCCCCAACCACCGTCCCTGGACAGCCACGCGGCCGAGCGCCGGCGCCCGACTTCAATCCACGAAAGTGAAAGAGAACTCCGTCGAGTGACGCGCGACGTCGCGCTGCTGACGTCAGCAGCGCGACGCGACGTCGCGGTCGCGCGTCAGCAGCGCGACGTCGCGTCAGCAGCGCGGCGGTTGTTTACATAAAGGACAAAGATCGACTCGTCCAGGGACGGTGGATGGGGCTCGGACAATGCTTTTACGCACGCCCGGTCCTCCTCTACCGAGCTGTCTTTCACCTCCGTGGATGGAAGTCGAGGGCCGGCGCTCAGCCGGGTGGCTGTCCGAGGACGGTGGATGGGGCTCGGTCATGGCTTTTACGCACGCCCAGTCCTATTGTATGGAGCTCTCTTCCCCTTCCGTGGCTGGAAGTCCACGCCGCCACACGCCTGTAAGTTTGTTTTGTTAAATAAAGAGCCGTTTACCAAACCCACGTCTTTCCTTGAACTTTGTTAACGCTACAATATAGTTATATAGTAGATCTGTGGAATAACGACGAGGCTGACGTCAGGGCGCACGCGCGGCGATGTTGACAAAGGACGAGGAATTTGATCAATGGATTTAATGATTTAGAGTGCACAGATGGTTTGATAACATTATTGCTTATATAATAGTTATTTGATATATAATTTATATATCGTTATATGGGCCTGTGGAATATTTTTAAGTGCAAGAGCCGTCAGCGGCGCGCACGCATTGTTGACAAAGGACGATTGATGGATTTAATGAATTGGAGTGACGCAGATGGTTTCGCGCTGCTGTCGTCACTTGAAATTCAAATTACAGTAATCCCTTGCTACATTGCGGTTCGTTTATCGCGGTTTCATTGTTTTGTTTTTTGTTTGTTTTTTTTTTAAATATTTTGAAAAAAAAAAACACATATAAGTCGCTCCTGAGTATAAGTCGCCCCCCCACCCAAACTATGAAAAAAACCGTGACTTATAGTCCGAAAATTATGGTATATGTTCTTGGTGTTGGATTTTATCAAATACATTTCTCCCAAAAATGCGACTTATACTCCTGTGTGACTTACATGTGTCTTTTTCTTCTTCATTATGCATTTTATGGCTGGTGCGACTGACACTCCGGAGCGACTTAGCGTTCGGAAAATACGGTATGCTCATTTATTGTGTATACACAGATGAATTTCATATACTGTATCTAGAACCACAAAATTCTGCAGTCCAAGTATGTATTGTTTTTATATTTACACATATTGGTATTATTGGTTCCCTTACCATGAATGAAATTCATTATTTTCAATGTTTAGTAAAGAAATGCAAAGAATCCAATCTTTTACCAAACTTTAAAATCCAACGTTGAATGAAATATTTTACGAATCGTCTTTACAGACAACAAACGTGTTCAAATCAGAAAACATAGGAGGGCCCAGAAAAGAGGCTAAAACGCTCTGGGCCTGATGATGATAAATGTCACACTTTGAATCATATGTTTTTAGTAAAATTATCTGACAGACCAAAGGAAGATTTATGACTCTGTGGAAAATGTTTTTTTTTTCTCCCCCTGACTTCACCATGCCCGGATCCTGGCGCAGTGAGCTCCAATTCAAACACAGCTGGTCTGTTCAGGGAATTTCATCTACCTTCATTAGAAATGCCAAAGTGACTCTGAAGATGCAATTCATTAATCCTTGGCACTGAACAGTGTTCTTCATATTGTTATGGAAAATCAATATGATTGAGCTGGAGGACTGCCCGTCCCAAGTTCCGTTGAACACAACTGTAATCAAGTCAAACAGCATATCAAGATCGAGGGGAAAGTGGGTTACTAAACACATCACACAACAAGGTTAGCCAGGAACACAATTCCAAAAATGTGGTCATAGTAGGCTGGTTGTGTGATAAAATGTTTGGGATGATTATCAGTCAATGCAATATAAAACAATTTCAAGCTTAGTCCAAAGCAAGGTCGAAATGCAATGAAGAGTCAAATGGGGGAGTTTACAGATTAACCCCCCCCTCCAAAAAAAACACTTTTTATCATATTTATTAAGTATAACAGACTTCACTTTGGCTCTATTTAGCAAATATTGAGCCAATACACCAGCAAAGAAACATAAAATAGAAAGTCATAACACATAAACAAATAATTAGATTTATTTTGGATTGAGAGCATGCAAGCATTAAGGTATACATACATTAAGAAAAAACATAATAGATAGACATCTGGGTATCTCCGGTATTTTTCTATGTTTCTATTTCCATATAAATATAATAGCGAAACTGCGTAGTTTCTGTATTTGCCTCTGGTCCAAGTAGGAACCTCCACTCAATCCTGCTCATCTCTTTGATCAAGGACATGTTAAGAGAAAATTAGACAAGTTTAGGGGAAAATACTGCTGTCCTAGAGCATATCTTGATGTTGCTTTACTGTTGAGGCATCTCTTTTATTACCTTTGTTAATTGACAAATTGTTGCCAAACAGATCTTACTGATTTTTAACACTAATGTGATGGCAGCTGGGCACAATATGAGTGGAATGACACATTTTTATTGTGTTTCACATCACATAGAGAAACTCAAATCTGGCCATGTAACAGAAAGTGAGATCATTTGCATGTTGCACTAATTAAAGCCATAAGTTCTGGGAAGCTAAAGCTGTTTTAGAATGAGTCAATGTTGACCTGGAGGTCCAATTTGATCCAACCGTGATATTAAGACTGCCATTTCACATTTAATAAAATATGCAAAACCAAATTCTGCTCATTTTCAGAAAAGGTGAAAACATAAAGTGCCCTAGGCATTCCTGAGCATCTGGCGAACCTTAAGACACGTTTTCATGCAGCTCCAACATAGTTGCGGATCGTTTTATGTATTCTGGGCCTTGAACACATACACTAATATATGTTATTGTGCAGTGTGTAAAGTTTTGCCTGAAAGTAGCTACCATCCAGAAACAAGTGGCCAAATTCTTAAATTAACTGACTTCAAACAAAACAAAACAAAACACAACAGATCACAACAAAACATCTAAATGCAACACTCATGGTCAGATTAGATAGAGTAAGATGTCACACTACAGTAAAATAAAACTAAACTAAGTCTTTTGATACAGGCATAGGCTCTAGGGTACAGTTTGATTTACGACAGTGTTTTATAAATATTTTAATGTCAGTGTCCCAACCAATGTTTTTTTAAACATAAAAACACGAATAGAAAATCATTTCCCAGGGCAACATGCAAAAGTTTGGTGGGAAAAAAAAAATCAACATTTCACTTTTGTGAGTGTACAGCCACTCACTGTTGCCTCCTGAGGAGCAGCAGAGTGGTGCTAAAATAAAAGATGTCAATGAACAGATGAATTTGCAAAAAGCCTATTAAAATATGCAAACAATAGTATAGGGCAGATAGTGACACATCAAAATGACTTGGCTTCAAGCATTAGACTGAGAAGATAATAGTGTGACATACATATAGAAAAGGTCCCGTTGGAGCACAGATCAAAATTAAATTTGTATCATTGCAACAAAATTGCATGCCTTCCTAGATAGCTCTTTACCACATGCTTTATTCACTGAGAAATAAAGGGTGATTTCAATATTTCAAAAACTTTTTCACCATGAATTGAACCTATTGCTCTTTGCCCTAAGCATCACGTATCAATTCAGTGACAAATCGGTCACATACTTTACGCATTCTCTGCTTACTAAAAAGAAACAAATAGCCATAAAATCTTAACATCGATAGCAGATGTTGCAATGTTTAGCATACCTACTGAAACTTGAGCTGTTTGGCTTTTGACATCTTGATTACATTAGAGGGATATTTGTTACACATTGAAATAAGAATAAGTTGTGATTAATTTTCTGTTAAGGGTAGACAATTTTGCAATGCAATTCTGTAAGTCAAAGAGACAAAATAAGTATATTTGGAGCTTTTGTCGTGTCTGTCTGATGTGTGCCGCTCTCAAAAGCCGATTAGATTCTTATCACAATACATGGGGTGCGATACGCTTCAAGAATGGTACATTTTGAAGTGGAATGATTCGATTTGGTTCGGTTCCATTAAAACTGATTTTCTGTTTCATATCGGGTTTTTTTTTGTTATACAATTTATCGCGACATCATGAATGTAAACGTTACCAAAGTTTGCATCTTTGTGCAATGTCACAATATATACATTAACTGTTCAACAAGGGGTGAAAAATATCTATGGACAAAATCTTTTCATATGTAATGTGTCATTGAAATGTTTGCAATCAGTTCCCAGGGACCCAGAGAAAATAAGAAATAAACCCAAACTAGGTTTATATATTCTCTTTCAGGGCATGTTTTCTTTCAGTTAATGCATTCTCCATCCTATGTTGAAAGAAAAAGAAACTATTGTTTTACTATTGGATGTTGTTTGCTTATAAGTACTTAGAAGTACTTGGGGAAAAAAAGATGGGTGTCATCCAGAACAAACATGTATGACTATGGGATCGCTTAATCCAGGAAGAGAGTCGAGGAAGGAAGATCTGAAGAGAGGGGGATAGATGAGGATGGATGGGGAGGTTTTCTAAAGAGAGAAAGGGGAGGAGGGAAGGTTGCGTGATGAAGGGAGGGCAAAATGAGAGATGGCGCAACATACCTCAGTTCTGTGCTCAATTTACACCATACTTGTGCCACATTTATTCAGACAAGCTACCAAAATCAACAAAAAATACCAAATTACCTAGACAGTTAGTATATTCACATTGAATCAGTTTGTTTGTTTGGGGTGGGGGCACTGTCAATATCCTGGAATATCAATTTATTAGTCTTGCAAAACACAAAGCGCTCCATTTTCATGCCCAGTGCAAGTCTGATAGTACCGGCTCCTCTCATTACCTTTAAATTCGGCGCATGAGAAGCAGATAGTGTGACCTTGTTTTGTCTCGAGGGCTGCCCAAGTCCTTCTTTTTAACTTTTGTTGCTAACGGGAGGTGAATAATCCGGCCAAAGAAACAAGTCTGCACTAGGCTGCTGGATGGACCTGCGGGTGCATGCAAATGATTGACAACATCTCCCGTGTCACACCTTCTGTCTCCAATAGGCTATCATTCTTAAAAACAATTTAATTAGAACTCAAGGTACAAAATGGGGTCAGGCACGGATCATTTTAAAATGTCATATCAGGTCATAAAGAGAATTTTAAAATAATGCACAAAATGTGTGTTTTTTTTTTAAATTGCATGGAAATACCGTAATTTTCGGACTATAAGTCGCACCGGAGTATAAGTCGCACCAGCCATAAAATGCCCAAAAAAGTGAAAAAAACCCATATATATGTATATAAGTCGCTCCTGAGTATAAGTCGCCCCCCCACCCAAACTATGAAAAAAAACCGCGACTTATAGTCCGAAAATTACGGTACATGGAAATTGGAAACCAGTATTTAGATGGAAATGGACATAAGATATGAAGCCAATGTTCATCTACTAAGGAAAATAAAATGTTTTCTTGTTTGTAAACATGTTATGTGTATTCATGTCAGCTTTGCTGCTTATGAAGAACAGTTTCCCACACAAGACAGATTCCAGAAACACGTTCTTATATAAATATGGTAGTAGCATAGTTGAATACTTTCTCTCTGCTTTTGGATAGAAATGAGGACCTGCAGAGGAAGTAGACTGCAGCACTCAACAGAGCATACCCTATATGTGTGCTGGAGTGAAGCGGGAGCCAAGCCCTTTTATTAATTCAAGCTGAGCAAGGAGTCCACTTGAACTGTTGACATCATATAAGAACAGTTACTTGAACCCGAACAGATGCCACTCAAACTCAGTCAAACTGTCACTCTGATCTTTGCTCATGAAATCACAGGGCCTTGCTGCAACCTTGCCTAGGTTGTTGCAAGAAACATTCTTTTTCTTTTCAATAAGGCTTTACCATACCATATGTATTATTTTGAAGGCAACTTGTCTTCTTTTCAGCTGCCATTAGTACAGTACTGAATGCAGTTTCCTCATTAGTAAAAAAAACTGCATACATAAGTATGCATGAATATGAATAAGATATAATACAACATATATTGTCAACTGAAATGAAAGCATGTTTCATGGTGTCCTTTTTAAGAAATATTGCATCTGACAGACCATGGTTTATTTCACGCAGTACCAAGGTCCTTGGAGGAAATGTGGCCTTTGTGTACACAGTACATGAATTTGTTGAAACTTGCATTCATAGAAAATATTTTTGAACTTCACGTAACTCTTGTTCAAAAGTGGCTCTATTGTCAGGTTCACCATCAATTGGGTGGTTTTGTTTCACATTCACACGTTCAAGGTTGTCAGTAAACACAAGTCTTTTTTTTTTTTAGCTCTCACAAAGAATGAACAGCAAGGGAAGCATGGGCAGCTATTCAAGGAATAGACCCTCTCTACCGGTCATTGTACAAGTATCATTAAAGGAATACATATGAAATCTCAGAGTCAGCTAGGTTCTCGCTCACCACTGAGCCTAATGTGGATAAAGGGTATAGAAAATGTTTATAGGAGTATGCTGTTGAACCAAGTACTGATACTAATATATTATTATGAATTTTAGCTGTCAAAAAAAAAAACGATACCATAATTCCCCAGTATCGGTACTTGAAGAAAAAAATAACAGCCAAAGCACTCCAACACAGACGGGGCCGCCACACAGCGCGTCTGCCGCCACACAAAGGCCTTTATCGCTCCCATTTTTTGATATGCGTGCGGTATACGTACCCGCTCGTTGCATTTTGGCAACAAATTGGGCACTTACACATTTCATTCACAGGAATTATAAATATTGTTGTGAAACAATACACACGACTGGTTGGGTCTCCTATCAAGCGATCACTATCTTAAAACATATGGCGTATAAAACTAAATGGATCACTCATATCACTTGTGCTATGTAATATGTGCCATGTAACTTGAACATTGTCTTCAAGTCAAAACTTTGGTATGGTGACAACACTAGATGGGTGAATAATTATGTAATTGTGATGTCACGTGTTGATGTAAAATCCAAATTAGACCTTGGGTAATTTTATTTGTTTGATTGAAATCTTATCTAAAACTTAAAACTAACACGCTCTAGACATTTTTTAAACGTTTATTGTCTTAAAGAGATAGATAATATTGCCATGTCAAAACTTCTAGCACAGAATCCCTTAATAAACATCAACGACCTCGTCATTTGTTATATATGTTTTGCCAGACAAGCGTCTCCATGAGCACGTGATATTTGTGACAAATAATCTCACTGGCAGGGATGGCTTTTATTGAGACCAAAGGATGTGAGCTTTGCCCTGCTGGCAGCATATCATTTGGTCTGATTGTGTATGTTTAATTAGTGTTGAGAACTGACAGGCTTGCTGGTCCAACTTCCTTGATGTCTGCTGGTTGCCGTTGGCTCCACTGACCAAATCATCATTGCTGGGCACATGGGGGACAAGGCTTGATTTTCAAAGCCTTTCGCTCCACCGATTCGCTGCGCATCCATGAGATTGATCATGGTGGTTTATCTGTGGCAACATGTGCTTCATCCCTTCAGATTTGGAGGCGGCTGGTTGCCTAAAGGCTCTGTGGCCGGCTACATCGCTGTGGCTGAAGTGCCACACAGAGAACTAAGGGAGGGACACCATGACAGCAATCCAGCCACAGCCCATCAGGGGTGGGGGCTGTGGCTCCATGGTGATGAAAGCAGCAGCAAGAAAGAATGAAACAAGTATGCATGTGTGGCAGGGGAGGAAAAATATAGTGTATGATCAAAGGTTGCTTCAACATAAACAGCATGGTCAAAGTTCAAAAGTCTATGACACCAAAGTCATACATGCACATGTGTACAGTATGTTTGGTTTGTTAATTGCAGTTGCATAAACATAATGAAATGGCTACTGATTTGAGGTAAAGATGATACAAATACCATAACGCTAGAAATAAGAAGACACTGCACTAAGAGCGTATTTCTACTATAAACAACAGATATTTTGCAAGTGGGAAAAAGAATGGGCAAGTAATGCAGTGCACCACCTATTCCAACAGATGGTGCTTGACTGAAAAAGCTCATTACTGTACTTATTCATACTGATGAGTAATACTATCTGATGTGTGCAAATGATCTTGTCATGTCGCTTTTATTGCGTCTGTGGGACCTGTCTGGCTCTTTTTTTGCAAGAGAACCCTGAGTGACAGTTCCTTAAGAAACAGTTCCGGTTTATTTTTCATGAGTGTCATTTCACATCATGGAAACATAATCCAGAAGAGAAAATGGTTCTACAGATTGTTAAGAGAGTTCACTGTAATAAAAACAAAAGCAGAATTCAAAATTATTAAAATGAATGTGGTGGTACTAAATCAAACCAAGATGCTGTTTTTTGAATGCTGGAGATGGTGCTATTTGTTTGAGTATGCATTGTATTCATGAATTTATTTGTTTGCTCCCTGTGGCTTTCACAGCTGCCCTTTGCAGAAAGACGGTCTTTTATCATCACTTCTTGACACAGCCGGGAAAACGCCTTATAAACATGCACATTTTAGATTAATTTGTTGGTGTTTATTGAGCGGCAAACACAAAAAAAGGTGGTCACATTTTTTGAACAACAAAAAATATGCAATACGAGCTGAAAATGCTGCAATTCTAGATATTCATATTCATTACAGCCCTTTGCCGCTAACTCTTGCCAACCATATACAACTTTATAATGAAAGGCTGGGTCACCGTTTGGACTTAATCTAAAATTCAATCAGACCATAAAAATCGGAAGTTTTCAAGCACGCCTGAGGCATGGAGACAACACAAACAGTCTGGTCCAGGCAGGCAACCGTGGACCTTCCAGGTGAGAGTCAGTAGTGTTAGCCACCCTGTCACCCAGTTTTAACCATTTGGGATATTGGCCCACATGATTTTGTTTGAAATCATGCCCCTTCAAATTACAGAAGGTTAAAGATGATTCATTGGAGTCATTTGCTCTGATCAAACCCTAACTTGATTTCAATAGTAAATATGCTCAAAATATGTGCTTGTGTAGACAGCAGACAATATCATTGCTCCCATGACAATTGTTGCATGTAGTGTAGCTATGCATAAGACCACAGAGAAAGAAATTGGCACACTTATTTTTCTTTTAGAAACAGATGTTACTCTTCAGTGACAACTCTGAAGAAATTCAATACATACATTATAAAAGAGTGCATATAAATGGAAATGCATTTCAGCATTCAGTCCATCTCAACTTCAGACAATGTTTACTTGAAGACCTAAGACCTTGCTGCAGTGTTGAGAGGGAACACTTCAAAGCCCGTTCATTATTAAAAAGAAATGCTTTACACCACCCCTTCTCCTTAACTTTGGGAAGCTCAACAACGTATAACACGCTGTAGATGGGGGCCGTGTGTCATCACATTGTTTTAATAAACATAGTGGAGACAACCTGCTTTGGACAGATAACAATAAACAATAAAGATAGATTACCTGTCAGAATCGAGCATGGTGGATAAAAGCAAAGCCACACAAGTGCTGGCAAGCATGCAAGTCAGGAAGCACAGGCTGGGAACTGAAAGGATTTATTAACAGAATGAATAGCAAACAACAGTGCTTGAGAACCAAGACCAAAATGACATTTTGAAGTGTTGACAAAATGTGTCTCACCAGGAGCACGAGCGACAGATGCACAAATGACAATCAACATATGTCAAGGCCTAGAAGTTGACTGCAAAAAAAACCCAACATATTTACCATATTTATTGAATTATAGGTTGGTCCGGAGTACAAGTCTCACCAGTCTGAAAATGGATCATGATGAAGAAAAAAAACAAAAACATAGATACTGTATACATCACATTCATTCTTCTTTTGGTGCATACCTGCCAAGTTGCCAATGTCAGTAATGCATCAAAAGTATTTACCAAAAGAGAGTAACATGATTAAGAAACGAAAGGATTCTGAATACCAGATCAATCTCTAATTTTAACAGATAAAAGTTGTACCTGCGTATGTTGCAGGACCAAACAAACAAGAAAAAATGCCTGACTTATAATGCGAAACATATGGTAAATGCTCTGAGAATGAAAAATAAGAATTTTGTCTTATACCCACCCCTGCATTGTAGATTGGTAAAACATGAATGGAGGAAACGGGGAGCAGGGAAATACAAGCGGACAAAGAGTAGACACAGGTGCAGCCTAGGGGGAGGCAGGCAACAGACACAAGGAAGTCAAGGGAATAACATGTTCCAAGGTCAGTGATTGGCACTGTAGCAGAAGCAAAAGTCCAACAAGAACACTCGTCCTTACAAGTTTCCTGGAACTGTGTGCAAGTCAAAAGTGCCTACCTAGTATATGTCACATTAAAAAATCTACATTTGCTTCACAATCGTACCTTTAAACTTTGTTTGCTCTGTGTTTCTGTAACATGAATATTGTCATTGTGATTGTCAAAAGACTTTACATTGGCATCACACTGTCCAGCAAGAATATCAAATAGTGTCAGCATGTAACCCAGCAATTCAAATTCATTACCAGACATAATTGATTCCACCTGTCTCAAAATTGTTTGCTCCCATTTAATTTCTTTTTTAATAAATGACTTTTCTGTGATAAGTTCCTTTTAAATATTACAATGAGGAAACAGCAGGACAAGTGTAGGACAAATTAATGTTCAGCATTCTAATATCCTCAAAATGCTAAATTTGGCACCTTTCCAGGGTTTGTTTTCTATTTCTTGCTGAGGTGTGCACCGATAACTATCATTCCCAGTCCTTTATTACGTAGTTTAGTTTTTCAAACTAGGAGAATCTCAAACCCCAAAATGAGGGATGGAAATCTTAATATTGAATGTTTGTCTGAAAATGGAGCCTGGAGCTCTCACAGTGCTCTCACATATACTTGGCTCTCGTGTTTCTTCGTGGATGTATTTGACACTTAAGCAGGATATTTTTGATTGCGGCACGTCAATAATTGTTTCTAGGCGCAAGTATGGCAGAGGGCACTTGGCATTCACATGTCACTATTTATTAGGTAGGCCAACTTTCTCTGACAGTGATGAGTATGGACTGTCTCCCTGTTTCATCAGCCTCAGATTCTTGGTGCAAGATTGAACGAGTATGCGCCATGTTAATATTATGATGCCAAACCACCAGGATCTGACACTCTTGATTGAAATAACCAATTTTATTTTACTCCCGCAGAAGAGACACATTTTGCAAAAGATGTCATCACTGAGAACCAATGTAATACGCTTCAAGTGACATTCTACAAAAAAAAACTCGAGAATGAACAGCCTTTGCAGATTGTTACAGTGTATGTGGAACGTAATTATTCCTAACAGAGGTGGAACGCTTATCGAAAGCGCTCCTTACAGTGATGACCGCCGCCAATGAGCGCTGAGGCAATTTATTCCAAAGATGGGTTAAGTCGAGGCAGCATAATTTATCATGTAGCACTTCGTTACATAGTGTTTTTTTTAGCTACAGCGCTAACAAGAAAATGTGTACTTTCTTTGTCGGTGATGTCAAGGGCCAAACAACACGAGATCCAATGTCATTACTTGTTTCCTAGAGAAAGCTGAGCAAACGACAAACAACTTTTGACACTTTCAGTTGACTTTTAGATGTGCAGTGTACAACTTTCATTCCTAACTTCCCAAATGAACCATTTTCAGTGTTGCCGCTGAAGCTCGCCACCCTTTACTGTTTAGATTGACAAGCGTTAAATAGCTTGGCGGCAGCTCCTGTATGCTCTATTATCACAAGAGGACATATCGACTGTTCCTGTTTAATGCATCAAGACTCCTCCTGTAGCACCCTGTCTCTGGCCTTCATCTATGATTCATTTTTATTACCCATCATTCTGGGGACACATGCCCCCTGAGGCTTCTACACGGCACGTGGGGCGGAGCGGAAGTTAGCTGACACCTAATCTGTTCAATGATGGACTGGTGTTATTTATTGGATCTCTGGGAGAATCCTGATTCACTGACAAATGGGGCACAGAGGAGAGGAAGCATTTCTACAAATAGACAAAACACATTAGGCAGTGAAAGCAGGCTAGCCACTGTTCACACCCTGTTTTTACAAAATACATGAAAATCAAAATTCATAACACAGGCATACGCTATATGAATACATCCGGTCATGTCAAAGCCCAGCGAGCGTCTCTGCATTTCTCAGATTACTTGAAACAAAATCACTTTGAGCAACATACAGTGATTCCATTTGGTGACAATTCGGCTGCAGATCATTTCTCTTTGTGCCTCCGTGTGCATATTATTCCCTTTCTTTCCTCTATCAAATTTAATCTGCTTCGGCTTCCCTCACAAGCCGCATAGGCTGGTGGAAATGCAACACAAGTGACAACAGCATAAGTCTATTAATTCCGTCGACGCCGTGGCTGCTCATCATGTGTAATATTTGCCTTATAGCTCAGAGAGAAGCACAGGATATGTAAATTGCCGAATTTGTTCCAGAATGCCAATGATTAAAAACATTTGCCACATGGCTGGAAGTCTTTTATCTCTACTATGCGTGCTATTTGCGTGTGTGCGTGTGTGTGTGCGTGTGTGTGTGTGTGTGTGTGTGTGTGTGTGTGTGTGTGTGTGTGTGTATGCTTCCTTTAAGAAAGGCAAATGATTTTACTTTTGTCAACATCCCAACCGCATAGAGTATGTGCAAAGAAACAGTTGTTGACCAAGAACATCTTGGAGAGTCTTCTTATCTGCTTTTATCTACGGCTACATGCGCATTCTCCATAGTGAATATACTTATTTTTAGATTGTTGGCCTACTCCATGTGTTTATCTTAAAGATTTTTAAACTTCTCACAAGAAAAATGTTTGGTTTTATATTTGCATGTGTGTGTGTGTCTGCGTGTGTATTTGTGCGTGTGTACATGCAGTTCCTGTTAATAATCAGATAATTTAACAGTTTACTAGCAGGGTGATTTATTAGTTTGTCATTTTTTAATATGGTGCATTAATTACAGAGTGGGTCAGGCTAACGGTCAATGATTTGCTAATAATTAAAAGCCAAATTCACACCACAGTTGCTGATCAGAGCAGAAACAGGCCATTAGGAATACCATTGTTGAAAATCTTTAACCTTCTCGCCCACAACTCCTTTAAAAAAATCTTATTACGTAGAAACAAAACCAAATTTGGTCACTGTGATGTCTGCCATTTTATTAGTTAAGATTAAGAATACTTTAAGAAGCACAAGTCAGCAAAAAATAGCTCCACTTTGGCTGCTGCACGGTGCTGCTTTTTTGCTTGAGCACTATGTTTGAATTAACGCTGTGTACTGCGTACTGCATCACATATTTTCCCAAATAAAAATAAGGCTTTTGTCAAATAAATTGCATTTTAAAAAGTCTGTTTGTTGTCAATCGCTGCAAATCCTAACAATTTGGTCTCAAAGCTCCCCAGAGCCACGTAAATGTGAGCTCTTGCTCATTTATCCATTTACCCCACCCCCAATAAACACTCATGCAGATAAACACTTTTCAAAAGCAACTGAAGCAAGTAGAAATATATCCCTTCATGTCTTATAGCGAAGACATACCATCTGTTTCTCATCTGTAAAAGTCCAAGACCAGAGAGGGTACATACGTATCTGGAGGATACTGTTGTCAGAAGTGTTTCGGGTCTGACAGCTTTTGACAGAGGCAACAATGGAAGCCAACCTGAATAGATTCATGGTGAAAAGAGTTTTTTCAGGTTTATACCTTCACATCCTCTACTTCTAGAAGACAGTGTCTTTTCCACCAAGGCTTCTTGCACCTTTCAGTGTCAGATTAATAAATAATCTCTTTAAATGTAACTTTATTGTAATGGATTTCAGCCGGCATGATGGCTGTGTCGCTGCAGTGCTTCAGCCTACATGGCCAATCTCTCTTTTTAAAGATGAATACGTGAAGAAACAGTGTTTCCATTAGCTATCCTTTTCCATTCTACCTTTTGCCACTTACATTGAGTATTTTGCACTCTTGAATGTGGAAAAAAGATGAGAACGGTATCCACATTTCCACTTTTATTCCCACTGCATGGCTGACGGTGGATTTCCAAATTCAAATTTTCTGCTCTGCAGGCCAGCTGGCTCTGAACACGGGATACGGATTTGACTTTAGAATGGTAACTGACTTTGACTGATATAAAAATCTGTGTGTAAAAATGCTCTGTTCTTCCAGTGGAACGCTGTGAATTAAACAACGAGATGCGCCAGTAACAATAGGTGTCTGTCAAGTAAACGAGAATGGAAATGTCAGCCTGGCAGGGTAGACACTGACCAAAGTTGTCCATCTCCCTCACACTTAAGGGCTTTCTCTGGCTTCCCCTTTGATAGAAACTCACTTTGACGATTTGAAAGCTAAGCACTGTTTCTTCTATTATTAAAATATTTTTAGAGTTTGATATTAGAGTGAGACATAGACCCTCCCTAATGTCCATGGCAAGTCTGCCTGAATATGGAAACTTATAGTGCCCAGAATCCAATGAAATATTTATGCATAGTTATTTCTACTTCAAGGATTTTCTCTATTACTAGATTTCTGATGCAACAATGTGAAAAGTCATCTGACTGAATTATTGATTAATTGGAATAAAGTTAATAAGCATGGATCAGCATAAGCTTTTTTATACCACTTTTAACATTTTGGGCATCGTAAATTTGGGGTTATAAATTTGATGGCCAGCAAATATTTTGTTGCTGTCATTAGGCCAAATATTACAGTAAATAAGGGGTAAGATGCTCTTCAAAAAAAAACAAACATCCAAAGCACTAAGTAGATATATTGAAGAATATGCTGTTTCAACTTTATTTAATGAAGAATCATGCCAATGGCTTCATTGAGCTGATATTGAGATTTATGTGATTTCAGTTTTTTTCATACTACACTTATTGCAGCAAAAATTATTCAAATGCATCTCTCTCTTCATTTGTCACAAATTATGTACAGAGCATATGAGTTGTATAAAGAAAATTAAAATAAATTCATTACAAAGCCCTTGAATATTCATTTACTTCATTGCTGAAACTCGAGCGAGCACCCGGGTCAGCTTTTTCTCTAATGAGAGCATTGCTAAATCAAACCAGAACAGACCCAAGTCAGACCACAATAGGTTGGTATGGCAACACCAACCATTGGAAATAAAAAAAATCATATATATATATATATATATATATATTATTTGACTGACATTCATCTCTCAAGGTTTTCTTCATGCAAACACACACAAAACACGTAAAGATTACGCCAGAGCTTTAGAGGCTCCAGCAACAGAGTATAAGCTTGAAGCAGCAAGAGGCACAAAGTGCTCACTTTTCAGTCTTCGAAGGAGGATTTAAATGGTAAACCATAATGTAAGGGGTGATCTAGGAACATCCAATTGAGAACTGTTATTAAAAGAAAATATAGCTTTGATGTAAGACATTTTAAATACCGTGTGGCATATCCCGTTGACATTGTTTCATGCTGGAAAGCAAGCAAACATTGTATTGCTATGGCCCAGGGTATTTTAATAGTTTTCAATTTGTTCGGCTGAACTCATAGAATGGAAATCTGCGGCTGCTGATTTCCCTAATTTACTACCCGTGACTGCTCCGCGGTGTTTAAAGGCTCTCGTATCGTTGCTCAGCAAAATAGTCTAATGGATCATTAGATGCGGGCAACACTCTCCACCAATCACCAATCGTTCTGCACCTCTTGGTTGTTCATAACAATGATCCACATTTGTAAAATATTCTGTTTATGCACCAATTGTAGCCTTATTTAGAGGTTCGTCTCTTTTTGCCGTGCTCTTGGGCTACATAGCTCATGTACAAATTCATGTGTGAGCATACCTAGCCCACGAGAATTGTGTGTGCTTTCAAATAATAGTATCCCTCTTTAAGATTGTAGGCCAAAGATAATCAATGCAGGGGTTTTTTCCCATGGTACTTTCACAATCTAGCATTGATACAATAACTGACTCAAAGAAAAACTCAATCTGTTGTTTTGTGATAGAGTTTGTTGAGGAGTTCATTATGTTTTGGTTGTCAAAGAAACTCCTGCTTTTTTCTGGGGGTATGGACCAAGCCCTGAAATGGACACCCCCCTTTTGTTTGAAGAGGCTAAAAAGGTCTACAGGTTCTAATTCACTCTCTATCTGGGCTCCAGTAGTCTGGGTGCCATACCTGTGGAAATTAGACTCAGTCAAAGGTGCAACGTAACAATGACTAAATCTGATACAGTTGCTGTAGGGATTCTGCACCGACTGACCGGGACAAGATCTGCAGTGGACCACGTTACTAGGGAGAACTCTTTATCGATCATCTTATTGAATGGGTCGCATCCTGTTCAAGTAAAAATTGCCTCACATCATGAGATAAACGTCGGCCACTCTGTATCCATTGCAGCCTGGACATCCTGGAAGGGAGATTCCCGCATCTGTGGTCCTTTTTTAAGGTTTCTTCTTTTTTTTTTTTTTTTTTTTTCCAATTCAGGGTTTGGAGTTTATCCTTACCCAGTTGGGAGCTTGAGATCAGAGAATGCCACTAATATTTGTTGAGTTTGGACTTGTGAAGCTTTTGGAGACTCGTTTGTGATTAAATGCTAAACAGATAAACTTGACTTGTCTTGACTTGATCTGATTCTCTTTGGTGTTTTGTGTTAATACCCTTTGTTTTACAGGATTTGTGAAATATGTGATGGGGGGATAGCAGTTGAGTGAGACGCCATCATTAATATCAAGAAATCTCAAATGACCTGCATGTACTTGCAAAGAGCGTAATGGAGCAAAGTGCCAGAGTTTGATGGTGATGATGAAGATAATTTCAGAATTGTGTTCAAAGTAACATTAAAAATTAACCAACTTACACATCTTTCACATTACCTTCGGTCTCAGAACATTAGTACAGTGATGTTAAGTGCGTTGGTGTAGTGTAGCTCACAGTTCGGTTCCTGACCCTCCCTGCACTCTGGTGTCAAGATATTGGCTCACATCAGCTTCTTCATCTCAAGTTCATTTCCGGGAAATTAGCAACACTTTTAATGAAGCTTCTTGCCCGTGAGGTCAATTAACTGCTTGACCCAGTATATCTGATACATTTACCGTCTTTGGTTGTTGTAGCTAGGGTAAATTTCTACCCAGAACCAACAACCAAATAATTTAATTTTCTGAATGTTCAAGGCGAATAAAGATTTATGTGAATTGAAACTAATTGCCTCAAACGCACCAAACCAAACTGTTTATGCGATATAAGTTAAACAATGCCTTGACTGTATGACTTTGTATTTGCTGATGTTTTAAAAGTGGATGAGCTGGACACTCTATGGGGTAGTGCTGATTCATGTTGTTTGATATCACTTTTCAACTCAAGTGCATGGGTTATTTATTATGTCTGGACAGGGGGGTTGCACCGCCTCCCACTGCACGAAAATACAGTAGAGCTATTTTACAGTCTTTCTCACTCTGATAAACTATAAGGACACAATTAGACATAGCTCTTAGTCATTTATTTCAAGGATGGTATAAGACCTTTGGAACAACAGTGAATACAATTTTTTGAATGTGCTTCGTACGGATGAATGTGGGCGCTGTAACAAACAACTCTGGATTGGACTTGCACCAAGATTGAGGCAAGCCTCTAGATAACAAGCTTGTCTGAATTAATAAACAAGAATTGTCAATGAAACAATAAAAAAAAACAAAGTGTTTTAAATCTAAAAGCCTTTTTAGCTATGGATGGATAACTATTGTGGATTTTGGTATAAATTGGCAATTATGCAAAATACCACTCATTCATCCATTTTCATAAGCAATTAGTGTAACAAGTGAGCTGGAGCATATTCCAGCTGACTTTGAGCAATCACAGTGCAAAGTACAGTATCAATTAGCAATTAACAGATACAATGACAAAATCATAGACAGTATTTAAACAATCACTGTACTGTACCGAATAACAATGTAAACTGATTTGTCATAGAAAGTTGAACATTATGTAACATTTTCTCAAGCCTATCTCCTTTAATGCATCCTCAATTTTTTTATGCTCTCGTCATGTAGTGGAGGAGACTAGCTCACATTTGCTCATGCTCCAGTTAGACCGCCACGACTACGGGCTTTCAGCCAAGTGAGCTGTAGTGTGCACATTCTTCATGCATGGAGTTTCCAACTATTGTTGCTTCAGGGACCAATTTTTGTAATAGAGTGGACCAACTCGTGTTGACCACACAACTGCTGTTGAATCACAAAGTACACACTCCTAACAGAATGTTGCTGCTGAAGTACTCAAATCTTTTGAGTCAAAGGTTGTTCCAGTGTTGTACTGACTTTACTTTCAAAATTGATACATGAATGTCCTTATCCTGGGCAATGAGTATCACTGTAAGCGATTATGAAGAGGCAGCTCACTTTTTCCGAGGACATAATCACATATTTCATGTCTATTTCAGCTTTTGAAATGTGATGGAGAAAACGAAAGTCACCATAATTGAAACTTCTGAAAGGAGTTGGCTTGGTAACTCCAACAGAATTTTTTTTGCATGGTTCATATGGATTGAAACAATCAAAAAATGCAAGAAAACAAACGCCAAAACAACAATAAACTACTTATGGCGACATACAATAGCGAGTGTGCTTGATAGCTATTGGTATTGTACACATGTGATGTGAATTGTATTTTACTTTTCTCTCTCTGTATAATGATGATCAGTCAATGTGTCATCTTTTCTCAGGATTGTTTTTCTTGATCCTTTTTTATTTTAACATTACAAACATACAGAACTGGACTGTTGATGGTAATCATCATATTTCTTCAGAGGTTTACTACCACTCCTTAAGATAATGATACCTGAATGATACATGAATTTCAAATTGTTCACTTGTTTGTCATCGAAGATATTTATTTCATTGAGATTATTCACCTCCAGGGCGGTACGGTGTCACACTGGTTAGCACAGGTGTCGGCAACCTGCGGCTCCAGAGCCGCATGCAGCTCTTTAGCACGCCCCTAGCGGGTCCCTGGACTTTTTGCAAAAATGCGTGAAAATGGAAAAATAAGATTTTTGTTGTTGTTTTTTTAAATATGGTTTTTAGATGATTATCATGACACAAGAATTCTTATGCTTTAAAAATGTATGTAGTTGTAAATATATTAAAAATACCAAATTTAAGAATGACGCCAAAGAGCAAAATTGCGTCATAGCCTGCGGCACAGCACAGCTATGGATTCAAAAGGCAAAAAGAGAAAGATTGCTGATGAGAACAGAGGCTTTAAGAAAAAATGGACGGAACTTTTTGCTTTCATTGCCAATGCTGACGCATTACTTGCATGTTTGATTATCAATGAGAAGTTGTCAAATAACAAGAGGAGGAATTTGGAGCGACATTTTCAGCTAAAGCATGCTAGATTTGCTGCCGATCACCCAGTTGCAACTGAGAGAAAAGGAGCAATTGCAGTGCTGGTGGAGAAATTTGAGGACCGAAAAAAGAGTTTCAAGAAGTGGATTGCATCTCCAAACTCTACTACTGCAAGTTTTGTTGCAGCCGGGAGATAATAAAGCGCGGAAAACCATTCACCGATAGCGAGTTCATGAAGGATTCATTCATTAAAATATCAGAGTGCCTATTTTCGGACTTCAAAAACAAAACCGGGATCATTCAGAAAATTAAAGACATGCCTCTCCGCACAAACAATATCACCGATCAGCAGATCAAGGACATCAATTCAGCTCCAGCTTTCTCAATTGCCTGCGATGGATGAGTCGTGATCGATATCGAATGCTACGCAGGTACGTGAACTCTAACAGGCCGCAAGAAGAAATGATCAAATTGATACCACTATTTTTCTTTAAATTATTTATGAATTTTGCGGCTCCAGACAGGTATGTTTTTTTTGGGGGGGGCCATAATGGCTCTTTGAACATTTTGGGTTGCCGGACCCTGGGTTAGCACATCCGCCTCACAGTTAGGAAGGTGCGGGTTCGATTCCACATCCGGCTCTCCCTGTGTGGAGTTTGCATGTTCTCCCCGTGCCCGCGTGGGTTTTCTCCCGGCCCTCCGGTTTCCTCCCACATCCCAAAAACATGCACGGTAGGCTGATTGAGCACTCCAAATTGCCCCGAGGTGTGAGTGCGAGTGTGGATGGTTGTTCGTCTCTGTGTGCCCTGCGATTGGCTGGCAATCGGTTCAGGGTGTCCCCCGCCGACTGCCCGATGACTGCTGGGATAGGCTCCAGCATGCCCGCAACCCCCGTGAGGACAAGTGTTATAAAAAATGGATGGGTGGACATTCACCTCCAAACATGTATTTATGAGGCCTCATATAACCAACACCAGTGGCAGATTTTTGTCCTATTCACGTCTGAAGTATTTTCTATATAAATATTCTATACAGTATTTTTTACATAACCACTGAACCAGCATACATGTGGCTGTCAGAGAACCGCATTACTGTAGTTTCAAGTGTCATCAGCTGGTATGGAAATCAGCTTGCTGGTTACAAGTAGTGTGTAAATAAATTTATTGTTGTAATGAACCACTGTAATTACAATAGTAATGAGCTAGCATTTATAGCCTATAAAAAATACAAGTTTTTAATTGAGAATGCTGGCAAACTAGATTAAATATTAGTTATAAAACAAAGTGGTTAACAGTAAATGACTCAGTTAGTTTGTATCTCTAAAGATTGAGCTGTGGAGAGTTTCAATTTAAAAACTAAAATAAAAAATTAAAAATGAAACTTTCACGATCAGTTGTATAATTCTTTCACATGCTTCCCAGAAGTCACATCTAATTAGCGGGGAAACCTTGAAATACATACAGTATTGTATGTGAAATTGAATAGAACTTTTTAAAGGGTAATATCTCTCTCTCTCTCTCTCTCTCTCTCTCTCTCTCTCTCTCTCTCTCTCTATCTATCTATCTATATATATATATATATACACGTGTATATATATATATATATAGGCGGCTCGGTGGCGCACTGCGTAGCACGTCCGCCTCACAGTTAGGAGGGTGCGGGTTTGATTCCACCTCCGGCCCTCCCTGTGTGGAGTTTGCATGTTCTCCCCGCGTGGGTTTTCTCCGGGCACTCCGGTTTCCTCCCACATCCCAAAAACATGCTTGGTAGGCCGATTGAAGACTCCAAATTGTCCCTAGGTGTGAGTGCGAGTGCAAATGGTTGTTTGTCTCTGTGTGCCCTGCGATTGGCTGGCAACTGGTTCAGGGTGTCCCCCGCCTACTGCCCGATGACGGCTGGGATAGGCTCCAGCACTCCTGCGACCCCCGTGGGGACTAAGCGGTTCAGAAAATGGATGGATGGATGGATATATACCGTAATTTTCGGACTATAAGTCGCACCGGAGTATAAGTCGCACCAGCCATAAAATGCCCAAAAAAGTGAAAAAAAACCATATATATGTATATAAATCGCTCCTGAGTATAAGTCGCCCCCCCACCCAAACTATGAAAAAAAACCGCGACTTATAGTCCGAAAATTACGGTATATATATACACGTGTGTATATATATATATCAGTAGTGGGTCTTTATTACACTGCACATGAAGAGGTCTATGATTGCAAACATCGCAAATTCCCAACATGCAGAAAACACTACCAAAAGTGACCCCACAACAAGGGCAGGTTTCACTGTTTGGCTAAGTTGTGTAAACGTTACCTGGCATATCGACATGCAGACTGAGCAAGAGGATGTCTTTTCTGGCTTCAAATACACGCCAGTGCTTATTTTTAGTTCTAATATGTACATTTTGTGTAGATGAGTTCTGCGATTGGCTGGCAACCGGTCCGGGGTGTCCCCTGCCTACTGCACGATGACGGCTGGGATAGGCTCCAGCACACCCGCGACCCCCGTGGGGACAAGCGGTATAGAAAATGAATGGATGGATTTTTGTGGTCAAAGCATTTCGTCCTTGTGTGATATATATATACACAGTCGAATGCAAACGTTTGGGCACCCTTGATCATTTTCAAGATTTTCCTTTATAAATCATTGATTGTTCGGATCAGCAATTTCAGTTAAATATATCATATAGCAGACAAAACCAGTGATATTTGAGAAGTGAAATGACGTTTATATGATTTACAGTAAGTGTGCAATCATTACCTAAACAAAAGTAGACAGGTGCATACATTTGGGCACCCCAACAGAAAAATCCTCCTTTTGCAGAAATAACAGCCTCTAAACGTTTTCTATAGCTTCCAATAAAAGTCTGGATTCTGGTTGAAGGTATTTTGACCATTCTTCTTTACAAAACATCTCCAGTTACGGGTATTTAAGGTGGCCAGTTGCAAGTTGTTCTCCTCTTTGCATCTTCTCTGAATAGTGGCAACATGGGAGCCTCAAAACAGCTATACTATACCCAAGGACAAAAATGCTATAAAAATGGAGAGTGTTTCACTGTGCTGTATTTGATAAACGGGACCTATAACTGTAGAGCCCAATTTATCCCTCAGATTTTGTTTGAGTTGAGAATTTTCAAACGTTAGGGACATTTGTCTTCAGGGCCCCACTGCATAAACACAGGCCAAAAAAGACAGGACTTTTTGCAGATTGTATTTTAACCTGATTTGGAGCACATTATAATATCTATCTAAAAGCGTCTTGCAGCATGTTTGCCTGACAGCCCGCCCAAGGTTGTTGCTCTTTAATTTGGCACACGCTGTCTAATCAGATCATAGTGAGATTAGATGGCTTTCACCGATGTCAAGGAAAGGACAGCTGTCTGGGACACAGAGGCCAAAAAGAAGAAGGTATATAAAACCTCAAAAGCCTACGTCAACATTTTGTAGGGCTGAATAAAAATTATTATTTTTTGCTCGCTAAAAGAAAGTCTTGAGTAGGGGGTGGATTTCTTTTCACCACCTTAGTATTTGATATAATCATCATTTATTGATGTAACTTCAATTGGTTTATTTGAATCAACGCAACTGTCCGCTAGCATTTACTTTTTTACTTTGACTTTTTTGACTTCATAAAATCAAGTTTGCCTCGGCATACAGTTTTGACTCTGGTAGCCGTCTCCTATAGAGGCGTTGGACTACTTTTCCCCCCAACTTTCCACTGTATAAGTTTGCAGTGTGCATATGAATGACAGTAAAGTCGGCAAGTTGACTCCGTGGAATAAAATATTTTGGAACAGGAGGAACACCAAGGTGGACCTCAAGACGTAAATAAGTAATTTACGTGACGTCAGAATTTGTCATTGCTCAAAATTAATATACGTACTGTACAGTAAGTGACAGTGTTAATGCAGTGTAATGTGTTTTTGTCTGATATAATTGTCTTCATCTTAAATATTCGAGACTAGCTGGGTGCGTTTGACAGGTCTCCATTGGAGGTTATGTCTAAACATTGACATGTAAGTGAGAGTGGCCCTGTTAACCTTAAGATTGCCTGGTTATTACTAAGGATACCTTGAATGAGATGGTGGACCTGTAGCACTCCACCTTTATATCACCAGCTTCTCAAGATTCATGTCTCCTGAGTGAGTCAAGGTCATGTCAATGATAAATTGGACTATGCTTTCGTGCCAGAATTTAGCCCCTTTTATCTCTTTAAATCACTGCCTTAGGGCTCCAAATTGAGAAAACAGCCAGGGTCTCATTTCCAAAACCATCTGAGAATAATAAGTATGAGCTGTCCAATGGCATTTATGTGTCGATATGCTGGAGAACAAAGATGGAGTGCACACTGCCAAGGACCCATTATTTCAGACCCCTACGGTTTGAGGGAATTGCAGAGGTACATCACCTAAGCACATTTTCATTGGCTTCATTTTCATAGACTACAAGACTTCACCCATTTTGCACACAGGGGCTTTTTATTGTTCAGTCCTTGTTTTCTCAATATCTTGCACAGTACACTTCTGTCATACATCACATTTAATAGTACGACTTGGTATAATGTTTCTCTCTGTTTCATTGTATGCAGCGAATTATTTAAGAAAAACGCCCAATTAAAAAAGTTATATTGGACACATCACAAATTTAGGCAAGGCAAATTAATTTACCATATAGCACATTTGATACACAAGGCAGCTAACTCAATATGCTTCACATAACCAAAAGCACAACATGTAAAAGTATTTACAAACAGAATGGCTGAAGGCATAGCATACAAAGGTATATCCTTCCATCCATTTTCTCTACCGCTTGTCCCCACGGGGGTGGCGGTCGTGCTAGAGCCTATCCCAGCAGTCATTGGGCAGTAGGCGGGGGGCCAGCCAATCGCAAGGCACATATAGAGACGAACAACCATCTGCACTCGCAGTCACACCTACGGGCAATTTGGAGTTCTCAATCCGTCTGTTTTTGGGATGTGGGAGGAAACCCACGCAGGCACGGGGAGAACATGCAAACTCCACACAGGAAGTGGCGGAGGTGGAATCGAACCCGCACCCTCTGAACTCTGAGGCGGACGTGCTAACCATTGCGTCACCGTGCCGCACACAATATACTATATTATTAAAATTATTAAAAGAATGTAGTACATTGACAAAGATTACATTTACAAACAAACTATTTGACATTTAAAAGCAAAAAAAATAAAAATAAAAACCTAGCTCTCTGACATAACTGTCAGACCGTATAATGAAAGCCACTTTAAAAATGTTTACAAGATGTAAATCAAAGCACTGTGGGGTAAAAGGCATAATTTTTAACATGGATTTAAAGGCATTTATACATGGGGCTGACTTCTCTTCTGTTGGCAATTTATTTCGTTTGCGTGCAGCATAACGACTAAATGCCGCTTCACCATGTTTGCTTTGAAACCTGGGCTCCACTAATCGACCTGACTTGTTAGAGAATCCTAAAGTCAATTGGACAGCTGACCGGGAGCCAGCGTAAAGGCGTTAAGACTGGAGTAATAAGTTCTGATCCCTTCCCTCAGGTAGGAATCCAAAATTTAAGTAGGGCTCTGTTATTTCAATCTTCACTTTTAAAATGTTGACAACAATTTAGTGTGTAATTTGCTCTCATCAAAATGGGTTTCAAAATCATAGTTTCGAGCTTTTGTTTAGGTCCCTTGCATCTCATGACAATAGATATCAGTCTACCAATACATGTTTTCACAAAGCTAACGCTGTCATCATTAATCATTCACATTGAAGTCGTTATAAATGGTAGCACCGTGGGCCACGGGGTCTGCCAGCTGGGTTTGAATCTTGCATTCGCAATGGTCTCTGCTTGGGTATGGATTTTTTTTTGTGTACTCTGGCTTCCACCCTCATTCAAAATTGTGCATGTTAGGTTAATTTATTGGCATTTGTTTGTACTGTATGTGTATATGTGCCCTGTGCTTGACTGGCAGCCCAGGGCCCACATAAAGTTAGCTCCAGCTCACTCATGACCCTGCATGAGATAAGTGGTAGAAAATGGATGAATTGATCTACATAATTAAAAGGCTAATGGATAATTTAACCCAGTGGTTCCCAAAGTGGGCGGTACCGCCCCCCTGGGGGCGGTGGAAAGATCTGGGGGGGCGGTGAGGAAGAAAGGGGCGGTAGGGGGGCGGCAGTCGATTTGTACACAACACGCCGCTCTGGCCCAGTCAGATCCGACAGCATAGACTACAAAAGCAAAAGCTCAGGTTTGTAATTTCAAGCATGTAATGTTCAGAATTTTATCTTATAATAAAAACCGCATTCTGGCGGTCAACATCATGCAGTCACCTTGCTTCTATCCAAGCAAAGAAACCGACTGAAAATTACTGACCGCGGGGATCTACAACTTCTTCTTAGTGAGTTCCAGCCTGATGTTGAGAAGCTTATGTCCCTGCACCAAGCACATCCATCCCATTAATATTACGTGTGAGACAATGAAGGTTACTGGTGGAATGTTTATTTACGATTCTATGTTGCTGAAACAGTTAAAACTGCTAAAAAATAAATTGGTTTACTAAATACTAAATTGGGTTTTATTTGTGAAATACACATTTGTGTTTAACCTTTCTCTTTTCAAATTGCAGCAAACCAAATATCAAGAAAGAGGTGTTTGTTTCCATATGTGCCTTGGGGGGGGGGGGGGGGGGATAGGGCGCTAGGAATTCACTGGGGAGCCAAAGGGGGCGCCAGCCTGCAAAAGTTTGGGAACCACTGATTTAACCCCATGATTTGTACCCATTTCCATCAATCAGAAAAATTATACCTTAAATGTCTGCGTCCATCGTAAAATAAAAGGGTCGACAGCGTGCCGTCTGTTTTTCATGAATGCTTATTGTAGGTAGGTGGTGGATACACTCAAAAGCACTCATTTATGAACACAATCGACTAACTTTTGAATACAGGTACGTTTTGCTGATTTCATTTCCACAGGTAGGAACTTAAAAAACAATTGCTGGTCCGTCCTCCGTCGTTTGCGACCTGGGCGCTCTTCCAACCTCATCCGTCCATGCTTATTCACAATATACGTAATCATCCCCCTGTCCATTTGTCCTCGTCAATTTAAAAGGGATTTGGTCACCTGTCCACCCCTCCATCCATCGTCAGCACACGTGAACAAAAAGTCATAGTCCAACAGATGAGTAACCCTTTTTGATTAAAATGGTGAAGTGCATATATCAGAATATCTACACTATTTAGTAGCTGTGAAAGAGCTTTACAAAGCCGCACCGCCTAACCGTAGTCAAGGGACACAGGGGAGACATTTCTCCAAGGCTGCAGTTGCCGACAGGTTCGCGGTTGTCGGAGGTCATCAACAGGGGAAGCCCAGCGGCCCAACAACGCACTCGTCACAGGGAGACAGGGGTCGCATTGTGGTCCTAGTTTATCGCCACTTTTTTTTCCTGTTGCTTCTTACACTCGACTCAATATTCTCTCGTTCGTTCTTATCCACTCCTTGTTCATACCCGCTCACTCCCGCCTTCCTCCTCCGAAAGCTTCTTCAGGCGGACATAGTGTTAGGGTTATGTCATATGTCACACGTCCGTTAGTCGCAGACAAGCTGTCAAAATACCCGCAATAACAGCAAAATGTTTTAAGTTTACAATGACTTACTTTAATGCGGGTCCCACTCGGCATTGTAGCCAAGGGTAGAAGCAATCGGTTATTGGCCGTACAAAATATTCTCCGGCGGCCATTAGCGGGCATCCTAAATATAGGTACTTTGCATCACAGTTATACACTGTGTTTGTTTCTAGTTGGGCATTTTTTTATGCAGGATAAAACTAAATTATAATGACAACAGGCTATATTTGGCTATCAAGCAGTACACTCAAAGTAGTATTTAGGCTTTCTTTTGATTTAACACAGTCTTATTCTGATATTAACATAATAAGGCACAGATAATACTGAATTTAATACTTTATCAGTGATCTCTGTAGAGTGTAGGATGTGATAGTGCTTCGATATAACTGATGTTTTTATTAGTAAGTCCAGAAACACGCAACACAAAGATATTTTCATTTTCATTGGCTTACTTATTTTTGCCTCCTGTGTTCTTTGTTTATTCTAGCTAAGTGCCTTCTTCTCTTCTTTATTTTACACTAGTAATTGTGAGGTCTGGCCTGGGAGGGTACCTTGATAACAAGTGTGCTTACTGTCATTAATGAGTCCAGTGTTTGTCATCACTGCAGGTTGGTAGTTGTAGCACCTGGGTGGAAGTAGATGGAGCATATCAGCATGCTACCAAGGAGCTGTCTGAGTGCTTCCACATGCCCATATGTTGCTTTGTGGGAAGCCCCTTATTATTTGCCTGATCTCACATGGTCGGAAATGTTATAAACGTGCTACTATGGAGGGTAGTGACTAAGCTGTTAGCATGAACAGTTAAGTCTCCCCAGCATTTGATATTCTAAAATATATTCATTAATTATTTTCTCAGCCCCCCTATATCTTGGTCAAGACCCCCGTGAGACCCAGGAGAGAGAGAAAAAAGAACTCGAGCCATCACTGCTGTCAACACCGATCTTACACCTACATGTTTGAGCTATGAAAATTTATCAGCTGAAAGCCTCCAGTGGCCGGAATATATCCAACTGGTGCATCTCAAGCTTTCCATGACTCCTTGAGAGGCTTATGTAATTAAGCCGGTGGCTCACACTCCATGACGTACATTTGGGTTGGCTTCAAGAGACAAAGAATAATCACATACAGAATGGTAATTGTACATAAACAAAGATTGATAATAACAGTAATCTAATGAGTACACTTACAAATGATATCGCTAAGAACACTGCCATCATGACTGTCAACGCCTTGTATTATTCAAAATATGGACTACACAACAAACTGATAACTAGTTTTGAAATCAGAGACTAGTAAAAACTGTTGAAATATTTTAAAAAGCTGGATGGTAATAAAGATTGCTAGCAATATCTGTATTTCTTAAGTGAAGATAATTTGTTATTTTAGTATTGACACACGAAGTCGACGGATAATGTTTTCACGGGTCACACTAAATGATGTGGAGGGCTGTATCTGGTTGTTAACATAGCACTTCCTGTATTCCGCTTCTATTCTGAAAGTCAAAGACTTCTGGTAGTCGACTAGAAAAAGCTGACTTTGCAATCAACGCACAGTCACGGCTAACAGGGCACTTAAAGTGTCGCGTCTTACTTTGTGATTTATGCACACAGCCAAGCAAAATTCAAAATGCAGTGCACACATTGCAGACTGAGTCGCAACCTCTGCTTCAAGTCACTGTACTATCATCAATGACCATAAACCACATGAACTGGACTGCTTGAATAACAAATGTACAAGAAAAAGAATGCTTAAGGTACGTACATGAAGAATAGAGATCAACATATTTTCGATAACGACCAGTGATTTGTGGCCCTATCATAGAGTCTGTCTGTTTATTGCTTGCATTGACGCAGGTACCAGTCTACACGTGCTGCCCAAACTACAAAACAGTGAATGAAAACACTTTTAATTCCGTGCGCCTGCCACATGTCAGGCGCCAACCTGGTGCACTGATCGCCTCACATACAGTAAACACTAAATACGTTAGTCCACAGTGCTGTGTGAAATGAAAATTGGTTTACAACCATACTAGTGCTATGAGAGTGCCCACTTGGATCTTGGAAAGGGCCATAACAATTCAGGGGCCACAAATAGAGACCACCTATTAAATACCCGCGCTTTATATAATATATATTCATATCTTATGCTGTACATATTTTAAATGTACAGTATTTTATTATTTTATTAGTAGTACACTGTATCTGTACGATATATCTATAATATAGATCTTTTAGCATGATTCTTTACCTAAAAGTACAAATGTAGCAGGTATATGTCCTTTAATTAAGTGCCCTTTGTTTTTTTGTTTATATGACCCATACAAATAACAATCCTAGAATAATTTGGCCTGACATGTTTTTAAATCAATTCCAAGCTGTAGTTGTTGAGCTGACTTTATGAGTAATTGGCAACCCAATGTGATAAAAAATGGGTTTTGACAAAACGTTTTCCTTGTTTTCCCTGAAGACCATAGGTTGCACATATAACACAAATCACAGGCCCATCTTTTTGCCAGCGTGCGTGGAGGATGGCGCGTGGCAAAGGGTAATGACTATGACTGAAAAATGTGCATGGCCAATAAAGTCACGAAGTACTGTCACGTTTCCTGACATCCTTAGTTGTTTCTCCCTGTGGATCTCCCCTTGAGTTGAGGAAAATGTGCCCTTGACAGTTACAATGTCAGCCGTGATTTTGTCACTCGACGGTCAAAATACTTAGTGGTGCTCTAAGACTACTTGGATAAAGTCTCCTGATAATTCTATTTCCAGCTTTTCATCAACTTTAATACACAACATATGTGTATCTGATTCCCCTTATACCACTGTTGTATGTCATCAACGAGAACATTTTATTTTAAATCAAAATCTGCATAAGGAAGAGAATTAGAATAATACCTTTTGAGTGACTACAGAAATTGGATTGCTAACAAAATTTGAAGATGTCTCTTCTGAGTGATGGGGTGAAGTGAAAGATTCAGCTTTCAATCAAAACCAGGAAAAAAAGAAGGAATAAGATGGATGTTTACAGACATGCCAACTTGAGAGGACGTCAGTAATGGGCTCACATTTTCCTAATCTCCTTTGATGGATTCAGGCCATGCTTTTCATTTAGTCCAAAACAGATAACCAAACTGTCAGCCGCATTTGTGCTTTGCTTTAATCTGTGCCTTCAGCCAATAATCACCCCGCAACCCACAACCCTTTTGTCAATTGTTAATCTTGTATGGAAGACATTTAGATGCCAGGATGGCATTCTGCATCCTCAGAATCCCAGAGGCCGCCGAGAAGAAGCAAATTATATCCATTATTACATTTTGCATTATTAAAAAGACAAATGAATTGAGCTCTCCAGAGAATTGGTTGACTTGATTGAAAAGCATTCTTTAGTTTACAGATGCATGTCCTCTGCAGACAGAATAATAGTTTAGGAATGTTAGTTTGAACTATACGTATTTGCACGTGTATCCTTTTACTTTTTTCCTATTACTTAAGGCTATATTTTTTTGCATATGAAAAGGTTGCAACAAGGAGAGGTCTTTGCTTTGCACACATAGTCTTCAAACAGAAATGGAAGTACACCTTTAGTATATACAATACGTGCTATATGTTTTATGTTTTAACAGTTTGAACCCTGTCACCTAAAATATGTATATATATATGGATTTTCCTTGTCTTATATATATATATATATATATCTCCATAAAATCCGTATATATATATATGGATTTTCCTTGTCTTCACTCTGTAATTAAACAATATAGAATATAGTAATCCATTTAGTAGTGTGGCACCTGTGCTTCACTTAATAGGGAATCAGATTATGGTTACAATAAATCAAACAAAGATTGATTGGAGGGTCACCCTTTGGTGATTATATTAGCAGAAGCACTCACATTTAAATGAACAATCTTAAATAACTTCCCTTTCGCTATTTACCTTTGGTGTGGTGAATACAACAGCATATGCCAAGGCATGCTCAAACAGAAGGAAATCAAAGGAAGCTTGATTAAAGTTTATCTTTCAGGGCAATAAGTCTGCTGGTATTCATTATTGCATGTCAGATTGTAAATGGTCTTATTATGCAAGATCACGCGTGTTTTAAAGCGAATGATCTAGTCACAGCACCCTACCACATTTTGACCTATTTGTTCCTTTGTATGTCAGAGAGCAGTCTGGCAGGAAAAAAAAGGAAAACAACTTCTTGAGAGTAAATTCACGTTCCTGTATGCGGCTTCAGTACGTCACAGATTTTTCTCCAAAATTAAAATTCAGAATATCTATACATGTATATATATATATATGTATATATATATATATATATATATATATATGTATATTTACATATATGTATATATATATATATATAGCTCAAAAACTTGACCTGAGATCGGTTTAGATTCCACACCCAAAAATTAGTTAAAAACAGCTGTAAGACCTAACTCAATGGAAAATACGTTTCCCACTGTAATCCAAATTCAACAACTTTGTTTCTGTGATTCAGGGATATATAAATAAACTTGACCTGACTTAATCACATTACATTGGAGCCATTTTCACTTTTAATTTGTTTTTTAAATGATGCAACAGCATTCAACCTGATTGCTGTTGTTTTTTTTCCCCTTTGTGTAGTGTGACTTGGGTTTCAGTTTGATGCTATAGATTTGACAGAAAGCCAATGAGGCCTTCATTATTGCCTCATTCGTTCTTAAGTGTTTTGACATTTTCACTGCACTTTACTTGGAGTATGCAATAAATGTGCACATATTCCGTGGTTATCGGTATGTGAGATTGTATGAGTTCCGCTATCTCCACTTAAAAATCATTGGCTTATTTTACAAGAATATGACAAGGCTTTGTTTTTGACGTGCAGAAAAAAAAAACAAGCTTGCTCTGCATTTGACCACTGAATAAATCCACATAGCACAGAGATGCATCACAACTAGATGGGTGTAATGAAACCTTTGCGGCTACACAGACTGTCTTTGGCCTCAGGAAGTGCCGTGCTCATCTTTCAAAGAGAGCTACGTATGCTTTGAACTTGTTTATGATGTGGCACTGTGTGCTCCTGTCTTACAAGCTTGGGAGCAGTTGGCAATTAGCCCTGCGGAAGCCGGAGGGTGAACTGGCTGAAGCCTCCGGAGCAAGTCAATAAAACATACAAACAACAGGTCTGTGCTCTGATTATTGCTCCTCTGGCTTTAGCAATACACTGTACAACATGTCGAACAAATGCTTGAGTAAACATTGACCGTCAAACTTTGGGCATAACCCTTTTGATCAATGACATATCATCCTTTAGTTAAGAATTGGAAGTGATCTCCATTATGCATTGAATCACAACCGCAACATTTTTTATGCTTATTTTTGAGTGACCTTAACCACTTACTAAGATGTAGCAAAATAATACACAAAATAACTATGCATGCTACCCCAATCAGAAAGCATATACTAGCTCAACTAATTCGAAGGTAGAAAATTGCTGACGTCAATCTGAGCCTGAGCAAAGGTATAAGAGAGGTGAATCTAAAAACGGATTAATTAAAAAATAACAAAACAAACAAAGATAAGAAATAGCATAAAAGATTATGTATATGGGCCGAAACCTGCATTTTGGCTTCTCAAGGCCCCAGGCAAATTACAATGACATGGCAACTCATAGAAGCTAAAATCTGATTGAAAGACAAGAAATAAAGATATTAAATTGCTTGAAATACAATTCCATCTAAGTTGGATATGGATGGTGTTGGGCCAAAACCTTCTATGTCAAAATTAAGCAATTTATTTATTTGTTTTACAAATGTAATATCTTGACTCATCCATGTGTGTGTGTGTGTGTGTGTGTGTGTGCGTGCGTGTGTGTGTGTGTGTGCGCACGTGCGTGTGTGTGTGTGTTACTTATACAAATGATAGACTAATGTAATGTTGAAAATAGCTTGCTGTCTTTGACGATGCAGTGTTAATGGTTGAACAAACATGCCATTTTTCTTGGTCTTGTGAAAAGTGATTTTGAAGATTGAAGGTATGAGAATTGTACATGACGCCAGCAGAATATAGTTCAGTGCTTCGGATTGTGTTTAGGTCAGCAGAGGAGGCGTTTTATTGTCCCTGACTGCACATCACTGACAGTACATGACCCCTGGCTTGTAACGATTGGTAAGTATATTTGGCAAAAGAAACATAGTTTAACTTGAACCTTTAATAATATAGCAAACAGGATCATTTCATGTTTTAAAAGCATTCAGTAGCATCTCAAAAAATTCTGGGAACAAATACTAGTGACTGAGTCACTTCTTGAGATTAAACATCTATTTAACGTTAATGGGACACTAAACTGCACTGAACATTGGCATTTATATGATAGGTCTATATGTAAAAATGACATCAGCACTAAAATTGACACCACTAAAGGAATCTCCTGCGGCAGGAGGGGCTCCATGCTGTCCATAAGTGTTTTTAGCAATCCTTTGTTATTTGTGGTTCTTCCAGGGAGCTAACTGGAAATCGGAATTAAGCACCAACATTCTAAAATCTGAACGATTCCGGTACAACGGTACACTTGATTCCCGGTTTTGATGCCCAACCCGCTAGTTTTAATGACCAGCTGTGGCACCACGCAAGCTTTCACAGGTCAGTCATGGTACTATAGCATACATCTGATTTAGGGGTTGAAATCTGTGATTTTTGGTGATGTTTGTTATGTATGTGTTGTTCTGAGTTGGTCTTCGCAAGTAGATCACACAGTATAAGAGCACAGTTTTTCATTGTCATGTCTGAGGTTTCTCATTTAAGATCAGGTTAAATTCAAAATTGCAAAATGTACGTGTGTGCCATGCTTAGGACCATTATTTTCCTAAATGGCTGGCTGTTTCTCAGCATGGTAAAGGTCTGTATTTCTGGCACTAGATTTAAAATCAAAGTACCATGAAGAAAAGAAAAAACCGGGAAGTTTAAATGACATTTTTGCTCTACAACACAATTTAAAGTTGAATGTACTAAAAATGTGCCAAAATGTGTAAAGAAATTAAATAAAAAAATAAAAAAGTAGCTTGAGCACACTTGCTCCTCAGTTTAACAATACAATGTTAAGCTCAGACAGCTGTATGAGATTGGAATAGGATACACAGACTGTCTTCCCTGATACATCGCAAGAACTGTGTACAGTGCCAGAATTTAAAGCAGCTCATGAATATGGAACAGTCCAGTTGAAATTTCCGTCCAGTAAAGCAGCTTGTCACTCAGAACGAGGTATCCACTTTCACCCTCACAAGCCTAAAACGCGAAAAATTCACAGCCCATGATAAATATGGCATATCCAGCTCACTGACAGTGATGTAGGGCTGCAGAAGAATGACCTGCTAAGTGCGTAGTGTATGTAAAAGGGGGTTCTGATCCACTGCCCCTTCGACAGAAGACAGAGACACACATAGACAAGGGAATTGGGAAGGTCTACATGTGAATCCAACAACCCAAGCATGCGTTCAAGTGCATCCCATGGGTTTTGGGAGGTTGTCAGTGGCCTTGTTTTTTTTTCTTTAGCACTATAGTTTACTTTTGGAAATGAAAGGAATGAAATACTCTACATGGAAAAAGTAGCTTTCATTTTGTCTAGGGGCCCAAGAGGATTGCGCAAAAGTCTCGTATAGATTGATATCCTGTAATTCTGGTTTGACCATTCTCATGTAAATGAGATTAGATTCAACCCATATGTGGTTTGATGGTATTCCCCTGGGCAAAGGTGAAAGATGTCAATGTTTAAGCGTGTCCTTATTTGGCCCTTGTTGCAAAGCTACCCACTGGGAGCTTTTCCTGTTTGTTTGGATGTAAAGTATTAACTTTGTCAAACTGCCTTGCTGTTTTAACTGGAATCGCTGCGCCACCATCTTTCCCATTGGCTGCGCCATCTTTTTTTTTTTTTTGCCACAGGGCGCCACTGTAAAGAAAATCTGTCGTTGCTGCACCACGGCAGCCAACTCTCTCATGAGGACGCGCTTGCTACTATATTTCCGATGCTTCACTATTTCCTCCACTGTTTCCATAATACTGTGTCTCTGTTTTGAGAAAACCCTGAGAAATGATGTTTTGTAACAGCCTAGTCTTATCAGAAGTACAGTGTTCATCATCCAGGCTTGCAATAGGCCAATGTCTGACAGGTGGGAACGCCATATTACCTAACATGATCTGCTTCTTCAGGGTGGTAGTGAAACACATTTTCTCCATTTTACATTCTGGATCCACACCCAGGGAACTCACTGTGACCTTTTTTTTTCCAAGAGAATTGAGGCTGTTGGTTGTTCTTGGGATATATCCAATCCAATTGAGTGGATGGGAAGTCACAGAGGCATAAAAGCCCAGAGAGCCATGCTGCAGATGCTGAACACATAATTAGTCCTGTCCCAGGAGGATGTATGGTGGGTCTGCTTATTTGAGACCACACATTAGAAATGACATTCTTTGCAGAGCACAGCAAGCCGTCTCTTTAAAATACTTATTATAACCTAACTGGTCAATACAATGACATTCTGTAAACCTTGTCAGTTTTGCTTGTCAGCCCCTAATGTTAGTACAGGAGTGTCTGCTTTAAACAACAACAAAAACATCGAAAGGGTGTTAATCATTACCATGGTAAAATTTGCCACGATTTGCCAAGCAATTTATCAGAGCAATATGACTCAAAAGCAAACACTAATTGTTTCACTGGTGGAAATCACAACACAAAGGAATATAGATTAATGTCATTTTAACTATTAATTTATTTGAGTTCATTTTCTTAAATGAGACACATTCAAATTAAATATGCTAGTTTTGCAAATAGTCATTCCTCACTGGGCTTCTTAAATTTGAAATGAATCGCTTTAGCAAAGCTATTAAAACATGTTTATTTAGATATGACCTAACAAAGCCTCTCACCCCCACCCCGAGTGGCTTTGTTACTAGAGGGACTCAAAGATGAGGCTTAATTGCCATACTTTTAGGTAAGCGGTGTCAGGGACATAATTTAAGATTACCTCACACTTGAATTTAAAAAGCTCACATTCGCATAACTGAAATGATATGACACACAATGAGGAATTTCATTTGCTCATAAACACTTGTGAAATGCAAAACACGAGTGAAACACTCTCATACACAAAGCTGAAACACCCTCTTCCTACGGCAACACTCTCATACACACTACTGAATTTATTTTATTGATACACACTTCTAAAATGCTCTCAAAAATACCACTGAAACACAAACTACTAAATCGCCCAATGAGGTGTCCGGAGGGAAATAGTGAAGCAACGAAAATATACGTAGTAGCTATGAGAGTTTGCTGCCATGGTGCAGCAACGACAGATTTCTTTTATTTGGACAGTGGCGCCCTGTGGCAAAAAAAATGGTGCAGCCAATGGGAGAGGTGGCAGCGGAGTAGTTCCAGAGTTACAACAGCAAGGCAGTTTGACAAAGTTAATACTTTACATCCAAACAAACAGGAAAAGCCCCCAGGTGGTTTTGCAACCAGGGCCAAATAAGGACACGCTTAAACATTGCCATCTTGCACCTTTGCCCAGGGGAATACCATCAAATCTAAGTGCGGTGTTAAAAGGGCTTTACTGTCAGCCAACAGTCTACTTTCAGCGGTAGTACTCAAAACCACGTATGGGTCTGAATTTTTTCACATGGTATGTGATAGATTTATACAAAATACGGATTCTTCATCCTGATTCAAAGAGCTCTGAATGAACGAACCATAGCTCGTCCTCATACTTGTTCGGGTCAGTGCCAGTGAGAGTTTCAGGCTGTCTGCCAGTTTGCTGTAAGGAGAAATCCAAGTTAGTAAAAGCAAGAATATCAATGCCAACTGCAAGCTATGCCGTAGTGCTTTGCAATAAGCGCTTTCACACTGTGAACAAGTGGTGTTTTAAGAAAACATAATCTGATCAAACAGTGGATGTCTATCTGTCCACAATTAGAATATTTGATGACACCGATTTAATGGTAAACTATTTTGTCATTTATGCTAGGAGTGGGGGAAGGTCAGTAATTAAATATTTTCATGCATTTACTACATCACTTGTCATCATGGGTGAGCTGAAGCTTATCCCAGACAAATCCGGACAAACTTGTTTACTTTCCATGCCACACACAAATTGTTTAACAACAGGATGCTTGTATTGCTGCTTTCTTGAAATGTCTAGTGTTTCCAAGTTTCAAGAGGCATTGGACAATTTCACGCTTTTCATCATCGGGAAGAGCTTCCTTTTCCCCTATAATGCAAGAAAATTGTGATATGCTTGACAATGTGGAACGATCTCCTGAATTAATTTTATTTTAATTAGGCTCACACAGTAAACTCATCAAACCTGGATGAGATTTGTATTAGTGATCAAAGTGGAACACATTAGGAAAGGCTTCCCCCCAAAAGAGAATTCAAATGTTTTTATTTAACTCTAATCCTATATGCCTATTCATTTAGATAGCAGTGACAGGGACCAGGAGGATGCTGAATTGCAAATTTGCCTGCTTACAGAGTTGTGATTTATTTTTATTTTGTTTAAAAAACACATCTGAAATCAGATCAAATTGTGCTGATGTTGTGCAATTAGTCACTGGCCAATCACTATACCGGTCTGTTATACCCTCTTACTCTGATGTTGCAGAGTCCAAATTAAAATGATGGCCATTTAATTTTCTGAGTGCCTTAATTTTATGTATTACTGTCATTTAAGTATTATTTCAAAGTAACACCATTCAAAGGCATTAAAGTATGAACAATCATCTGATGATGTGGGTTTTTACACAGCAGGGAACTGCAGCTGTAAGAAGCCGTACAGACATAGTACAAAGAAAGTGCAACCACTACGTTTGAATTCTCCCAAGACTCAAGCTTGCTTCTGAGGCCATTTTTAATGCACATCAATCTGTGCAATCTCTGGAAAGGTCCATCTACCGAGTGGGAGCGATGAATAAAAGAGAGTGTCTGATGGAGCAGTCATCGTGCAGATCAAAAGGAAAAGGCGATAATTAACAGCAGACTAATTGGTAACCACCCCAAGTTTTCATCAGATATGAGAATGGCTGCAGCTTTGCAGGATATTAATTGGAGCAGAATGTGCGTGAAATTTGTTCGAGTGAGGCATCCCTGTAATAGATGGTGTGACACAATCACACTGACTCTACGCATCAGAAATAATGTATGAATATATAAAGGGAGCACACAAGGAATATTATGAAACAATAACAGTTCTCAGCAGGATAAAAAAAATACATTTTAATGTCTTGACTCAATATGACTCAATTGTGCATTGTGCTTGTCATTTTGATAGGAGCTTGGTCAGAGCATACAAAAACGACATGCAATTCTGTGACATCTAGAGTACATGAACCCAAATTAATAGTAGCTTATTCTCCCTCCACCACTTTTCCTTTAAATGAATCTTGATTTATGACTCAAGATCTTCATCAGAAATGTTTTAATTTACTTCGAAGTAAGGCTTTTGCCACTGCCCAAAGAAAAACATGCATTGCTATGTGTTTCGTATTTTCATGCCAAAGTTTGAAGACACACAGTAAAGTACAAAAATGGTGTGTGGTGTTCACAGGTCAGCAGTGGTCTAATAAACCAATGCAACATTCTGTCAAGCAACACTCACTGAGAAAGCACAAAAAGTAGGCCGGTTTAAAAACGAAAATATGTATTCATAATGTTGAAAATGCCTCATTCCTCTGTAAAAGCATTTCATGTCATTTTAAGATCCTCAGCAAAGCAGTGACCCCAGACTGCATTATATATAAATATACGCATCAGAAATAATGTATGAATATATATGCACACACACACACACACACTTTGGTTAGTTAGTTGGGTAGTTTGGACCTTGACATTATGTTCTCAAAATGGCAACCTGAGATAGTTGTGTGTTGTTATGAAAACCATGCTCTATTGATGCTGTGGTAGAATAGTAGCGTTATCTCTGCAAAGGATTTTTCAGCATGTATAATTGTGTGTGAGTTTCTGACTGGAGTTTTAATGCGATTTATCGATGAGGTTGTCATCAATTTTCCCAATCATATATCTTTCTCCAAATTGATGACTATATGCAGCAGTATGGTAAAAAAAAAATCGCCGATGTAATGTATGTGTGGAAGCAATTTAAAGATCATATATTTTCAAGGTTATATGTCAATGAATTGTGTCAGTGTGTCTATATTCGACTCATGCAATTGACCACAAAAATGATAAACGCACAAATAGGTGATGAAAAAAAACGTCATCCAGTTTTTCATGCAATGCTTCATCAAAATGTAAAAAAAATTACAAGGTGTTGCGGTGAAAACATACAGTGGTGATGCATTTTGTGACCATGTGCATAACTCAAACACTTAATGAAAATATCTAAATACTAACAATGCAAAAAAAAAAAAATAAATCAACACCGAACACAAGGAAACACAAATCTTAACAAGGCTGGAATCATGACAAAACTAGGGAACTTTGACTTTGACTTTGAAATATGACTTAGAACAACGAACCAACAGACTGATAGAAAAGAAAGCTGGGCATTAAATACAAGCAAACCGAAAAGATTTTTGGCACGAGTGGCTTGAGAGAGCTGACTGGCAGACACAAGGAACATGGCTGATGAGCTGACAACCTGACAACACATGATCAAGGATCACAGAAAAACAACAGAACATAAACCAAAACGACCGTAAATTTAATTGCATGACTTCTCCATGAGGGGGCAATATAATACAGTCATGCAGATGTAAATAAAGAAAACTGCCACAATTACTCTTATCAACTCAGTAATCTGAAGTCGTAGTTCTTATTTTTCCTAAAAGATAAACAATTATGGCAAAAAGAAAAAAAAAAAAACAACCTATACTCACATTTTTATTTCAATGTGCACCAAATAATGGGTCGTTTTGATGCACATGTCACCTATTGTCAAAGATTTATGAAACACAGAAATCCATCAACCAAGCAAAATCTCTAATCTTTACTGTTGAAACAACACTACAATAATTTCGACTTTGCGACTTCCTTAAATGGAAACAACCCTTGTAAACTGGATCGATGGCGCGAGGCAGAGTGTTCCACATATGGTTGGATTTGTTTGTACTACACGTATAGGGCAATGCAACTTGTAAACAAATCATGGCGGTTTGTTCTTTGAAATGCCTTAATTTTCCCAACATATTGTGACGAGAAAGCAGTGTAGCACGTCCTCAGGGAATCCGCCTTTGCCTAAACGTGGGAGGAGAATGTTTTTAAAAATATATAAAATTAGATGTGAGGTTTATTCTGCTCAAGTGCAGAGTGCTTGTACTTGACAGTGAGTTATTTAGTCGCAGGTATACAAAAACAAAGTATTACATGTTTACAACCCCCACTGGGAGCTGCGGGTCTAAATATAAAAGGCTTTGCAGCACACATTGGAATCTCAGAGGGGCGCAGATGTCTCCAGTCTTTCATGAACTGCACTGAGCCTTGTTACTTCTTCCTCTGTAAAGGTAGAAGTCGTTGTTTTGTATGTTAATGCAGTGTTGCTTAAGGAATTGCCTGGTTTGCCTGAGCTGTGATCCCTGAGAGTCCCAGAGACATTGTGGAGATGAAGGCCTAAGGGACCTCATGAACTAAGCTTCTTGTTTGCAGTTTCATATTCAGCCTAACCTTCATATAGAATGTGTGTGTGTACACTTGCACACTTTCTGTAAATCATATAAACTTCATTTCACTTCTCAAATATCACTGTTTTTGTCTGCATATATATATATACTGCCACAATTCTGGATTCTTTAAAAAAGTAGGACACTAAAAATTAAATTTGTTTTAGTTGACAGGGAAGGAATAGTTGTTTTTTTAGTTTCACCTTTAAGAAATGTGATGTTGCCCATCATAGACGTGATCTGCTGAAAGGGCTGAAATCTGATTTGTGCGTGTGTTTACTTCGGCCCGGGCCACTGACGGGAGTTATTCTGAAAAGAAGCATCCAAGCATTCACTGAGAAACTATTTAATTTTCTTTTCATTTTCGAATAATGTTATTTTGTTTCGTTTCACTTGCTAACATGAATTGGACCGGTGAGCATCGCGCTTTCATTGTGGAAATGTTTATCAAGAACGAATCTCTAACTGCAACACAACGAGCGTTCCGTTTGCGCTTCAGACTTGGTAGACATGATTCTCTGCTCGAAACACGATCTTGTTATGGGTTACTAAGTTCAAAGCTAGTGGATCAGCATTGAAACGAAAATCAGCCGGCCGACCTCGCACCACCAGAACTCCAGAAAATGTGGCAGCTGTAAGACCAAAATAACATTATTTGAAAACGAAACAAAAACAAAACAAAACAAAATGGCATTATATGTACTTTTTGAAAATAAAAAATAACGTTTTTGTTTCTTTAATTTATTTGCATTTTATTAAACCTACAAATGTGTCAGATCATTTTGCCGGAACCTGTATAAGCACATAAGTGCAAAGAAAATGACAGCAATTTTGCATAGATCCTCAACTTGAGTACAGAGCACAAACATTCCTATGCATTTATTGGTAAATGATGCCCGTTGCTCCTCAAACAGTCTATCATCATCGTTCCATAAAATTAAACTCACACATATCCAGAACCCAGCCGAACACAACACTGCTTTTTACATTGAGTCACACCTGCCCCAAGAATGTCTTAAACAAGATTCCGAACACGTATTCATTGCACTTCATGAAACACGACTGGAGAGCAAGACAAACAATGGCCTCCCAGCCATGATGATTGCTTGCTATGGAATGAAAGCAATGAATTTGATTAACGTTGACTGTGAGAATAAAATTATTTCAAAAAATATTTTCTGTCTGAGATGGCAATCATGGCTGACAACTGCGTACCTTTGCCAATGATTCAATTTACTGATTATTTTATAATTGTCTTAATGTGTTAAATGTTGCTCTCGCTGAAATGTAGGCCGGGGAAACCGGAAGAAAATAATTTTATAAACACTAATTAACTGGTTAAAAAAATAATAATTGCACAGCATCGGCCTCTGAAGACGTAGCCCCACCAGGCATTTGCCCACTGTGTCCCACGGCCAGTCCGGCCCTGCATGGGACTCAGTAAAAAATCTCCTTAAAAGTGTTTTAGTTGTGGTGAATGAATGAAAATAAATTAAATCAAATTGAAAAGAAATATTCATTCAGTGTACAAATAAATCCCAATTCAGCCGTGCATACACTGTTAAAAAGGGATCACCGCAAAATACCAACATTACATGCCGTAACCACTCCCAAGAGAAGTTTCCATTTATAGTGTGCTCAGACACTTAACAAACAGGATTTATTAGCTGAACAATTACTGAGCTTTTGAAAATGCTGCTCTTGGCTTGCATTCTTTGCCATGATGCATTACCGGTGTTGGCTATCATTCAACGGCTTGGGGGAAACACTTCTTATATTTTATATGTACTTTAAATTGGTAACACAGAATACAGCTTGAAAAGCAAATTCAAATTGTAGTTAAATATAATTGAATGTGGTGTATGTAGAATATTTTATGATCTGTAGAAAGATCATTTCACTGGAGCTGTGCTTGCAAGTTTGTTTTTAGGAAACCGCCAATGAAAGGGTTAAACGGTCACCCGAGATGTTGGTTTGAACAGTGAGATTAAACGTGCCAATGTCCACAGATAGAAGACAAACAGACCACGACGGCATTGTTGTCAACAAAACCGCAGCAAACACTTTATCTTTTCCAATGCCAGTGCCAGGGTGAGGAGGGGGCGAAATATGGAATTATAGCACAATAATACAGATTGGCTGGTAACAAGGTTAAAAGCTGATAGGATTTGAGGAGAACCCTGTGCCGTGCTTCTGCACAAAGGTGACGGGAGTATCAAGCCCTGGTTAAGAATAATGGTTTCCCTTCAGGAGGATGTGAAATTGGATTGCTCATACAAAGTGCTTGCTGAGGATAAACCTGTGTTATCCAATTATCCACCTAAACTACATTAAGTAGGCGGAAGGTATGGAGTCCTTGCAACATTAGATGCTTTCAACAGAAAAATCACCAAATATGCACGGTTAATGCTTACAGCTCACTTTTTCCCCCTGATCCTAAGAGCAAAAATATTGCCCTTCAGGTTGACAAAGAACATTCGGAGTCTGTCTCAGCTGATAACCTCTTGTTGCCGCTGCAGGACCAATGCAGATTGCACCGGTGCCCAACAGAGGGCAATACTTTATTGCACATTGCTTCATACACATTAGCGCTGATTTAGAAAGTCATGTCTCTCTACAATTTAAATTGTCTATCATATTTTTTCTGCAGCACCCGCCGCTGCTGATAAAACATTCTACAATTAAGGCTTTACAGACAAAAAGGCAGGTGCTGCAAGCAAATGTTTTCAAGTAATCTAGCTATTGAATGAAGGAAGAGATCTCTGCTTTCACACTTGGTGGCAGACTTAGTATAAAATACAGAAATAACGTAATAAAAATTCAAACTACAGATATATTCTAATATTATTATTTCTCATTGAGGATGCTTATGGTGCAATTGTTCATTCAGCAGATGTGAATGATTGTCTGTCTTCACACAGTATGTGCCCTGTGATTAACTAGCGACCACTCCAGGGTGAAGTCTCTCTGTCAGCTGATAGCCATAGCGCCCTGTGAACCTGAATAGGACACGTGGCATAGAAAATGGATGGATGGATATTTCCTGCTGTGAAAGGACGCCTAATCCAGTCTGTTTGACATAGCACCACATGGGGTTGATATTGATATTCAGCTGTGAGGCCCAATGTTTAACTTTTTTCTTTTCTTTTTATTTGATCAAATTATTGCTTTGTCCATACACATATTTTAGATTGTTTAAATAATTGGATATCATCTTCCATTGTTGTCAAAGTTATTAAATAAAAAATCTCTGCACCTCCAGCTCAGGTTTCATGACATCTGTATTGTGTGTGTGAGTGTGTGTGTGTGTGTGTGTGTGTGTGTGTGTGTGTGTGTGTGTGTGTGTGTGTGTGTGTATGTGTGTGTGTGCGTGCGTGTGTGTGATATATATATATATATATATATATATATATATATATATATATATATATATATATATATATATATATATGTGTGTGCATGTTTTTTTAAAAATGTTTTTCAACCAGACTAAAATATAAAAGATATCAAAAGTGAAAACATCCAAAGAGGCAAATAATATGCAAACGAAGTTCGGAAAAAAAGGGAGAGGACCAATAAATTAGTTATTAACCATTACTGACAAATTCAGCCAACTTCATGCTTCCATAAAGAAGGGGAGAAGATAAAAAGAAGGGGGCAGGGTTGATGGAATTTTCAAAAATACTTTTGCAGCTCTTTGAGTACATGTTTAAAATGTAAAATGGGGGATGTCACTAAGGCAAACAGACTCAGCTTCATTTTCATCGCAAGCAAATAATGTCTCTCCCATATTATTTATTATACAGTATACGACTGTGAAAGTCATCATTCGCATGTAAGATGCAATGAAAAAGGTTACCGGGGTGTAATAGTTTGACGACAAGACCTTTCCGTCCTCACCATGATCAAGTGAAGAAAGCCGTAAGAGGCTCTTTCTGTGGTGGGCAATAATGACCTGTTCTCACTTCATGCCCCCTCCAGTGGCACTGAACCCTGCCTTTGAGATGTCGTTTTCAGATGATGATCTCTGCGCGCGGACAATAGGGGCAGGGGTCGTAGGCTCCAGGTTACTCTTGTTACAGAGGGCCCCCACTCACCCCATCACAGTGGCCACCATGTAGGCGTCTGATTCCCTGCAGCAGAGGGCTGATTATCTGCATGGCAGCGCCTAGTACATTTGCAGCCAGTGACTATGATAGTCCCTGGCAGCAAGCATTTTTAGTTCACTGTCTCATGCTCCTGTTAATTTGATGACAGTGAGTCCTGCGCAGCTGCAGGAAAGGGTGTGTTGTTTGTGTGGATTTCATAAATAATACCTCTGTATGGCTAAGCCTCTGCCAGGATGAATGTTACGAAGGGAAATGAGAAAAGAAAGAAAAGCAGTAAGACGAAATCCTCCAGAATGCGCCCCAGTTGATTTATATTTAATGCTTCTCTGTTGGATTTTTACTCTGTTGCTTTATGCTGTCAAATAAAGGCGAAAGAGGAGCAGAGACTGGCTGCTGTTATATGGAGGCTATCATGAATCAAGTCCCTGCAAACACCATGTGAGCTCCCTGACAATGACATTATGGCAGACGGAAATTACAATGTAATGACTCATTATCTGCCAACAGTATTGTGTAAGTATGATAGACCGAGAGGGAAACGTGCGAGAGCCTTGCGATGTCTCTAGTTTTTACAGTTACACTTTGATGATGCTCGGAAAAAGAGGAAACAGCTATTTTGGGTGTGGTTTACAGCGTCCCGTCGTCTTCATCATCTATTCACTGATAAGACGGAATTCATAATGGCGACTCATCGAAAGTCTTATGTTGAAGAGGGGCTGTTGCATGTCCTGCATATTCATTCAATCGGAATAAATGATAGCAATTAAATAATAGATAGTTGAAATGAAAAGGAAATGGGTTCTTTGTGGCAATGCCTCTCTGTGATAAGAAAGAGGAGAGCATTTCTTTACGTAATGAGGACTGTTGTCATTTTCTCTGGGTTGCGAATTCTCGACAGGTCATTCTTGTAAAATTAATTTCCCCATGTCCCAATTAGAGCTTTGAGGATATCGAGTCTGACTGCGTGTGACATGGATTCCTAAGAGCTCAGAGGCAAGGCCGCACGTCTGGCACACTGTGCATCACTACGGGTCTGAAAAAAGCCTGAGCCTGTGATTGTGCGTTGTGATACTGTATTGCTCTGAGACAATACTCAGTTCTTTTGAGGAGTTTCCAGGCGATGCAGATGTTCCAGCATTCTCGAAGCCTGCAGAAATGTTCTGAAGAAACAAGCAAAATTGTTTATTTTCTCAACAATGTAGTGAATCATCAGCGCAGAAGACGGACTAATGTTTTCACACATAAGTGCTGATGGAAGTCCTTCATCTCTTAGACCTTCCCTTGAGCCTCATATTATTCTACTATGTTACATGAGGAGAATGTAACATTACTCAATAATGCTTCAGTGAATTGTCCGCCAGTTGAACTGTAGTGCCCACGGTAGATAGCCATACTGTATGTACGCTGTGTATTAACAAAAGGTAACATTCATTTTATAATAACGTCGATTTATACGGTACATTTTCTGGGTGCCAAGAGATGCTTTCTCTCACTGCAAGTTTTTGTTATTTTTAAGGTCGCACAGTTCTTCTGAACAGGAAATATTCAGATTGGTTGCCTTAGTGTCCTTGCTGAATTTTTCAGTGGAGTAAGTAACCATTCATGTGAAGATGTGTCCAAATCTGAATATGGATTCAACACATTTTTCTTGCTTTATCCACTCATTGAAATACAATGAGGAAGTTGGATTTGTAAAATTATAAGACCAATCTGCATCTGCTCAGTGGCCTAGTGGTAGAGTGTCCGCCCTGAGACTGGAAGGTTGTGGGTTCAAACCCCGGCCGGGTCATACCAAAGACTATGAAAATGGGACCCATTGCCTCCCTGCTTGGCACTCAGCATTCAGGGTTGGAATTGGGGGGTTAGATCACCAAATGATTCCCGAGCGCGGCACCGCTGCTGCTCACTGCTCCCCATGGATCAAAATCACATGGGGATGGGTTAAATGCAGAGGACAAATTTCACCACACCCAGATGTGTGTGTGATGATCATTGGGACTTTAACTTTAACTTTTTTAAGGACATAAAAATGTATCTATAGACATAGATTTAATGTTGGGAGAGCTCAACTGGAAAAGGTTTTTACTTTAGGGACAGTTGTGAATAAGAACAGAGCATTTTTGGCCCAATTCTTCATTTTTTAAACATGTAGCTAATCACAAATAAATAAATAAATAAATAAATAAATAAATGAATAAATGAATGAATGAAGAAATACAACCAATTTGCTTCTCAACTATGCCAAAATGCTTTTGAGCAAGGCACTGAACCGACCCACTCACTCAACAGAAGCAGTACAGTTTGAACACCCTTTTGAGGTCTCTCCTTACTTGCTTGCTTACATTTGTGTGATATGGTTCAGTGTTGTGTGCAAACACAAGTGTGAGTGTGAGTTGAATTTCCCCTCAAGGGATTTTAATAAGTGTCCTCCAATTTACACATCTGACAGCATGCTTTGTTGTTATTGTCTTATATGTTTGCATCAAATAAGAGAAGATGAGGGTAGTATCATCATCTGCAACAAACATCCTTTTTTTTCATATTCTCAGCAATTAACCTTTGTTTATTTGGGAGAACATTAAATTCTAATATTAAGACACTAAAATAGCTTGTAATCTAGACCAAAGCCCAGCAGTATGCTCAGCCACCACCTACAATGGAATAACACATTATTCATTGTCTAGACATCTAAAGCAATTCAATTTTAAGATTTTATTATATGTATCTTTTCTATCTTAGGTCCCCTGAATTGTTATTCTGTGGCCATTTTTTAATCTAACAAACACAAATATAGAGCAGGACCAGAAAATCTGATTTAGATGCAGTACTCTTAAGACTTCAGGACTTAAATCATAAAAGAATATGATTAAACAATGCCCAGAAGTGACAAGACTTTTTTTTGTGTGTGTCATCGTTAGTCATAAATAAACAAGCAGTGTTGGAACACAGCAACCATCTGGCAGAGGCTAAAAGAGTTATTTGTGGCTTTCTGAATGACAATGCATTTGAGACATCATAAATCTGATTAATGTGCTCGACTAAAAGGGACACTGTAAAATTATATGCCAATGTAATTTCAAAGCAATTTCGTCCCTTTTCTGTGAGATGTTTCTAAATGTCACGAGGATATTGTTGGTCATCCGTGTTTGTTTGTGTATTGCACATTTATGGCAACGGTAATTGAACATAATGACAGTTTGCAGGACATAATGTGTGGCATTTTCACCAATGACATTCAAAAACAAGCCATATTAAAACCCTTATCTCATATACCGCACCACATACCGTTTAAAAAAAAAAAAAAGTTTTCCGATGAGGTTTGAGGACACAAAACTTTGATTTATTTTGCACAGCCTGAATATCTTAAGTGATTTAACCACAGTTGTTATATGTTAGTTAAAATTATGGGTCTGTTAGTATTTAGACATACTGTGACTATAAAATGTTTAAATGTTGAAGTCTTCCTAACAACCATTGCAAATGATTCAGAACTCGTGTATCTTTATGGCTGCTGTCGCAAAACGTTTGGAAGGCTCACACAGATAAAAAAATGATAATAATAAATAATAGCGTGCTATTAATCTCTTTCTTTGTGAGAACATAAGCAAAGGACGGAAAGAGGGTGCAGGGCAGCCAATATAAATCTAGGACAGTTACTGCTCAATACCATCAGCAAAGGCAATGGGGGAATAAATGGTCCCAATAAAGGCTTGAGTTAGAGGTTGCAATAGACACGGATGTGCTTGGTTCCACACGTCTCTTTAATCATCTACATAAATGGAAGGCATTATGGATTACTTCTATTTTTAATGCCAATATAACATTTTAAACAAAATATGTGTAAACAATTCTTCATAGCAGATGTGTTTTGGGTTATTAACAGATTAACAGCTGCTGTTTCTACCAACAAAGGGCCTCATTTGCTAATAAATGCATAGACATTTTCTTACTCTGTTCAGCGTACATGCAAAATCACTATCGCATTCATGATGTACATCCAGCCATCCATTTTCTGAACCGCTCCTCCTTACAAGGGTCGCAGGCATGCAAGAGCCGATCCCAGCTGACTCCTGGCAGAAGCCGGGGGACACCCTAAACTGGTTGCCACCCAGTTGCAGGGCAAAAGAGATGACCAATCATTCACGCTCACAATCACACCCACACACAATTTGGAGTGCTCAATCAACCTACCATGCATGTTTTGGGAATGTGAAAGGAAACTGGGAGAAGGGGGAGAACATGCAAACTCCACAGAGAAAGGTTGGAGCCAGAACTGGCCCTGAAACTGCTGCACTGTGAGATGCGAGTCCTGCATTTATGATTTGTACCGGACACGAATTTCCTCACCACCGAACGTACTGTATTCTAGTCAATCGGAATTCATTGTAAATGATGGTTTTGTCCCTGCCTGCGGCCATCGACATTGTCACGTCAACTGACAAAAGGCAGAGCTCATTCAGTCAAAATATCTACTAGTTCCCCTCCAGACCTGCAGGGGGCAGAAAGAAAAGCCAAAAGAAGCCAACTTTCTGCCAGATTTGAGGGACGGCCATATTGCCTACAGACCAGCATGGGAGCTGGGGGAACAAACAAGGGAAAGCCTGTTAGTGAAAGAAAAAAAGCTTAGACAGGAAAAGAAAAGAGAAGAAAAGAAAGAAACAAAGAGACTCCTCACTCCCTGCTCACATGCAACTGGTAGGAAATGGACTTTGATGCTATAGTTCTAAGTTTGGTTTGAGCTACAGGCTGTGTTTATCTGAAGTTTGAGTTGCTCAATCAATTTGAAGTATTCACAAAGGCAAAGTGGATGTTTTTGTTTGGCATAAGCTTATGCTTAAACATTCAGTTTAGTTGCTTATTTACTTTTACTTCGTTACTTATGCTTCATATGTTTCATATTTTGATATATGTATGCAATTACTGAACTTAGTTAAAATAATGCAATGTATTCTTTGTTTAAAAATGAAACAGAGGAAGATCTGAGTTCTAAGGACCAAGGCCCTTTTTTAAGTTGGGGCAAAGAAATGGGAAAATCAGGACAACTTGACAGCCATAAACCACTTTTTTTTTCCTATACATGAGCATCTATTTGACAAAGCCAAAGCAATGCGCTGATGTTAAAAGCTGCCAGAGATGGCCATAAACGTTCATAACTCTTAATCTTTATCCCGTTTTCAAAGTTGCTAAACACAGAAATTGACAACATATAAGAATGATGTTATGAATTTCTAATTAATTCCAAAGTTTAATTAGAGTCTGTGGCACAAAAAGTGCATATAGAAAGAAAATCATGAAATTATCATTGGGAGACACAGAAAATAAACCAACCTACTGTACAGTATGTGTTGTCACAAGAAACAAAAGATCCAAAATCACATATTGGACATATTGCATTAAATGGTGGTGCAGATTGGCGCTGACAGTAACTTAAATTGTTATCAATATTGCAAAAGTAATGCTACAGTATAATGTAGTTTGTTCATTTCTAGTTCTTCCAATGGGACTATTAAATGAGCAGCGCAGTGAAATTGCAGTTAGCACATCTGCTGCAAAGTTGAGAGGATTCACCTGTGTGTTTCTCTTAATTTTCTATGTGTACTGTGGCTTCTTCCAACATTACAAAAACATGCATGCTAGGTTCACTGAAGACTCTGTCATGATCTGTTTTTGTCGACATTTGCATTGTGAATGAATGGTTGTTGGTCTATATAGTAAGTGCGCTGCAATAGACTGGTGACCAGCCCAAAGTCAGTTGGAATACCCTTTAACACACCTGTGACCTGCAGGAGTAGGCTACAGGTGTTAATCCTTAAAAAAATGAATGAATGTAAAGGATAGGTATATTACAATGTACATACGTAGTAGGGATGCACCGAAATAAAAATTCTTGGCCGAAACCGAAAACCAAAAATGAGGAAACCAAGGCCGAAAACCGAAACACCGAAAGAAATGATTATGTCAGTTATTAGAACCACAGCATTTATGGCTACATGTGTACTAACCTCACTAAAATCAAGGCATTGCAATAAACCAGTTACAAAAGTATGAAAATATTTATTTAGCACTGACATTACAACAATGCACAATATAAATTAAAATTCAAAAATAAAATAAAAATAAAATGTTTAACTTGACCCCACTCATGTGTACATTAAATAATAATTTACAGGCTTATAACTGACTGGCCTGCTAAAAGACTGTAAAATTAAATATGTTCTCTTGGCAGAATCACTGGAGAACTTTCTTGCCTTTTCAAAAACGTCCGCCACAGACGGAGTGGGCGTGCTCGGTGTCAGTTTCCTTTTCTGTGTCGCCTTCTTCTCATATTCAGAATGGCGATCGGGATGTTTGGATTTCAGGTGATGAATTAAACCCGACGTGGAGAAACTTTTTGCAGATGCACCCCCTCTTGAAATTTCCGCATTGCATGTTTTGCAAATCGCTATCCGTGGGTCTTTCTCTGAGATAGTGAAATCAGTCCACACCGCGGACATGCTGGCTCTTATCCCGTTTTCCCGCGTGCTGGTTGCGCTGTTTGCTCACGTCATCACAAGTTTCGGCCGTGTTGTTTCGGTGATTTAGGTCTTTCGGCCAAAAACCGAAAATGCACTTTTGGGTAATTTTCGGCCGAAAATCTTCGGTGGCCGAATTTTCGGTGCATCCCTAATACGTAGTATTAGCATTATGGTGAATGATTACCACAGATGATTCAATTTTTTTTAGCTTGTTTTACTCTGGTGCGAAATGGACAAAAGAAATCAGCAAAAACAATGCAGCCATGTGGCCATGACTGATGAATCGGCGAAAGTGAAGTAGCATCATCCATCGCACTGTAAATGGGAAAGAGTTGATGATGGAGTATAAAATTAAATAACCTAATTACCATAAGTTACTAGTTTACATAAGTGAGCATCTTAGCTTTGTATTTAGTGAGGGAGGGGCAACTAATGCTGGACCCCCGAGTGCGTCACTGGGGTCTGTGTTAACATCGCCTGCACATATAATTCTCTTTGTATTCAGAAAATGTATAACCTTTTCGAAATTACCTTTAATTATACTTTCCAGGGATTTTCATACTCACTTCATATCTAGCAAGAGTAATGAACAGATGTGCCCATATTTTTCAATTGATATAAAATTATATTATTTTATAGCCTGTGGGATGTTATCCTTTTTTTTTGTTCTTCACCGATCCTGTGTATTTGGAGTAACATACAGGACAACAGTTTTTTGAGTGCAAGAAATCCGTCCGTCCATCCATCCATCCATCCATCCATCCATCCATCCATCCATCCATCCATCCATCCATCCATCCATCCATCTTCCGCTTATCTGGGGTTGGGGCTCAGGGCCAGCAGCTTTAGGAGGGATGCCCAGACTTCCCTCTCCCCAACCACTTCGTCCAGCTCATCCCGGGGGATCCCAAGGCGTTCCCAGGCCAGCCGAGAGACCTAGTCTCTCTAGCGTGTCCTGGGTTGTTCTCTGGGTCTCCTGGCGGTGGGACATGCCCGGAACACCTCCCCTGGGAGGCGTCCAGTTTTCCCTCTTCACCACGACGGACCAGTACAGAGTCCGTATCACAGCAGACGCTGCACCGATCCGCCTGGCGATCTCACGCTCCATCCTGCCCTCGCTCGTGTACAACATCGCAAGATACTTGAACTCCTCCACTTGGGGCAGGATCTCTTCCGCTTATCTGGCGTTGGGGCTCAGGGGCAGCAGCTTTAGGAGGGATGCCCAGACTTCCCTCTCCCCAACCACTTCGTCCAGCTCATCCCGGGGGATCCCAAGGCGTTCCCAGGCCAGCCGAGAGACATAGTCTCTCTAGCGTGTCCTGGGTTGTCCTCTGGGTCTCCTGGCGGTGGGACATGCCCGGAACACCTCCCCTGTGAGGCGTCCAGTTTTCCCTCTTCACCACGACGGACCAGTACAGAGTCCGTATCACAGCAGACGCTGCACCGATCCGCCTGGCGATCTCACGCTCCATCCTGCCCTCGCTCGTGTACAACATCGCAAGATACTTGAACTCCTCCACTTGGGGCAGGATCTCTTCCGCTTATCTGGCGTTGGGGCTCAGGGGCAGCAGCTTTAGGAGGGATGCCCAGACTTCCCTCTCCCCAACCACTTCGTCCAGCTCATCCCGGGGGATCCCAAGGCGTTCCCAGGCCAGCCGAGAGACATAGTCTCTCTAGCGTGTCCTGGGTTGTCCTCTGGGTCTCCTGGCGGTGGGACATGCCCGGAACACCTCCCCTGTGAGGCGTCCAGTTTTCCCTCTTCACCACGACGGACCAGTACAGAGTCCGTATCACAGCAGACGCTGCACCGATCCGCCTGTCGATCTCACGCTCCATCCTGCCCTCGCTCGCGTACAACATCGCAAGATATTTGAACTCCTCCACTTGGGGCAGGATCTCATCCCCGATCCGGAGAGTGCATTCAACCCTTTTCCGACTGAGGACCATGGTCTCAGATTTGGAGGTGCTGACTTTCATCCCGACCGCTTCGCACTCAGCTGTGAACTGCTCCAGTGAGAGTTGGAGATCACCGCTTGAAGAAGCCAACAGCACCACATCGTCTGCAAAAAGCAGGGATGCAATGCTGAGGTCACCAAACTGGACACCAAGAAATTCTGTCCATAAAAGTAATGAACAGAATCGGTGACAAAGGGCAGCCTTGGCGGAGTCCAACCCCCACTGGGAACGAATCCGACATACTGCCGAAAATGTGGACCAAACTCTGGCATTGATGATGTAGGGACCGAACCACCCTTATCAGTTGGTTCGGCACCCTGTACACCCAAAGCACGCCCCACAGAACTCCCCGAGGGACACGGTCAAACGCCTTCTCCAGGTCCACAAAACACGTGGACTGGTTGAGCGAACTCCCACGCACCCTCGAGGATCCTGCCGAGAGTATAAAGCTGGTCCGTTGTTCCACGGTCAGGACGAAAACCACACTGCTCCTCTTCAATCCGAGATCCGACTCACGACGTCCCGAGTCGAGGTCAGCCTCACACCGTCTCCACTGTAAACAGTGTTAACGGTGCACTGCTTCCCCCTCCTGAGGCGCCAGGGCCCCCCTTTGGTGCAAGATGTGAAATTGAAAAATTGTGGAGGATAGTGACATTGTATCGGAGGGTATGTAGGTGTTTTGATTCAAAAGGAAATCAAGAAAAGTTCCTATTGATGCATGTGACATTGACTAAAGAATATGTTCAATATGTTTGGTATGTTATGAATGCCTATCTGGATCATGGTTGGAGCCTTTGACTACAGGATAAAAAAATAAATCTTCGTTCATTGAATGGAGAGCCAAGGTTGCACACAAAAGAAACCATATATGAGCCTGGAAATGATGATTTGTATTTCTGTACTATTCAGAAATTGTTGAGGTGGTTGGGTAGGTAGGAGGTTACAGTTTTCATTGATTGTTTTGACGTAGCCGTCAACCCAAAATCGACATTTTCAAAACAGTTAACACAGAGGGCTGTACACATCCCAGATTGGTCAAAATGACACACTTTGTTTGCAAAAGGCAACACCAGCGCTGAAACATTCAAAATATGGAGAAAAAGCAAATTTTGCCTTCAAACAACTCAACTTTGACAAAAATCTATGAGCACCTCCAATCAATCATTACACAATGGGCAACAAAATATACAGCACTTGTGTGAATCAGTGTACCATTGCTTGTCATTGCAGCCTATGACTGTACATAGCTTACATGCCAGTGCCGTTTGTAGTCAAATTTGCTCTCTTGCAAAAAATGCATCCATAATCAGATAGGCTTTAATGCAAATTTTATTGATTGCATTCATTTTTCAGACCGTGGCAAAAATGTCACATTCACACAGAGAATACGTGGAAATAAAAATAAAATCAATTAGTGCGTGACAAATTAGGAAAATTAAATTACAAACACAGTAAAGAACAAAAATCGATAGTCGGCCTATACTACAAGAGCTAGCGACAAGTGATACTCTTCTGTCTCTTCTTCTGAGCCCTTCCAGCTATACCTCCACCTCGCGCACTGACTTATCTTCGTCTGACCCCTCTACCTCTTACCCTCTCACTTTACTTCTCATCTGCCTTAGACCTCCTCGATCTATGCTTGCAAAGAACAACACAGGTCTGAAAACTGATTGCAAATTGAAAAATTCTGTGTGTCAGACAGGTGCTTTTAGTTATTGCATACTGATCACGGAGTTTCTAAGGGCTCGGAGCATATGGTTTCTGTTCTGTAACCACAGCTAAAACAATGGAGTTTGGATTTCTTGAATGACATCTGTGTTAACATTTTTGTCAAACTAATGAGAATATGTTTACACATTTGCATGAGGTGTCATCTGCTCTGCTGAAATGGTGATGATGAAGCGTGAGAGGTTCCCAGTTTCTTCAAACAGGTCAAACAATCAATAGAAACAGTAATGCAGCAATTTAACCCACAAACAAATGTTCATGCACATCTATTTAATGCAAGCAAATGCCAAATATGAGAGATTTTGAGGGTTGGTAACAGAGGATGAACATCTCACTCTTATATTAAGTGCCATACATAGTTATTTTCCATCCAGTTCACTAGATGTGGTCTCTGTTTAATTATGTTACACACATAACATTAGACCACTGTGCATCAAAGCCACAGCAAGATTTCAATATTAATTTCTGCCTTGAGATACAGGTTCGCAGTAATATGTCCATTGACCACAGTTGTAACTCAATGGCTCAAATAATCTCTCCCTATTAAAATGAATAAAATTTCCTTCATTCCATTTTCAAGAATCCTGTTAAATCAAACGGGGACTGTGGTAAACACGCACGCGCACACACACACACACACACACACACACACACACACACACACACACACACACACACACACACACAATTCAATTTTTTGCAGCCTCTTTGGAGCATAACCCAATGACTACAACATAAGACTACCACTACCTGCACCTGCAATACACACTGGCTGGAAAACATTCCAACTTCAGACCTCCAGTTCCAACATCAACTCTAATATCTCTCTAATTCTGGGCACAATATTTGTCCTCTGCCTAAATTGTCAATACCTTACCCTTCCTCTGGTCTCCCAAGGGAGGGATCCCATTGTTCTGAAGGGGGTTTACTCCCATTGAGAACGCTAGTGACTCTTATGCTCATTAGTAAAGGACTTTGTTAAATTGAGTGGCAGTGAAGTTACTTTTATTCCTTTAGGTGTCCATCCTATGATTGGCTGATGAGCAGTCCATGCTCTGTAACCCTGAGTCAGCTAGGATAGGCTAAATCTTTTCACTCACCCTGAAAACATGGTAAAGAAAAAAGATAAATTAAAGTTGGATAAGATCTAATTCACTCAATACAATAAGATTACGTTGGCATCTTCTTGTGTACTGCGACAGTTTTAAATTAACTTTCTTCTATTCTTTCCATTACATAGTACGATTGCAGCTTGTCAGTTTTTGCATCTGGATTAAGCACGATTGTTAGAAGTGCTGCAGTGCATCCCGGAGGAGTGGATTTCATCAACATGTCCTGCAGTAAATCCTTAGCTCAGCAGAGGCTGCAGTTTATCACAAGCACAAATCCGCTCCTCTTTCTTAGTTGATCCATTCACTGATAGGCAACAGAATTCAATCAGTCCAACCCTCTTGACATATAAAGGATTTTTCCCCTTGTTATAGTGCTCAAGTGACTTCAAAAGCAGACCTTCAGGGATGCTTTTTTTTTTTGTTGGAAGACATTAAAAGTGACCCCACACCTTTATCGTAATACCCGTGTACATATAGTGCTAAATCTAAGGATTGCTCTTTGATGTTGGGCTTCATTGAGGATGTGACTGAATCTCACTGTCTTCATAGCACCTAGTATGTTTTGACAGGAAGAGCTGCAGTCGTTTTTTTCTACGAAACTAAACTAGATTATCTAGCACAGATTTTTGTAAATGCATGTATAATTTTTGCTGTTCAATGCATAGTTTAACAATAAACGTTGAATGGAAATAAACAGCTTTCAGCCCCTTGGAGAAAATTCACTAGCCTATCTGCCAAACAACCTTTTGTTGTGAAGTTAGTTGAGTTGGTGACTATCCAAAGCACTCATGTCTCAAATGTTTGCTCTCAAGTCAGAATAAATAGTCGCCCGAAAAATGCTTATATCTCAAAAAATGTTGCCACTGACCCTGTATTCAACTGGTACTCAATCATAGGCGCAGATGGCACTGGAGATGGAGGGAACACATTCCCTAAGTTTCATACTAGCCACTCAAGGCAACAAAAAAATCCACTAAACAGAGGAGGACTAATGTTATATTTGCAAAAGCACCAATTCTTACAGATGTCTTGGATAAAATATAAATGTTTAAAACCAATATGTGTTCAACTCGAATTCTTAACCCTAATGCTAAGCCCACATATATACAGACATTTATAAAAAAAAAAAAAAAACACGCACACACATTGTGCCTTTGGAGATCGACGTGTACACACACACACATACACACACACTCACACACTCATATTTTGCCTGGGGCCTCATTTTGATCAGTGGCAGCCCTGGATTGGGGGAAAAAGATATATCCATAGATTCTGCATAATACCCAAGATCTTGCGTGTTTTTTGCCTGAAGCATGCCTCTTGTTAGTGAAGTTACACAAATGACTGTGTCAATTAAACTACTTTTAAGGGCAAAGGTTACATCATATCTTCTCATTAAGATTTGAAAATATAACGCATCATATAAGTGGAAATATAACAATGCCAGTCTTGGCTCCCTAATAAATTGATCACTTGTTCATCCGCCAAATGATTTCATGCTAATACATGCAAACGTATGCAATGCTGTTGATCGGTATATGAATCATAACAGAATAACACATACTGAAGCAGAAGCCAAGTTGCTGCACTGGTTCTATCTTGGTGGAAAGGAGATGTGTGGCTTGGGCTGAAGAGTTTACTACACATGCAGTTAAGTGTCACAATCTATGTTGTGAGAGTGCGTGTGGCAGCATGGAGGGGAAGTAATGCTCCGGCTTGCCTCTGCACGTGGTATTTTACACGTCAACATTTATTTCCCCCAAAATACTGTTTGTTCCAAACAGAGTATGTGGTTCTGTGCTTTGCATTTGTTTGGGCACGCTCCTCTGTTTGTGTCTATGGCTTTACTGCCATTGTAGGGAAGGGTATTTGAAGACATTTCAGTAATAAGGGGAATTACTGACGTGCTGTGATGATTTTTATAATAATGCTATCAAGAGGAAAAATGTTTTGTAACAATTTGTGATTAAAGAAAAACAGGGGGCAGTGCAACAACAAGGTAGATCCACTGCCTATTCAAATGTTGAATATAACTAACCAATTCTTGCTTTACATATGAGCATGTCATCATGTTAAGTGGTGAGATGCGAATCAATCAGTATGGTAAATGGTAAGTAGATTTTGACTTTTCCAGGTTAGTGCTTCTACCTACCAGGTACTCAAAGCGCTTTAAGATCGTGTTCTCATTCACCTACTGATAACAGAGCACCAAGAGCAATTAAGGGTTCAGTATCTTTCTCAAGGACAGCTAGCTACACATGGTCACAATAGCAAAGGATCCAACACAAAGCCTTTGGGTTGGGTGACAACCACTCTATCACCCAGAACCATGCTGCCTCACTACTGTAGTCGCCTTAATTAGAACTGTAAACACAACTGTAAACACATTTCCAATGTTACGAGAGTTCAGAGGGTACAGCTCTTTTTATTGGTACTTTACCAGGGTCAACTTCCAAACATTGTAAAATCCTTCATATTTTCCAATCCTAAAACCTCAAATGCTTATTTTCATGTATTACATTTATCATCATGGAGAACATGTGATGTATGCAAATATTTTCAGATATTGTGTTTTATTTATTTTTTTATTGTCAACCATTGTGTGACTTTTTTCATCTACTTTGTCAGTCAAGCCACCGACCTATCATGAGCTCGTGAGTAGGAATTTCAAGTTGATATAATGTTCCAACATTTCCGTCTCATTGGCGAATACATAAATAAAAAATAAAATAATAATAATAATAACTATAAAAACTAATAATAATAATCATCATTATTATAGTAGTAATATTACTATTATTACTGTAACCAGGTGATTTATATAATAATAATAATAATAATAATAATAGTTATTATTAATACCACTACTACTGCTAATAATAATAATAAAAATGCAGCTGTTTATTATTATTATCATTAGCAGTAGTAGTGGTATATAAATCACCAGGTTACAATGTAATAATAATAATGCAGCTGTTTATTATTATTATTAATATTATTATTATTATTATTATAGTATCAATGTTATTATTATCATCATTATTATTATTATTATTATTATCATCAAGTGATTTAAGGCCCTACATTTTTAGAATGTGACAGCTCACAAGTTCAATAGTGTAAAAAGTGTTTTGATTTGCAGTGGAGAAAGACTGGGTGAAAATGTTGACAGTTTATTTTTGCGCTGCATTTCTTTGCTGTGAGCAGAGGAGTTTCATGTGTTTGATTTTTCTAAACTCTATTCACTGAGTGGTGACAACACCTCAATTGATCTTAAAGCATTCAAACAGATTGTGGTTGGGAGACAAGCCAGCAGAACAGCCTTCTTTCTCAGACTTTTGCCAAGAAACAAGCTTCATAACAGAATCAGTGGGCACTGTGAATCTGAAACACAAATTGTTTTTATTCAGTGGGTGTTTTTTATCACACCACTCGTGGCACAGTGTACCAAAACAGATGGAAACACAAAACTGTGAAGTGGTTTAACTTTGTTTTATTTACACCTCTCCTGTGTTTCGTTTGTAAACAACACATGATTGTAATGCAACACTCTCTGTGACTTTTCACTACATTTCCATGTGTGTCGTCGGAGAAGTGTAACTGAGCACAAAAAAAGTTCAAAACCATTTGACAATTTTGACATGAAACTAAGTAAAGTTTCCATTCATTCATTAAAAGTAAAAGTTTTGGGAGGATAAGCATTGACTGTCAAATCAGTGCAGCAGAGAGACCATAAAACTAGCTAGTGCAGTGCAACTGCCCCAGGCAGAACAAATGCTCCTTGCTTTTTCTGCCTTGTTGCGCTCTCCCTGGTTGACATCTCCTGTTTCCCTCGCCGACTCGTTCAAAGGCTAACAGGCTCATTTGAGTCATCACTCAAGGGAGACATGGCTGTAGTTATTTGAATCGAGTTGCATGGACCAGACTCATGGTGGCATGGCTTCCTGTGCATTCAGGCCAAGCTGGGATTGCTGCGCTTGGAGCTGTTGTAGATCTCTCGTGTTGGTCTTATCCAGGAAAAATCAGGCATTCAGTGAGAGTTTAGAGGAAGGACATGCTTCGTGATAAAGTGAGGCAATTCAACTGTAGTGTGGTTTTTCTTTGGGTGGTGGTGACAGGAAAAAAAAAGGGAAATTCTGCATCCTCTAATTTTCTGACGCTGATTTGTTGTAGATTTTCTTTGAGGAAAAACATACTTCCAATAAGTGCTGTAGACATTTAGTGGAATAATTTGAGGATAATTTAACAGCATGCAAATCAAAAGGGTGATGTACACTTCAAGCAGTATAACAAGAGTGTGTGGTCCATTGTGATCTTCAGCAGTTAAATCTCAGTTAATTTAAGTTACCCAAGTAATAATGTGTTATTTTGAAAGATATTGGTGGGGAGGCTCAATCAAAGTATCGATATTATTGCTAACAATTCAGTATTACTATTGGATCGGTACAAGCATACCGAGATTCATATAGCAGTTTCTGTTTGGCTCTTGTATGCACTCCTGCAGTTTCAACAACTGCACTCAGAGGACAGCCAATTAACAAAAACTTGTACCAAAACATTTGTACTGCACAGGGTGGCTTGGTTTTTTTTTAAACAAAGGACTTTGGGGATTAATTGTTTGTACTTAATTTGTTGTGTTTTCACAAGTTGATATTGTTTTTGTTTTTTTTCTTTCCTAAAGAGAAAAGTGCACTCTGAGAGGAATGTTGTGTTTTTATTGGATTCCCTGAATACATATTGTATCTGAAAAGCAATTGGTTTCCTTAAATGTTATGTAATATTTGTTGTTAATTTGCAGAAAAGAAGTAAAATGAAGATTTTTTTTATCATTAAATGATTTTGTAGTACCTTCTGAATAGTCCCTGGGGGTCAGGGTATAGAAGTCTTCTTGTAATCACTTTGTGCAGTTTATTCTGAAAAATAAGCCTGACTTGACAATGTAAGGGAAATGTATTCCATTTATCAATAAAACTTGACCTTTAGTAGTAAGTAGTAATTCCAGGCCAATTAAATGGGTTGTTTAAAGTTAGTATTACTTGAGTCTAGTTCTTTCATTATGCATGAATAGAGCATACCGACCCTAGCTGTTTATGCATTCACATTACGACTGTCCACAGTGTTCTTTAAAAGCTAACACAAAGTTATCTGATATGGGTCATTTGAAAATAGACATTATTACTGTAAATGGATAAATGTAGGATGCAGGCTACGTATATGCACTAAATTGGCATTGAGTGCAGTGAGACTGTTGCTATGGAGGGTTTTGCATCGACCAAGCAGTACGAGAACTGAGGACTTCTTCCCTGGTGGTTTTGCTGTGAAGGACTCCACATCGACCGATTGGGAAAAGTCCTGAGGTGAATCAGTTCCCCGGAGGCGTCTTCCTGTGGCACTTCTTTGCAATAAACGGACGTTCATGCTGTTTAAAGGATATAGCACTGTATATAGCGTGTATAGCACTGTATTACACTATTCGGTTCCTTCTTCCAGTTAGGCAGCATTGCATCCCTGACCATGAGAAGGCATCCTTCATACATTTGGAACAGGGAATCCTGGTCTCAGTTTTGGGGGTACAGACTCTCGTTAAAATGTTTAAACAATTCTAGTGCAAGTTGAAGTTCATGGCTGAATGAAGCCAACAGAAGCACACCATCTAGGACAACCAAACTATGCCTTATCATCGCTCTGGCTGTGCCTAGAAATTATGTCCATAAATGATGTGAATATACTCATGTGGTGGAGTCCAACCTTTACTGGAAATGAATGGATCTGCTGTCAGTGTTGGATAGATTCTTATACCAGTTTTCCAGGGATTGAACATTGAATATTTGGCGGGCTGGATCCAGGAATGTTTGAGGGAAAAGGTCAAAAACTTTCTCCAAGTCAATAAAGCACATGTAGACATGTTTCCCCCTTTTTTTTTTAAAAACTTGAAAACCCTCACCACCACCAACAAGTCCATGGATCCTTGCAATGTCAGGCACCAGCCAGGTAGTGAGCAGTTGCAGACTCAAGCCCTCACTTCAACCCAGTGTCCAGGACAAGTGGTCACGGATGACATGAGCACAAAGTTGATCGGCACACTAAACCCTTAGATGTTTTACAGCCAAGTGCACACGTGAGCATGGTGATGGAGAGGGCGCTAAGCCAGGTGTCAATAAGCACCAAAGGCAACTCAAGAGTGGAACACAGTCTAACCCCAAGTTTTTGGGCCCAAGATGTTCCTTGGGATGATCCCAACTATACTAGTCAGCATGCTTCCACCTCAAACAGCAACTCGAGTTACTTTGCTGCCAAACAGGGGATGTTCCATTTTTCTCTAAAAATTAGGTTTGCATCACCTAGGTGCCCGCTCTTGGTCATCTTTGGTACCCTCCCACAAGTGCTGAGCTCTTCTGGCTGCGCCTATCTATGCCACATGAGTGCATGACCAGGCACTCACAACCAAGCCTCACCCCTAAAATCAGATTAATTCCTAGAAACCTGTCCTACGCAAAATATGTGCAGCTATCACTATTTTAAACAAGTATTGTCATTGTTTGTTTTTCCTTGGCAGCTTTAAGAAATGACAACACTGTCTTGTCTTACAAGGTCAAACCTTGACACAGCTATTGTGCACAAGTAGTCACATGGTATGTAATTCATCACTGTAATGATTCCGTTGAGATAACGAGCCGATGCATTGATAAATTATTTATTCTTAGTGATAAAATGGAAGGCAGCAGGGAGAAAAAGCCAATCCTACGGTGCAATTGCTTGAAGGACATAAAATAAGAAAGCTGTTTGGTACCTTGCTGTGTGTGCCTCTGGCCATGATGTAATGAAAGTCCTGGCACTCTAAATATATAATGAGGAAGGAGTGTGCTAAAAATGTTTTGTGGTATTTCAATGGTCACCTGAACTCATTTCAAAGCTTTTGGCTTGAGATATACAGCAATGGTTTTACAGCAATCAAAGTTCCTCATGATGAAGACCAAGGATTCGCGAATAACAGCAGTGTTCTTTCCTAACTCGTATCAAGAATTTATTGAAATAATTTCATCCTTCCGTCCGTCCGTTCCTCCGTCCCGTCCGTCCGTCCCGTCCAGACCCTGAACTGGTTGACAGCTAATGACAGACAAATAACCAGTCACACTCACTATCACATGAAACACTCGCTGTTGTCTAGCTATGCTCTTGGAAACTATCTCCCAAAGACAGAAGAATGCAAGCTGCTGAACAAATATCTGGCTTTTAAAAACTGTTTTAGGCAAGTATGGTGTAGAAGTCTTCTGCAATTACTATTTGGGACATTTTTTATTTATTTTCTGGAAAGTCCGTATAATATAAGAGCACTGTACACTGACATATTTGACGTTCAAATAATCACTGAGTCGTCATGTGTGCTCTCATACGCTGCTGCTAATTTTGGACTTGTTTCTTGGTCAATATGCATTGAAATTGTTGTATGGAATCTCCAAGTACTGCCACAAGTTAGATAGCTCTCCTAACCTTATTTTTTCAGAATCAGATGCCATTGATATTTTCACTAATAATGTTCACCCACACTGCCCAATAGAATGAAAGAACATTAATTTCGAGTAGTGTGTTGCTTTCAGGCACAGAGGCCTGCAACTACTTTCAGTTTACTGCACACTAACAATCGTGATTGCGCAAGAAAAAACATAACATAGATCCACTCATCCATGCCAAGACCATTAGTATAAAAAATAGAAGTAATTTTTTATGCGAACATTTTGAGGAACCCAAATTGATCTTGTAAAGGGACATTCCTAATTCCACGGTATTGGCTTATACTGTATCTTAGTAGTGTATTAAATTAATATAAAATGAAAGCATTTGTAAATCATTGAATTCTCTTACACATTGTTCCAACTTCATTGGAATTGCAGTTTATATTAAGTAATAAGTAGACTTGAATGTATAAAGTCGGTGACACATAGCTGTGAGATGTGGAGTCCTGTCAGCACTTTGCTGAGCAGATGAGTTATTGCGCTGTTTACATGTCAAGTCCAGACATCAATAATTTATTACCACCAAGGTTATTGGCAGTCCATTTTTATGGTGCTTATGCTATCTGATTAAGCTAAAAGCTGCTGTCAGTGGACAACAGCCCTTAACATCTTCATTTGAAGTCCCCTCGTTGGACTTCGTTACTCCAGGACCACCAGTGAGGGATCCTGCTCAGTGCATTATGTCCATCTCTTCTGAAAGGAAGAATGAGATAATTTGCATTCACTGCAGTTACTTGTGTAAAGGTGCCGCTTGGTTAGGACTGGCTCATGGCTGATAAGTAGGCTGCCGCCTCCCCAGGAATTTTATTTGAGAGGTCATTTCTAACCTGTCAACGCCAATCTTTTTCAGTTTCAGTCATTGTTCAGAAAACATACTGGAAGAGCGGTGGGTTGATATCTGATGCTATCTTTATATTTTTTAACCTTTCACTTTCTTTACACACCACTGTGCAAAAATAGCAAAATAAGAGTAAGTGGTGAAGTGTAGTGCGCCATCGCAACTGTCCACCCACCAATCCATCTCTTCCAACCATCCATTCAACCATACACTATAGCATTAAAAAAGACACATCAATCCGCTCTTACTCTGTTAAGATGGGAAATTTATAGGTTATGGCACACAGTGTGTGACAACAGAGATGGCTGTAAAACGTAAGTCTGTGTGGTCCTGCATGATTGAATCGTATTTTAAGACACTACTAAATCCAAATCACTCGATGATATATGTCTCTCCCCATACATCCTTAGAAGTCATGATACCATTACTTAATACCACACAAATCTCATTTTTGGGCCTTACAAAAAGAGTCCCCAGGGGGATGTTGCAGTCTGATGCATATTTAGTAGCTGTTTTCCCTTCACATAACAGATAACATAACATCACATAACATGACGCTCAGGTACACAACTGATGATGTGTCCCGCTGCAAACGCTGTGTAGCACCTGCCCGTCCTAATAGTGCAATACTAGGAATACTTAATTACCAAGTCCTTTCAACAAATCTTGTATATTTCTACACAATAAAATCCTCATACAGACTATACCTTTGGCAGACTACAGCCTGTACTGGTTGCGACTGGTGTATATATGTAAAAGGTCATATACAGGGATATACAGGGAACCTCTTATTGATGTCACTTCAAATAAAAACCTGCTAAATCAGGGATAATAAATAAGGTGGACAACTGTCTGAGATTTGGTCTATGACTGAAATGGTCTCAGTAGCAAATCATAACTGAAAAAAATCTCATCCAGCTTTCCAATGTGATTCCCTCCATTTCAACATGTACTGGCCTGAAGCTCTCCAGAGTTCCATTACCTACATTATTCTTCCTAGTTTGTCCCTCTTGCTCTGGGTGAGCAGAGGTTGAAAGTCATTGTGTGAACATATAACATGTTTATCACCTATGCAGCCTTTACATTCCACTTGCATATTGCCATGGGCTTGAGTGATATCAAGTGTGTCTTTTCTTCCTAGGATGCTCAATGTCATGTAGACATCTCAGTTAGCTATAAATCCATAGTAAATGCCAGTCTGTGGAGTCAATCATTTGTTTGATTAGCTGAATCTATTTTTTGTTTGTTTTAATGTCTGCCCAACTTAATCACCACAGGCTAACTGGACTTGAGAAGAAATGTGAATGCAAGAGAAAAACACAATTTTGGGTATCCTGTGGAATATTAGAATATAGTATACAAACTTTGACATCGCAATAATTCGAAAACTCTGATCCAACTCAATGCTATCTTGTATGTGTAGAAACACAGGGTTGCATTTCACTGACCATTATAAAATGTTTATGGTTGGTCAAGAGGTGTTCTCGGCTCCAGGAGACGAAGGTGATTGCATCATCGTTTGACCATTTGGTTTTAAGAGAAACACTAGTGAATGATTCCACAGGCCTTTGAGGTAGATCAAAGACTGGGGTGTTTTGTTGATATACACGCTTATGTGATTCATAAATTAGGATATTCCGACTGTTCCTGATAAGAATACATACACACGCAGAAGAGGGGAGCATGAACGCAGAACGCACACACACACACACACACACGAGTTGTTTTGGGAGACTTCTTTGATTTCAGCATATGAATGGCATAAAACCTTTATCTCGTTTAAGATCAGGGGATGTTTGAGAATAATTGTCAATGTTTCTACATGTGAAGCCATTTGAGACTTGCTTGTGATGTAGGGCTATATAAATAAGCTTGACTTGACATGAAACTTGACTTACCTCACCAGAATGGCTGTGTAAAAAAAATATTTTCCATTCTCATCCAGCCTTGCCCTGTGGCAACTCCGGAGGGTCACTGGGACGGACCTGATCCTTAAAGAACATATACTACAATCCCCAAAGAATGTTTAGGAGATTTTTTTGGCGTGAAGGAACACATAAATTTTAAGCATGGCAACATAAATGGTCAAAAAAGCTTCCTGGGGTAAGCAAGATTTAGCAGATTCTCAGATTAATGTCTTTATTGACACGACGGGGCTGCCATGCAAATGTTAGCCTGCCAAAAAAGAGCATCTGAAGGAACCACTTATTTAAATGGTACAAAGGTGATTTAAGTGACTTTAAACATAACCTGATTGTAGGTGCCAGCTGTGGTGGACTTAATTTTTCAGAAACTGCTGATGTACTAATGTTTTCACGCAGAAGCATCTCAAGTTGTCAATTAAAGTGAGCTCTTTATAGTCAACTCTGAGTCCACCGCATCATCTTCTGCCTACTTTCACCGGGACCACAGTCCATCTCACAAAGCCCAGGTATTCTCAAACCTACGAATTACTTCAGTGTAATAAAATGGCCTCAATAAATTATTTTACACAGCCTGTTAGAGGATTAATCTGCCTTTCCCTCCACCTCAGTATAGAGAGCATCAACAATGTGATGTCATCATGTCAACATGGGCGAATATCTCTGTAGAATGTTCTTGGCTTCTTGTCTAATTGCAGTTTTTCAATGCTAAATTGGCTGAATTAACTGGTATTAGAAAGATGTATCTAATAAAATGGCCTCTGAATGAATCTCCAGTCCACCCTCATTGCTCATTCCCAATTGTTTTCCGACAACAATTGCTGTTTAAGAGGGAGTTAAAGATTAAGACTAAGTGCAGTGATTTTAATTCTGTGCGGAAATGCTTGCTCTGCCTTTCTAACACGAACAGCATTTTGATGGCCCATTTAATTTGTCACTGTGCGTCTGCGCTCAGCCAATTTCCATTAGGTTGAGGCGGCGCGGAGCCGGTCGACACAAATACTAACAACCATTACTTGCTGGCCATCACGTTGGAAACATAAGCATCTTGTTTGTATTCCCTCCTTGTCACTATGTCTGCCTCTTTCACTCAGCCGCTCAACCATGACAGGCCAAATCCCTTGCTTTTTGCTCATCGTCTCCTCTTAACTTTAATAGCGTGAAAGAATAATTTGCATGTTTGAGATCAAGAGACAAGAAAGAAATGGCATAAAAAGCACGTAATTGTCATCATAGCCTATAATAACTTTTTGTTGCCAGTCAAGCCAAGCCAATCTGCTTGTCACATGTTTTTTCTATCACTGCACTGTTGTCCATTATACCTACTGGCAGGCCTAACCAATCACACTTCAGGTTTGGAAGGACTGGGATATATTCCTGTGCATTGTTTTTTAATTATTTTTATTTCAGGGATGTATAACAGTTCCCCTAACGTATACTATAATATTATCAAAAAATGTATGTCCAACTCATTCACCCATGTGTAGCGACAATGAAGTGATCGAGTCCAGATCAGGCAGGATACATCAGTAATGACTCACTGAGACACAATGGAACTAATCAGCAGTGATGCAATTATGACTGACAGGTGACAAGTCCAAACACGAGCAGTCACTGAAATGCCCACATATAGTCACACTTCATCGGAAATGACTGACTAAAAAGGCACGCAGAGCAAATTATGTCTGTCTGTCTCTGTCTGGCTCTCTCTCTCTGGCTCTCTCTGGCTTCCTCTCTCTGGCTCTCTCACTCGCTCTCTCTCTCGCTTTCCCACTCCCTCTATTTATTTATATTTATACAACGGACTTTCACGACCATTCCATTTTTGAAGGGCAACATTTTACTGCAACCTAATATTTCAAAGGTGAAACGCCTCTGTAAAAGGAGCAGGCTATCAGTGGTTATCACTTTTGTCTCTTCCATGATGTGCGGATGGAGCAGTGTGCTTTATCTTTTTACATAAATGTCTGCTCTTTTGCCAACGTTTAGTTGGATTTTGAGATGCTGAGTCAAATTGAGTCAAACAGTAAATAACCTAATCATTATCATTATTTTTCAAAAATAAAAAACGTGAGTTACTCTGCCCCAGAGACCATAAGCAGGTTAGTAATAATGGCACAAGAGCTGCAGATAGATTATAAATAATAATAATAATAGTAATAATAATAGTAATAATAGTAATAATAATAATAATAAGGACGACGTACAATACAGAACTAAGGAACAGAATGGTTTCATCAAGCATCCTACAGTGGCCCATGTATGACCTTCTGTCATGTCTCGTCCTCAGTTCTGTGTCTGTGTGCTTGCCCCTCCCTTCCTGTGTGCCCTTGTTTAGTGTAATCACACGCACCTTCCTCTCGTTACCTGTGTCTTATTTAAGTTCTGTTTGCGTGTCACTCGCCGTCGGAGCATTACCTGAGAGATGTGGACAATGCATGTCTCACTGTCACGCGTGTTTTTTGGTTCCTGTCTTTTGTTTCACGTTTTGGATCAGTCCTTTTGGTTTTGTTGTTTAGTCACATCAGTTTGACGGGTTTGTCTTTTGAGTTTCCTGCAATAAACCCTGGTCCAAGCTGCATTTGGTCGTCCTCGCTCCATCCACCCCCGTTCGTGACAGAATGCTCCGACCAACACAGCGACCAGCGCTTGGACCCTTCGCCATCAGCTCCCGTCCGAGAAGGTTCCGGCCCCATGGGACTTCGCTCCAGCGACGCCCGATCCACGTCCATCGTCCGGGACGGTTCCGGCGCCATCGGACTTCGCTCCAGCGACGCCCGATCCACGTCCATTGTCCGAGAAGGTTCCGGCGCCATCGGACTTCGCTCCAGCGACGCCTGATCCACGTCCATCGTCCGAGAAGGTTCCGGCACCATCGGACTTCGCTCCAGCGACGCCCGATCCACGTCCATCGTCCGAGAAGGTTCCGGCGCCATCGGACTTCGCTCCAGCGACGCCCGATCCTCGTCCATCGTCCGAGCAGGTTCCAGCATGATCGGACTTCAGACTGCCGCTGATCGCGGTCCGACTTTGCAAGTTGCCGCCGTTTGCGGTTCTGTCCCTGAGATCGCCGCCGATTGCGGTTCTGTATCCCCGAGTTTCCGCCCGAGTGCGGTTCTGTATCCCCGAGTTTCCGCCCGAGTGCGGTTCTGTATCCCCGAGTTTCCGCCCGAGTGCGGTTCTGTATCCCCGAGTTTCCGCCCGAGTGCGGTTCTGTATCCCCGAGTTTCCGCCCGAGTGCGGTTCTGTATCCCCGAGTTTCCGCCCGAGTGCGGTTTTGTATCCCCGAGTTTCCGCCCGAGTGCGGTTTTGTATCCCCGAGTTTCCGCCCGAGTGCGGTTTTGTATCCCCGAGTTTCCGCCAGAGTGCAGTTCTGTTCCCCCAGTCGCCGCCGTGCGCCGTTCGAACCACTTCGAGAACCAGTAGGGCCATTTGGACTAGTGCGCTGTCCCCCCCGCCCCCCCGCGTGCCGCCGTGGGGGGTTGTGTTTTTGGGACGTCGGGGGCCGTCCCTTGTGGGGGGGGTTCTGTCATGTCTCGTCCCCAGTTCTGTGTCTGTGTGCTTGCCCCTCCCTTCCTGTGTGCCCTTGTTTAGTGTAATCACACGCACCTTCCTCTCGTTACCTGTGTCTTATTTAAGTTCTGTTTGCGTGTCACTCGCCGTCGGAGCATTACCTGAGAGATGTGGACAATGCATGTCTCACTGTCACGCGTGTTTTTTGGTTCCTGTCTTTTGTTTCACGTTTTGGATCAGTCCTTTTGGTTTTGTTGTTTAGTCACATCAGTTTGCCGGGTTTGTCTTTTGAGTTTCCTGCAATAAACCCTGGTCCAAGCTGCATTTGGTCGTCCTCGCTCCATTCCTCCACCCCGTCGTGACACCTTCACCTAACTGAGATGTTGTAGTATCATCACTTTGCGTTTGACAACAATATGAAACATATGTGCCATATTTATTAAAGAAACATTTGCTAATGATGACATCAGATCACATTTCATGGCCAGATTATGCAGCAAATCAGGTCATTTCACACTGTTGACATACCTTTTCTCTATGCCGTATTTTGTATTGGCATAACAGCAAGTCATAATATTGAACATTGTCAAAGTTATTTTGTTTTAGCAAAGAAAATTCAATAAAGTAAATCTATTCATTAACACTGCATAGATGATTATTTGTAAACGTACATCTGCAATGCAGCACAGTCTAATGGCGGTAGAAAAGCTACAGAGAAGATCTTAAAAGTTCTACAAAGTGCATGTATTTGGCATTGGAAAATTGTTTTCCGCTTGTTAAATTATTGTTTTCTCTGGTTGACAATTTATTGTTCGTACGATCATTTGTCCATTTATTTTAGAAAAAAAACAACAATAAACAACTTTTCAGATGAAGGGGAAATCCAGTATATTTGTGAACCTTGAACAAAAAATGACAACATGTCTCACAACCCCCAACATCTGTTCTTTGTTTTTGTACATTGTGGACCTTGACTGGTGTCTTGGTTACGTGTGCACATACAAGGGCATGCTGACCTGGCCAGCCCCCGGGCGCACAGATATTGTAGCTGCTGCCTCTCTGAATGTGGCTGAAAGAACAGTCTCCTCTGTGACTATTCTGAAAATGATTAAAGCAAAAATTCTCCATTTAACATTTCTTTTTAATTATTTGGTTAATCAACAAAGATTAGACAAACGTCAAAGGAGACAAATAAGATAAAAAGACCCCATTAAATAAAAGTGTTGTAACCATAGACAATATTCCTCAGCAATATTCAAGAATCCAGATAACATTAGTTAGTTAGTTATTAGTTAGTAGTTTATTGAAAATGTTTCATCTTTAATCAAAAATACCTATTCAGTTCCAATTTTTAGTGTAAATTCTCCTTATTTATGTCAGATGAATAGTGGCAAAATAACTTGTTAGTGGTCACTCTTTGTGGAATGAGACAATATTTTGGGGGTGAAAAACACTGAATATTCCTGTGCAGACTATAGGTGGGGACCACCGTACGCTATATTTTGTTTCTATTTTCAGGCTTGGGTGATGCGTGTCTGCTTTTTCTGTCCAGGACTCGTCTGGCAATCAGACACAAGGGACAAAGGCCTAGTTGGCCAACAGTCCTTCCTCTGGGGTCAATGTAAAGCTGTGGATTTTTTTCCCCCAAGAAACTGGCCTACAATTTAGAGTGAGCAACCTGTCGATCTGTCTAAAGTAGGGGTGTCCAAACTTTTTGCAAGGAGGGCCATATTTAGTAACGTGAAGGGGCCCGGGGGCCAATATCTCCCGGGGGGGGGGGGTGCTAGTGGGACGTCCAACGCTGCGCGTTCCCTTCTCTTCCAGGGGGGGGGGTGCTAGTGGGACGTCCAACGCTGCGCGTTCCCTTCTCTTCCGGGGGGGGGGGGTTAATTGGACGTCAAGCGCAGCGCGTTCGCTTCTCTCCCGGCTAATGTGACGTCAAATCAAACGCTGCGCGTTCGCTTCTCTTCCGGGGGGGGGGGCTAATCGGACGTCAAGCGCTTTGTGTGGCGGGCTCCATCTAGTGTGGAAACTGAGAAGTGCTCAAGCTGTTGTGCGGGCCACATTCAATTATGTTTTCAGAATTTGCTGCGGGCCAATAAAAACTGCGGCCCGCGGGCCGTAGTTTGGACACCCCTAGTCTAAAGTATAATGAACCAGTCAAGAAATAGTAGCCTTTGAAAACTACCAAAGCTCTACCTATATAATCTGGATAGTACTAAAACTGTCAATGTCACTTCCGTTGATAGTTTCACAATTGAGTGAGATCAGAGCACCCAACGTGTGTAGCAATATGGACCATAAATGAAAAAGAGTGCAAATAAATTGTCTTCTGAGATGCTGCAAAATGTGCAGGAAGGGCTTCAGTAGGCTCCATTCCCATGACAGCAATGCTTTTGCGACAGCAGGTTGAACAGCTGAACAGCTGAAGCATCAGCCAGCCAGCAGGTAGAGCAGCCACAGGTGCAGGCTTTTCAATGGGACAGTGTGAGCAGTATAGTATAACTGCCGCTAAGCCGGTTGTAACATCTGGATAATACAGAGAATCTGAGGTGAAAAAGGTTACTTTAGCTATCATCTCAATTAATATTAATTACATTATTATTTAATTAATTAATATTAGGAATATTACTAAATAATACTTTTTGATTTTAATTTGATTTACATTAGATCATCTCTTAACTCTTTCAATGCAAAGCGCTAGAAATGACAACCACTAAAATCCCAGCCGATTTTCAGCATTTTCACTTATTTTCAAGGCCGACAGAATATTGTATACGATGGCTATGTAAACATGGGTGGGGCCAAAGGAAAAATTAGACTCTGTTCTTTCATTAGAAAAGAAAGTATTATTGTATCTAATACTGTTCTATAGTTATCACTATTTAAAAGCATGGTTTCACTCAAATCAGCAATCACAGAAAGTAATTCTGCACTTGTGTGACTGACAATTTTTTTGGTTTAGTGATGTCTCAAACATCTCAACTGCCCTTCCTTTCTATAAAACATGAACAAAAATAATGAAAATGTGTATTTGATGGCAATAACATTTATTTACATACATAAACAGCAACATTTTCACATTTGACAACTTATTTACAAAGTTTGGCTTATTTACAGTGATGTTTGTGCATGTGGGCTCACATCCAGGTGTGTGATTTACTATTTACAAGATAATCATGTACAAATATAGATAGATAGATAGATAGATAGATAGATAGATAGATAGATAGATAGATAGATAGATAGATAGATAGATAGATAGATAGATAGATAGATAGATAGATAGATAGATAGATAGATAGATATTTACAATCAAACTCAGTCACCTCATGTTTTAATAAATGCCATAGTTCTTAATTTGTCATAACAGGTACTCAACTGACCACAACTGTATTTTAAGAGGGGGCAGCTTTTGACTTTCCTGATTTTTGTAAGCAGCCATCATTTCACAAAGTCTGACTGGAGTCCTGTATAATTTCCCATCTTCTCAGCTCCCTCTGTGCTAAATTGCATTGGAAGATGGATTTTTTGGCATGTGCGGCTGTCACGTCTCAGCCATGGAAGACTTTATGCACCAGTTCACTCGCTTTCAAGGGCTATTCTAGGGGGATTGGGGGGGGGTTAGAGAAGTGAGTCAAGTACTGCGACTCCAGCAGGTATTTGGCAATTCTTGTCAATGTAACTGTATGTACAATAGTTTTGAAGGCGAGGATATTATTTCCCAACTCTCATCCTCAGTTTCTCCTTTAGTTCTCTTTCTAAATGTTTTTTTCCTCTAACATTCTCTCAATCACCATCTGCAGCATAATGGTGGTACGATTTAGTTCGACAGCAATCTCAAGACCATCTTCATTCCAGATGGGACTATTAGCAGACTGTTAGCTTCCTTTTCTATTAGCTTCCTTTTCATTACATTTATTGCAATGTGTCTATGCATAGATTGTGAAATATGTTTTATATTATTGAGTGGCCTGCTGGTCATGTAAGTATTGACGACTGAAATATGATAATTAAGATTTTATATCTAGAGACACCAAGGCAAGCAAGAGCTGGTGAAGAATGTGGAAACCTTTTTGACATTACTTGTGCCAGTTCCCACGATCTTCCACAACTATTGCCTCTTTCTAGAATTGCCTGATCATACTTGATTACTGACTTCATGTAAGCTTTTATTTGGACAGGGCAACAACCGCTTACTGACAAAAGAAACTGTAATGTGTACTGTAGTTAAAAGTAAATGAGAGGTTACTTTGTGTCTTAATGGCTTTTAAATTTAAGGTTAAAGACAATCTGTGAGCAATTTTAATGTGTACAAAGTTCCCCTCACCCTCAGAGGAAGAAATGACCTGACTGTCGGTATCAGATACCAAAATGCCAAAGGCTTGATTAACAGTCTTGTGTTAAACTGCATGTTTGAACTCATTAGCACATTAAGGCCACGGCACACTGAGGACCTCCAGTCAGTGTGTGTTAATGTCCTTGAGATTCTGGCCACTCGTTTTTGAATGCTGAGAGTCAAGCAGTCACACTATTATGGACAACAATTTCCTTTTTTTATTATTTTTTATTTTATCTTCACAACGGATTGCAATCCTATTTACCAAGATGGACATGCAGACATGATAGTATCCATCCAAAATAATGTTCCTAAATGTATGCCCTTCCTAGTTGTTTTAGCTCAGGAAAAGTGGGAAATGTATTTTCTCATTTTCACGGAGAACCTACAGTATATTTTATCATAGCTACAGTTGATCAATAGTGAAGAGAGAGCAACAGCAATGTGTAAATAGTCTGTTAGGTTAGACAATCCCATGTACGTTTTAATGTTCATATGTGTGCACAACACGCAACAATAGCAAGGAAGTAGCATCAGACCTTTATGCAATACCAACTACATGCAGTAAACTTAAAAGGTTAGTTTTGTCTTATCTAAAAACAGGTGCATATAAACTGTTCGCGCCTAACAACGGTGCCCAGACAAAGCACATCAGGCAAAAGGAGTACATGTTCTTTTGGCTGTTATTCTCGTCTCGATCACACAGCACAGTGCTGGGAGCTCAACATCAGTCAGGTCCACCCACTCCTCTTCTCACATGTGACACATCAAACAATCAGGCTGAACTTTGGGCTTCAAAGAAATCTGTCAGGCTTTGCAGCAGAAAGTGGTATAGAACAGTTCGGGATAAATAGGCCTGTTTGTGTCAGAATTGTGTTTGGTGACAAAAGGTTGGCCGCAGGACAATAGTGCAAAAAATATACTGACAGTGGAACGTGATGTGGCAATATATTGATACATCACGAGTTACCAAATGTGATGTATTCTTTGTTTGCACTGTCCTATCATCAGATGTCTGTCACTGTAATGCTTATTCCATGAAATGATTGATGTGTGGTGTTATTATCCTCTGTGGCATTCTAAAAGAGGGCTTGTGGCAGTCTCAATTCACTTTTCATTTTTAACTAATAGGGACAGCTCATGGCTGGAAGCTGTCACCTTGTTGCTCCCTATCTGACAGTGATGCATTCCCCACTCCACAACTTTGGTCTATGGCCAGTCTGGAACATATGGAAACATTTTGTTGCATTTCTAGTGTGTGCTCTGAAATTTGAGCTGTGCAACACAATAACATAAAATTACTTTGTCCATCATAGTTTTTGAATCATGAAACTTTAATAAGATCGCGATGGTACTGTGGATGGGAACGTTTAGTCCAGTGAGTGACAACTAACTGACCTTTAGCATAATGAGACTTTGACAATTAAATTTCCCTCTGACACACTTTTCCACCCAGGTTATAAATAATTAATTTCAAGGAGTAAGCAGTCAAGAGAATGTCACGTCTCATTTGGGTGTTGCTGAGCCAAAATGACAAGTCTAAAACATGGGCGATACCAGCGGCATACGGTTGGAAGTCTCTTTTAAGCATGCGCTATTTTACACTGAGCCGAATTTGTGAATCAGGTCTGTATAGGTTCTTTTGTTTCCCCCCTACTCTTACATTAGTCACTTAACACTTTAAAACAGAGGTGTTACTAGTATGTGATCTTTGGGTGGGAAATAAAGTCTGCATCATGCCGCACTTGGTTGTCCAGCCTCGTTTGTCACAGTATGTAAACAAGCTGCAGTTGAATTTTGAGAACAGGGGTGGGAGAGATTACAATTACAGCATCCAATTTCTGTACGGGGGTCAGGGGTCGTTACCCCATGAAAAAAAAATACTAATCGTTAGTCTTTCATAAAATTATTTTATTCCCAACAAGCCAGCTCCAGTGACTAGCAACAAATGTGCCACAGGTAGACAGAAGATGGCGAATTACCAACGTTAAATCAAGTGAGCTGGTAACTTAAAGAAACACACAGCCTTCAAAACACAACGGTGAAACTATACAAGACAACTTATAAGACCTAAAGAAAAGTATGAACAACATATTAAGGTATTAACGGTTTTGTTTAGATTGCTGAGTGCAGCTAGTTACAAACAGGTTTAGCTGTTTACTTGACCACATCTGTACCACATTATGTAAGTGTTGTCATGGTTTGCTGATGTAAAAGAGCAGCACTAAGAACGTCAACACCTTCATGCTGGCCAATTAGTAAGCAATGCATTATTTTGATCCCCATTGACATATAAGCTATATATACTCCAAATTGTTTTTTAAATACCGTAATTTTCGGACTATAAGTCGCACCGGAGTATAAGTCGCACCAGCCATAAAATGCCCAAAAAAGTGAAAAAAAACATATATAAGTCGCTCCGGAGTATAAGTCGCATTTTGGGGGGCAATTTATTCGACAAAATCCAACACCAAGAACAGTCATGAACGAGCAACAACAGGCTAAACGATAGCTATGCTAACGTGACATAAACACAAACTAAGAGCTGAGAACGGCCCTGACGTAAAATTCAGAGTTATTCAAAAAACTATTACATAAATAACACGTTAATAAAACCATCTGCGTCACTCCAATTCATTAAATCCATCAATCGTCCTTTGTCAACAATGCGTGCGCGCCGCTGACGGCTCTTGCACTTAAAAACATTCCACAGGCCCATATAACGATATATAAATTATATATCAAATAACTATTATATAAGCAATAATGTTATCAAACCATCTGTGCACTCTAAATCATTAAATCCATCGATCAAATTCCTCGTCCTTTGTCAACATCGCCGCGCGTGCGCCCTGACGTCAGCCTCGTCGTTATTCCACAGATCTACTATATATAGATAATATATATTGTAGCGTTAACAAAGTTCAAGGAAAGACGTGGGTTTGGTAAACGGCTCTTTATTTAACAAAACAAACTTACAGGCGTGTGGCGGCGTGGACGTCCAGCCACGAAAGGGGACGAGAGCTCCATACGATAGGACCGGGCGTGCGTAGAAGCCATGACCGAGCTCCATGCACCGTCCTCGGACAGCCACCCGGCTGAGCGCCGGCCCTCGACTTCCATCCACGGAGCTGAAAGGCAGCTCGGTAGAGTAGGACCGGGCGTGCGTAAAAGCATTGTCCGAGCACCATCCACCGTCCCTGGACAGCCACCCGGCCGAGCGCCGGCGCCCGACTTCAATCCACGAAAGTGAAAGAAAGCTGGACGAGTCGATCTTTGTCCTTTATGTAAACAACCGTCGCGCTGCTGACGCGCGACCGCGACGTCGCGTCGCGCTGCTGACGTCAGCAGCGCGACGTCGCGCGTCACTCGTCCAGCTTTCTTTCACTTTCGTGGATTGAAGTCGGGCGCCGGCGCTCGGCCGGGTGGCTGTCCAGGGACGGTGGATGGTGCTCGGACAATGCTTTTACGCACGCCCGGTCCTACTCTACCGAGCTGCCTTTCAGCTCCGTGGATGGAAGTCGAGGGCCGGCGCTCAGCCGGGTGGCTGTCCGAGGACGGTGCATGGAGCTCGGTCATGGCTTCTACGCACGCCCGGTCCTATCGTATGGAGCTCTCGTCCCCTTTCGTGGCTGGACGTCCACGCCGCCACACGCCTGTAAGTTTGTTTTGTTAAATAAAGAGCCGTTTACCAAACCCACGTCTTTCCTTGAACTTTGTTAACGCTACAATATAGTTATATAGTAAATCTGTGGAATAACGACGAGGCTGGCGTCAGGGCGCACGCGCGGCGATGTTGACAAAGGACGAGGAATTTGATCGATGGATTTAATGATTTAGAGTGCACAGATGGTTTGATAACATTATTGCTTATATAATAGTTATTTGATATATAATTTATATATCGTTATATGGGCCTGTGGAATATTTTTAAGTGCAAAAGCCGTCAGCGGCGCGCACGCATTGTTGACAAAGGACGATTGATGGATTTAATGAATTGGAGTGACGCAGATGGTTTCGTGCTGCTGTCGTCACTTGAAATTCAAATTACAGTAATCCCTTGCTACATTGCGGTTCGTTTATCGCGGTTTCATTTTTTTTTTTTTTGAATTTTTTTTTTTGAAATTTTTTGAAAAAAAAAAACACATAAGTCGCTCCTGAGTATAAGTCGCCCCCCCACCCAAACTATGAAAAAAACCGCGACTTATAGTCCGAAAATTACGGTAACTGATTTTTCTAGAGTTTTCATTGGATGGGCAGATGATTCTTCTAGGTGGGCACGACTTAGCTCTAGGTGGGCAAAGCCCAGCTCAGCCCACCCGTAGACATGTCCCATGTTTAAAATATCTGCGTAAAAATGCCACACACAATCTAATATTCCAGGACAACTTCCTTACAGTGGGTTTTCTACATCCACAGAGTAGCACTGAAAGCCCTGCACAGCCAAGCAAAAATGTTTCGCTCTCGACATGTTCATACCATTGCGTCACAATTTAGAACGGCTCGAATGCACCCTAGTCTGGATAATAAACACCCAACCACAAACCTAATTCCACAACCTATTTGTAAGGATTTGCATACACCCTGAAGCATATTGGACTAATCAGAAGCATCTATCAAATATTACAAACAAGACAACTGCTGCATATTTTCTTCCACAAGGAGCACATTAATTTGAATCCAGCCATGACAATGAATTACACTGACATGACATTATATGACCCTTGTGGTAGTAAAGACAAAGTGTTTTGCATATTTGGCCTTGAGATCTGGCAGTACAAAAATGTAAGTGAGCTTTGACCAATTAGTGAGATGCTTGCTCATATTTATGACAGGTTCTTTCTAGGTCCAATGCATACATGTCGCCAGACCTCAGTCTTAAGGGTAGCACATGAACTAGATAGGGGATGGGGGCCTCTGTGTGTGTGTGTGGGGGGGGGGGGGGGGGGGGGGGGTGAATTATTATTGTTACCCTCCAGACAATAGCCTACCTACTTTGCTTCATCTTGGTGATGACCCTATAGGTACTGTATTTTATCCGTGCAACATTCTCACTTCAAGTCAATTGTCTTGAATTACGTCCCGTGCGACACCCTCTAGTAAGTATTACCACAGACAGCATTACAGTACATAGGCATAAACCCTGAAACTGAATCCGTCAGCTAATAAAGAACTCAACCTGTATATTTCATAACTCATACATTACATAATTACAACGATATAACAAAATGAATATTACTGGCTCACCAATGGTGAAGATTTTGGTGATACTGTAGGTGTGTTTAGTGTCTAGGTATTATGCCATAATCCCAGAGTCATTTGGGAAAATTAACATAAGCAAAAAATTTTGAAAGCTCACAAAAGCACAATATATACTTGGGATGCTTCAAATGTGATGATGCTGATTAAGAGAGTATCCTGCCAACTTTTGTCTTCAAACAATCCATCATATTCATTTTGGTGTTACTTGCACCTTGAGCATCGTCCTGCAGGGAGTCGGAAAGTTGCCATTGGTCATGAGCCAATGGACGGATTGTCGAAGAGGCACTTCTCTCCTCAAGTAGCAAAGCACGCTTTCCCCCCTCTATTTTCTCAATTGTGTGGACCCACAATGTCACTTCCACACAGAAACCCTCTCTTGTAGACTGTTAGGGCTAAGCTTGTCACCCCAAGTGCTTAACAGCAAGATTGGAACCCAATTGTTTCAAGTATGGAGTTTATATACCCCAGCGTCACTGAGCTGGTGTCTGAAGACCATTGACCACAGTGAGCCATGTAGAAAATAAGCAGGACCAGAAATGGCTACGTGATTGTGAGTTATAATAAGACAGAAAATACAGTTTTCAAATATAATTGTCTAAATATGAACAATATACACTACCATTCTAAGGTTTGTGGTCACCCAGACAATTTTGTTCCCATGAAAACTAGCATAATTTCACAATTTCAAGCGTTTTCTAATCATCCATTAGAAACACTGGCGGGATGGTTGCTGGAAATGGGCCTTTATATACCTATGTAGATATTGCATTAAAAACCAGACATTTGCAACTAGAATAGTCATTTACCACATTAACAATGTATAGGGTGTGTTCCTGATTAGTTTAATTTTATCCTCATTGAAAGAAAATAGCAATTTTATTTTAATAAAAGGGACATTTATAAATGACCCCAAACATTTCAATGGTAGTGTACAATAAAGTACTGTAGATATTAGCTAAGAAAAAAGGACAACGCTGTTTGGTCATTTAATTTTGTTTTTCCTTTGGTGGGCCTACAGGTTATTGATGAAGTATATGACTGTAGTGACATAAATTAACTAAATGGGCTTACATTTTATGAAGAAAAAAAGATGATAGAACAAGGCCACACAAAATAATGATTGGTATGCTACAGAAGAGGTTGAAATCAAGTGAAGTGACTGAATTAACATTCTCTCATAAACCTTGCTGTGCAGGTCTTTTGGCATGGTTTTCTTTCAGGCTGACATACTGTAGTGTTTCATGGAGGTCGAATCAGTCTTTTGATCCAACAGCCATTAATAATCATGGGACTGAAAAAGCTAGACTTGAATATAGTCAGTCTCATTAATAAATGATAGCTGTGACCCAATTAAAAGGCTTTGCAAAAGAGGGGTTCTCAGGATGTCCTCATAGAAAAAAAAAAAAAAAATTCAGCACACGATCCTGTAAATAATCAAGCCGCAGGCAATCGAGCCCCGGTACCCGGGAGAGGCAGGCTGTGTCAACAGCATGGCACTGTGCTGTCACTACATATCACTCCTGAGCCTTCGCACAGCCTTCAGCCGTGTGAAAGCACAATGGCCCTTATCTCTTTTGCCTCCCTTCCATGCCATCAAGTTACCTGTAGAGCATACACACCGCAGACAACTAAACAGACTCATGATTTATATTTTTGTTTGTTTTGTTTTCCTCTCTCTCTCTCTTTCTATTTCCATTGAACTTGGAATAATGATAGTCAATGACGATTGGTCACGAAAGATTATCTAAGTATATTTTAAGAAGGGTTCTTATCAAGAAGTATTTAGTGATCTTTACACCAAGAGGTAGAGTTTAGGTTGGCACAATTCTGTTGAGACAATACGTTCCAATATTTCAGCAATAAGTTTAGCAGAACTTTCCATTCTTGTTAACCAATTAATGAACTAATAAAACACCTTTTACTGCACAATACAGTGTGCTGAGAGTGTTTGTGAACAAAAAAATAACACAACTTGGAAACTTCCGTCCATTGAAATCTATGGTACTTTTTGTTTTTATGCTGTCCAGTCCATTTCTTAATAGAAACAGTGATATCAACATGTTGGAACAGAATATGTTTGCTAATGACAGCTCTACTTTAAAGTAGACTTAAAGCTGAGCAATGACTGAGATGAGACTGACAAGATGGCTTCATCTCTTCTGCAAGAAGTCCACATGGATCACTACTAGGAATTTTGTCTGGAAGAAGCTTGTTCTAAAATATATCCAGTTAATGTTTATTTTATTTTTTTACTTTGGGTTATGCAAAATGGGTAATTGGTGCTCATCTCAGCTCAGAATGTGAGACAGGACACGATCACTGACCATATACAGGAAGAAAACTATGATTCTATTGTCTCGTTGCTTCTTCTGTGGAGAAGGTAATTGCAATGTGACTAACTACGCATTTGGCAACAAGCCCTGGTCTCCTGTACTTTAGAAATAAACTTAGAAAAAGATGTAGTTCAGAAAATGAATGAATGAATGAACGGATGGATGAATGAAAACCACAGTAGAGGCACATGGGTTATAATAATTTGCATGTGTACACGTTTTTATTCATTATTTTGGATTTTCTCAAAACACAGACTTGTAGCCTGCCCTTCTTATCTCCCATCTACAGAAGAGTGATTCAGGAGAAGATAGAAATTAAATATTTCAGGGCAATGAGGCAAGATTTTTCGTTCTTGTTTCACGGATACATCATTTAAGACGACAAAACACAATTTTTTTTTATTTTGTTTCTGTGCAAAAGAGCTCAGAATGATTTGGTGCCATACATTTATCAAAAGATTAGTTTTTTTAACAGAAATGCACCATTATATCTGGCACACCAACAAAGAGTTATTCAGGAGTTGGACCCTTTACAATGGAGATAAAATATACGCAAGAAGAATATATGTTAAAAAATCTGAATTGTTCCAAAAAAAAATTGAACAAAAAAACTAGAATGTATAAATAAATGTTAAATAGAGTGAACATTTATAGCACGGCAGTCGGTGCAGCAGAGGTTGATACAGCCTTAATGAATTTGTATATTGTCACAAAAATATTTCTTTTTGCGTTATCAATTAAATAGCCTAAAACCCATTACGTCACTGAATTAGAAAAAAATGTTCAACAAGTGAATAACCCTTTAAAAGGAAACACATGAATATACTGTATAAGGTTTTAGATGAAAAATCACGTGACTCTGCCCTCATTAATGGCTTTGAGTGTGTTCACCCAGGTTGCTGCATTTTTGCCTGGGGCTTGATGATGCCCTATAATATGAGCCTGAGTGTACATGAAGTGTTGTCTGACCTTCTTACACAGAAACGTTAATACTCTGGAACAATATGACAGAACATGGGAATACGACGAGCTTAACTCGGAAGGAAACTCATTTTGTCATTCAGACACCAGCCACGTCAGAAATACCAGTACCTTATTATCGTGTAATGCTTTCCACTGAATTAAACATGTCAGCCAAACTTTGCAGGCAGACTGAAAGGAAATATTGATAAGTAATTCATGCACAGGCTTTGTTTGAAATTTACAAGATAGGTGCAGTTTTATTTACTATGTAGTCTGATGCAATAAATTGCAGAACCTTCTATTATGTCAGTGAATGTAAAACTGCATATTTCGAGCTCCAAATGAGACATCAATGCGGCATTGTGATCACACTTAAGAGTGATGCTGACGTTCCAAAAAGATTTAATTCCACCTCGATACGTAAAGCATTAGAACAACCCAAGGCAAGTGTGAAATGTAGTGTTAATCTTTGCTGTAAATGTGCCATAAGCTCCTGAATGAACCCCTATTGTTATAATGATGAGATTGTTTTGTAAACTTAATCACTGTACTGCATTCCCACAGAGCACCTTACAATTACTTTCTAATGTTTGCATTCAGTCCTGCTCAACAATGCTTTATCTTAATATTCCCAATGCTTTATATCTAAGTCGTATAAAAAGGTTGTGATTATTGGTACAACTAGTGTTTTAACGCATGCATAATTGAACCTGGAGTGCAACAGCTGCTCGGGTACTGTAAGTCAATGGATTTTTGTTGTGCTAAATTAATTGCTTTTACTCTCAAACACATTAATGTCGTGAAACACACTGACCCTTTTAGTGTATTATTATTCTTGTGTGTGGGTGGGTACACAATGTCTCATATTTCCACATAGGATATTAACCAGCGACACCACTCTTTGTAATTTAGGCAGACAATGTCAAGTTATAAATAGTCCTTACTTTCCAGCTCCAATCAAAGTGCTTTTATTAAGAACAAGAACACAGTCTAGAGCAGGATCATCTACTTTGACTCAAAACCAAAATTTTAAATTGCATTCTCCTAGAATATACGTAAATGCTTATTGCTTTGGCAAAAGCTTGTTCTTGATTAATTATTTGCCCTGTAATATAGACAAAATGCAAGCTAAGCATTAACTCATGGACAAAAATAGATGTGAATATTATGTATTTATTGATGAAATAATCATTAGGCTACACTTCATTAGGCCCCAATTTATGATTCTGTTTTAATTATTGGCCCCGGAAGATTTAACATGACAGGATCTTTAATCACCTGAGACGCTGCTTACTTCCAAAGGACACCTTGGTGACACACCAAGCACAGAATCAGCAATGCAGATTTCCCTGATCTCTGTGCGCGCATGTCACATCACCCTGATAATTAACAAGAGGATGTGTCAATTAGCAACAGGGAAAGCTCTGCCAGCGGATGTAACGGTGGGGATTGCAGTCGCAGGAGTTAAAGTATCACCGCCATCGAATGAAGGTGGATTGAACAACAGCAAATCGCAGCAGCATTCCCATGGCAAATATTCCAAAATGGAAAATTGGACTCAGCTCAGTGGAGCAACGAGGGCACAAAGAGAATGCCTTCCCAGCAGTCTTGTGTTCTCCATGAGATGATTTGCATTTTAGCATTGTATGACTCACCTCAGATGGGAGGCATATAACAACTGTGCTGAAATGACTTGACACACACACACACGCACACACATGCCTACTGTATATCTGTTGCTTTGCATTTTCAAGACATAGAAAGCACACTCAATTAAAATGATTTGTTGCTTGGGTTGTTTTTAGCGTTTAACATACCAAGTTGACTGATGGTGGGAGCATTGTTTTTGTCTTCAATACTGTGTTTCATTTTGAACAGTCAAGTTGTGACTCTTGTTTTATTAAGCGTGAGCGTTTCAATCATTAACAATGACTTTTGGCAGTTTAATTGTATAATAAGATTTTTTAAAAGTTGTACAGCATAGGCATATAGCTTTAGACGATACTTGAGGGTGGGCACATAATTTTTGGAAGTGGAATAATAAATAAACACTTGATGTCAACGAAGCAGGCTAAGTTAATTCAAAAATCCCATTAAAGTGATTAGCTAGTCAAACCAGCAGTCCATTTGGCCAGCGGCTTCTGCATGAAAGACTCAGAAAGTTTAATTGATACAAGGATGCGTGCGATTTGTAAAAATATAACTCATTCTGGAGTCAGTAAGTATCTTGCTCTAAAGAAAAAGTCCCACTTTTCAAAACATTAACTAAAAAGTGGGGATGGATGTTGTGGGGCTGTGCAACATCACATGGAGTAGCATCACATCAGTAGCAGTGCTAAAGGGGGATCACACTTGCGTGGTTTTCTATGGGAGTCATCAAACAACCTACATTTCCTCTATGGCCTTGGAGAATAAATTCGACCATGTTTCAGAAGTTTGGGCTGCCGAGTCTTAAGTCACTGGGATGAAAATAGGCACCTTGAAAGCCATGATCCTCAGTCAAATGATTGTGGATATCACTCTCTGTGTCAGGGATGAAATCCTGCTCCAGCACAATTATTTTGGGTCTTGTTCACAAGTGAGGGAAGACGGGAGCAGGAGGACAACAAGTCACTTTGTATCAATCTGTCATGGTTAAAAAGGAGCTGAACCAAAAGGTGAAGCTCTCGATACCTGTCAATCTAGTATGTTTCCACCATCACCTACCTCACCTGTCACAAGCTATGAGTACTGACTAAAAGAAGATCAAAGATACAAGCGACCAAAATCAGTTTCCTACTTATCGGGTCCGGGCTCTCCCTTAGAGACAGTTTGAGAAGCTCAGCCGTCTGGTAGAGGCTCAGAGTAGAGCTGCTGCTCCTCCATATTCACATTGAGTGGAGCCAAATCAGGTAGCCTGGGTAACTGGTAAGAATGTCTCCCTTGTGAGATGTCCTGAGCTTGTCCCAACTTAAGGAGGTTGAACCAGGAAACACTGGAGAGACTGTGTCTCAGATGGCCTGGAAATGCCTCTTATCCTCCTGGAAGAGTTGGACGTTGGGGAGAAGGAGGTCTGGGGTGCTCTGCTTTGGCTGTTGCCACTGCAATCTATCCAGGGATAAGCACAAGAAAATTGGTATGGGTGAATATATGGATGGAATAAAATAGTTGGGAAGAGGGACATTATGTAAACTCCACTTAGAAACAAGATGAGATACACCAGGTTATGTTCGTCCAAATTGTTGTCACTTACCTAAAATGAAGTAGTGAAACATAAAAGAGATGCTCATAAAGCAGTTTCCATTTTGTGTCCTTCATTCACCTGTGGCATCCAATGATTTAAAGGAGTTCATGTTCATTTTGTGAATTCCCACAGCAGAAAGCATTTTGCAGTCAAAAAAAGGCAAGTACGGCTTAGTTAGTAAAAGTAGAGCTGCTGATTTAATTGATTTTTTTTTAATCATGACTACGATTTTGGCTTCAGACGATCTTTTTTATATATATAATTGAGGAAAAACTATCATTTGGTGTTTCCGTTTGGATACAAGCATGCGCAACTCTTACGACTACGCCCCGCGTGTGTGGAGAGTGGAGCTCCAGGCCATATTTAACAGGCGGTGTTGTACCTGAACGCGTTCAATGAACAAAAGATGAGGAGTGGGGACAGAGTTCCGAGTTGGTTAGGTTAGGCTGGATTTGATGGCAAGCTTCCACTATTTCATGAAAGATGGTGTTTCTGTGGCAAAGTTCCAGTGGAATTAGATGAAAGCCGACTGTGTCACGCGATTTCCCTTGTTCATTATCATGAAATATAATGAGGTTAAGAAAAAGTCACTATTCTGAAAAGATTTTGCAGGGATCAGGGCTGAGAGTTCGCCCTAAGTGCTGTAGATAAAGGTTGGTTGTCTGCCAGTTTTCAATTTGGCTATTTGTCAACTTGTATATCTGGGGCAGTGTCCTCGGGGAAACAGATTCATGCCAAATTATAGAATGGTAATAAAAGTTGATCGTTGCATAGATTAGGCCTAAACTGGTATCTGAAGTTTGTAATGTACATGGCTGGCCAAGCTTGGACCGTAAAATGCAAACACCAACATGATGGAGGTTTATTAGTCTTCATATTGCAATCACTGTTAAACAAAATTAGTGAGATGTTTATTGTCTTAGAAAAAAAGCAACTTATGACTGCAGACAACTCTGCAGTACTGCAATACTGTAAAATCTTATGCATGACGATAGAAATGTGAGTTCAGATTATTTAAATGTAATGGACCAATGCAGTCATTGTAAGCATCACAAATATTTAACTACTGATCATCACAGATAATTCTTCACAAACTAGCTGTGAGCTAAACATATCAAAGTCCCCAGCCGAAGGCTTTTGCTGCCTCAGAAGCGGAGAGGAATATCTTTGAGGACAACACAGCCTCCTGCGCTGTTTTTGCTTCAGGGGACAACAGTGAGCTGATGTAGTCCCCCATCTGAAGTGACAATGCTGACAGAATAAAAGTAATGGCAGCCCTAAACATTGGGCAGCGGATGTGACAAACATTTAGATGCTATCTCCCAGTTACAGTGAATAATTGAACTGCCACTCCGAGCAGACCAGTGTAGCGACTGGCAACACCAGCCAGACATGCAAACTCTTTAGACAAGAGTGCACCTCGTCAAGCTAAGGCCCAAATCAAAGTAATTGTCAAACGCAAGGGAATAGTCAATAGACCAAGTGGACATCTGAGCAATTTGGTGAAATAAAATAAAAATAAGACTTTATCAAAGGCAGTCATTAAACTGTTACACAAAAATGTAGTAACATCAAATAGTGTCATGATTGAATTGTATATTAAATGCTTTCTATTTAGAGCAATTTTGGTTAATAGAAACAATAAATTAAATCTGCCATCGCTACTACTGGTTCCTTTACGTCTAATTTACTTGTTGTACTTATTGTGCCACAAGGTTGTGCGGTGCGCAGATTTCTCCATCTCATTTATGTCGCCTCTGGGTCTCACTGCATTTGGGCAGTTGATGCCATTCGCGTAGCCTTTTACAGATGCAATTTTATCCCGGCTGCTCCAGGCACTCGTCAGTGTTCGCTTGTTGATCATGTTTCTTTATCCATTTTCATGTTTGCACTGTGTGTGTGTGTGTGTGTGTGTGTGTGTGTGTGTGTGTGTGTGTGTGTGTGTGTGTGTGTGTGTGTGTGTGTGTGTGTGTGTGTGTGTGTGTGTGTGTGTGTGTGCGTGTGTGTGTGTGTGTGTGTGTACGCTTGTGCCTGTGTGCATGAACTAACATTTTTTTTATGAGGTCAAAAACTAAACAGCCTGAGAAGGGAATTCTTTGGCTGTTATCCGTGAAGATAAGTTGGCCATTTAAAAGCAATTTCATGCATCTTACAATAGATTTACAAACTCCATGCTGTTCCAACCTCCAAAATGGAGCTGTTTTGCGGATTTCTAATTGTCTCTAACCTGGTGGGTCAGAAATAGCAGTGCAATTTAATCAATGAAATTCTCAGCCGTAGACACCACTCCCATGGTGGCTCCACCATATAGTCAGATTTTAAAGTACCGTATTTTCCGCCCTAAAAGGCGCACCTAAAAACCTAAAATTTTCTCAAAAGCCGACAGTGCGCCTTATAGGCCAATGCGCCTTATATATGGATCAACTGATGAATTTGTTGATCCATACTGGTTGTACACAGTGCTCTGCCAAAATGTTTCAGTACGTTTTAGTACGACTAGTAAATTACAAGGTCGCATCGCTTCCCAGCATTACGGCAACTGTAGTCAGGGGGCGTCACCGAATAGCTGTTGTACCCGCGAGGCTATTTCATGTCAAAATAGGCTGCTCTGTTAATGTTTCGAGTAAATCTACTGATCGATATGGAAGGGAAACATAGGTAAGTAGTACCAATGCGTTAGATCGAACTTTAGTCAGTTCCGATCATTTTATAGGAGATCGTTTGAGAAACGCGATTGTTTACACTTTGCTGAGGCTCATGGGAGATTGCGAGCTGAGGCTCGTGAGACTTTGCGGATGGCTAATGCTATTGCGATAGCTGCTATACGTACCAGGCTATTTCATGTCAAAATAGGCTGCTCTGTTAATGTTTCGAGTAAATCTACGGATCGATATGGAAGGGAAACATAGGTAAGTAGTACCAATGCGTTAGATCGAACTTTAGTCAGTTCCGATCATTTTATAGGAGATCGTTTGAGAAACGCGATTGTTTACACTTTGCTGAGGCTCATGGGAGATTGCGAACTGAGGCTCGTGAGACTTTGCGGATGGCTAATGCTATTGCGATAGCTGCTATACGTACCAGGCTATTTCATGTGAAAATAGGCTGCTCTGTTAATGTTTCGAGTAAATCTACGGATCGATATGGAAGGGAAACATAGGTAAGTAGTACCAATGCGTTAGATCGAACTTTAGTCAGTTCCGATCATTTTATAGGAGATCGTTTGAGAAACGCGATTGTTTACACTTTGCTGAGGCTCATGGGAGATTGCGAGCTGAGGCTCGTGAGACTTTGCGGATGGCTAATGCTATTGCGATAGCTGCTATACGTACCAGGCTATTTCATGTCAAAATAGGCTGCTCTGTTAATGTTTCGAGTAAATCTACGGATCGATATGGAAGGGAAACATAGGTAAGTAGTACCAATGCGTTAGATCGAACTTTAGTCAGTTCTGATCATTTTATAGGAGATCGTTTGAGAAACGCGATTGTTTACACTTTGCTGAGGCTCATGGGAGATTGCGAGCTGAGGCTGGTGAGACTTTGCGGATGGCTAATGCTATTGCGATAGCTGCTATACGTACCAGGCTATTTCATGTCAAAATAGGCTGCTCTGTTAATGTTTCGAGTAAATCTACGGATCGATATGGAAGGGAAACATAGGTAAGTAGTACCAATGCGTTAGATCGAACTTTAGTCAGTTCCGATCATTTTATAGGAGATCGTTTGAGAAACGCGATTGTTTACACTTTGCTGAGGCTCATGGGAGATTGCGAACTGAGGCTCGTGAGACTTTGCGGATGGGTAATGCTATTGCGATAGCTGCTATACGTACCAGGCTATTTCATGTCAAAATAGGCTGCTCTGTTAATGTTTCGAGTAAATCTACGGATCGATATGGAAGGGAAACATAGGTAAGTAGTACCAATGCGTTAGATCGAACTTTAGTCAGTTCCGATCATTTTATAGGAGATCGTTTGAGAAACGCGATTGTTTACACTTTGCTGAGGCTCATGGGAGATTGCGAACTGAGGCTCGTGAGACTTTGCGGATGGGTAATGCTATTGCGATAGCTGCTATACGTACCAGGCTATTTCATGTGAAAATAGGCTGCTCTGTTAATGTTTCGAGTAAATCTACGGATCGATATGGAAGGGAAACATAGGTAAGTAGTACCAATGCGTTAGATCGAACTTTAGTCAGTTCTGATCATTTTATAGGAGATCGTTTGAGAAACGCGATTGTTTACAGAGGGCTCGTTGGTTATTGGCTAGTGGATGCATACCGCAACCCTAGTCAACCTCAGTTTGATGCAGTATAGCTTCTATTTTATGCGCCTTATAATCCGGTGCGCCTTATATATGGACAAAGTTTTAAAATGGGCCGTTCATTGAAGGTGCGCCTTATAACCCGGTGCGCCTTTTAGGGCGGAAAATACGGTACTTACAATATGGATCAGCAATGAGTTTGGCTCATTCAAAGAACACAGTTGCATTTAGTGAACAATATACTCTTACTAAATAGATATAAGATGGTGTTGTGATGTACATAAACTACTTTCTTTACATGCTTGCATTCATCACAGTGTGTTTCCCTCAGTAGAGGTTAAGCTATGTTTACATACGGTTAAGAAAATCTAACTTTTGCACAAAACGTATTCAAATCAAAAGCTGATGTTGTGAACATTAGTGATTATGACATCTGATGTGTTGGGTTTGAATCTCAGCTGAGGCCTTTCTGTGTGGAGTTTGCATTTTCTCCCCATGCTGCGAGACTTTCTCCAGATACAGAAGCTGCGGTCTTGAAATTATAACAGGACAATGTTCATGTTTCCTGAAGTTACAATGACTCGATACCAAACAACCAGCAGTGGCTTACATCACTCCCATTTAAAGTTTGCATTCTTGTGAAGTATTCATTGCTGAACCCCTGAGAATTAGGGCACCTCATCAATATTATGAACTCTAATTTGCGCTCATATTGGTATATTAATTTCTAAGTGGACAGATGGCGGCATTTGCATGTCTACTTTCTCTCTGAGGGTTCAAGCAACAATTTTGCACTTCACTGCAGCCGCCTCATAAGAGGGTCACATATTAAGTTATGCAAAGCTTTAAAAGCTTTTTCATGTATTATGAAATCAATTTTCAAATGGAGAGGAAGCATGGAGGTCCATTTTAACCCTTGACGAGTGCTTCTTAGACATTCTGTGTAGGGACATTATCAAGGTAGTCAGTTCTAATGATCTTTCTTGCAATCATCATGATCAATTCAAATGCTTTACATGCCTTGTTTGAGCTGGGAAATGAGACACACCAGTGACCTTCAGGCTTCTCTGCACTCCACATATTTCTTTGAGGTGGGACATTAAACACTTTTGTCTCTTTGTCATTGCGGAGGGGAAAATGTTTTGGGGCTCATCTACATCTCCTATTTAATGATGCATAGTGAAATCTTATGAGAGTCACTTATGTCCCATAAAATCCCTGGACAAAGCTGTAAAATCAATGACCTGTTTTGTTACTTAATGAGTTGCTGAACTGTGGTAAGGTTGGAACCTTTTTGAGTCGAGAGTTCCGCCCCCACTGGAACCTAGTAACCCAAAAATATTGCTTGTCCATATTTTTCTCCTTGACTCAATTTTGGCATATTTGTCCTTTGATGATCCCCAATACACAGTTGTTTAGTTTATGGGTTACATTCTTAAAACCATTTCTTTACCAGTTTGAACTCGTTGCTGACCAACTACCTTTTGGCTGTCTTCCATAATATTATACCATCTAATCTCAGCAGGGTATTAAAACTGGAATGATTGGTATGCAGCTTTAATGTGGGAGTTTAAAGTTAGAGGTGAGAGAATGGATATAAAACCAACCAGGGGAAAAATTAATATGAGGCAAGGTAGTGGAACTGATAGTGTTCTATAATGTGCTGGCACTAAGATTGGAGAGGGAAAAAAAAATCAAATATAAAGTGATGAGCCTTTGTGGATTAACATTTTGTTCATGCACAACAGCAGATGAGATAACGCCATAAATAGCAAATTCGTAAAAAAGTTATATAAAAATACATTTGGTGAACATATTAATGAGTAAAATTATTATTTTTTCAATACTTCTCTCTTTTTGTAAAAACTTTTTATGTTCTAATAAAGATACACAGTGGCGCTGCAGATGCCTGTGAAGAGTGATCATGTATTCTCTCCCATTCTTATAAATCCATAATCATTAACATCTGCTCGAGCTTTCTTTATTGAACTACTTCGTCTATGTGTGGTCCACTTATCCTCGTTAACTCTGCTATAGCCAAGTCAGCACATAGATCGAATAATAGATGGAAGGAAAAAGAGAGGCAAACAGCGCACAGGTTGGAGGCCATCTTTTGGAAGATCAAATAAATAACGTCTCACTCTATTTTAATCTTTAAACTCCAGGCCTGCTCGTTGCTGTCATGGCTTATTCACCTTCATTTTGTCCTAGAAAGTAATTCCTCTGTGCTTTGGCAACTCACCAATGGATTTGCTGTCTATGTGCAGCTTGCGATGAAATAATAACTATAATTGCCTCTCCTCAATATTGACTCAGGCAATAATATAATAAGAGCAATGCTGTCTTTAATGAGAATTTGTGGACTCCTGAAATTAAGAACTCATTAATACCATTGATTTGATTTTATAATAACTTTGGTGCAATGCTCATGCATGTTTTTAATTAAATGAAGGCCTACACTGCACACAATCACAATTTGAGGCAGCTGTTGTATTAGCAATAGACTTGTAGAGGTGTTTAACATCTTCTGGCCTGTTTGACCGCAAGATATGTCAAATCACACAGATGACCTATTGATATCAAGTGACAGCAGACATCAATTTATTCCGACCTTGTCAATATCCACAATACCCCAACACAGGACACGTGATTTAGTGCACAGTCTCAAAGCAGGCTTTCAATAATTGGATGTCTATGCAATTTCTGTCAACAGGCAAATTACATTTTGGGGGCCCATCACCGCCATGTTGACTTGAATTGTGTAAAGGTCAGGTGATAGTGCCCGACGCTGCATAAGCATTTGCCTTTGACACCTTTATCTGATTTGTCTCACTGATTTTTTTTTTCTCATTATTTAACCTTGAGCATGCAGCCTTTTCGATTAAACAGCCCCCGGTACTACAAAAAAGGGCCTGACAAATTACCTGATAATTTAAAAAATATATGAAGTATAAAATGAATGATTAAGACATTTTAAAGATACGTAGATAGATAGATAGATAGATAGATAGATAGATAGATAGATAGATAGATAGATAGATAGATAGATAGATAGATAGATAGATAGATAGATGGTCCTGTCCTTGTGTATCTCTGGCAAGTACACTTTGTTACAATATTTACCATCTTTCCAAAGTTCTGTCGTAACTTTTTTTAAGCATGCAGCAAACAATCTGGCAACATTTAAACTTTTAGAAAGTCAAGATGGAAAAAGAAACCTGTGAATTGGCATCCTGTTCCTCCTAACTTTTTCCGCCCACCTTTATTGTTCGTTTATTTTGCCTGTGATTGGCTGGCAACCAGTTCAAGGTGTCCACAGCCAATTGCCCGAAGTCAGCTGGGATGGGCTCCAACATGGCCGCAACCCTCGTGAGGAGAAGCAGTTCAGAAAAAGGATGGATGGATGGATGGATGGATGGATGGATGGATGGATGGATGGATGGATGGATGGATGGATGGATGGATGGATGGATGGATGGATGGATGGATGGATGTTAACTTTGCACTGTGCTAACCTGTTTTGGCCAGCATTTTTGGAAGTGACAATCTTTGGCGGCAATATCGGTGCTTGTTATGTGCACCGACTGACATCCATTCGGCAAAGAATGCATCATCCCGAAGGAGCTATAAAGAGGGACGAGAGCCAGTGCTAAATTGAAAAAAAGTGAAACATGACAGAGAGAGAGAGAGAGAGAGAGAGAGAGAGAGAGAGAGAGAGAGAGAGAGAGAGAGAGGGAGAGAGAGACTACTAAAACTCTGCATCTTCCGAGTGCTAATTGCAAATGTAAAGAGAGTGCTAAAATAAGAATTAGATGAGGAATGAGATTTTACAAAATTGCAACTAATTGTTCCGCATTTAAACCTCTCGACTCGCCCCCACCCTCCTCCACTCCCTCTAGCGAGTGACCAGGGCTATAACTAGAATATTATTTACAGGATTGGCAATGTTAAAGTTAATGTTGCGAAAATTCCCTCTCCACAGTCGGATTGCAGCTCTAATGAGGCTTTACTGACACTGCGCTGGTGGCTGTGCGGACAAGACAGGTGCATCGGGAGGAATATCAGCCATCTTTGACATTCTTGTGTATCATCATTAAGGTCATTTAACATTTTCCATGCATTTAACCGCAACAATGACGTGGTTGTACGGGATTTAAACGCCCCCCCCCCCCCCCCACACACACATGCACACGCTCGCACACACACAAAAGAAACCTCTTATGCACTGCACTGCATATGTGAGAATTTATTTTTCAGTGCACATGAATATATTGATTGTACTTATCTATTTATTTTTGGATGAATACAGCACTGTTATGACATAGATTAAAGTGAACTTGCTCTGCTTGTAATAATTCTTCACAGATCATTCAAAATTATACTTCAAATAGTATGCTATCAACCGCAATTTCAACAAATCATCTTCAAACTGTCAGCAATTACTGTTGTTATACAGAGCTACAATGCAATTCATTTTAAAATACCATCAACACGATCTTTGGCGTCAAAAGTGAAAAAGAAAAACATTCCAAGGTTCTTTTTTTTCCCCTTGATCTTTGAACAGAGAATTTCAGGCATTAATTGTGTTCCTTAGAGCATGAAATTCCCTTTGTATCAAGGGTCTTTGTTGCCTTACTTGTATGGAATATATACTTTAAAGGCCCCTTCATCAGAAAGGCTTCATCATAATTTAAGGAAATGGGTTCATTTGTTCATGTTCGCTTTGGTTCATTTGATCATGTGATGGATTGTGATGCAAGCCCTTGTGGGTGACATTTCTGTGACAGTGCCGGTTAGCCAGACTGTTGAGACATTGCAGATGATCAAATGATAAATCCACTCAAAGCCTGACAACAACTAGTACAACTCAAGAGTGGCTATGAGGGGAAAAAAAAAACTCCGAAAGAGTTACATGGACAGTCTGGTATTGTATTGTAAATTAGGCGAGAAACTTCTCTATCTTTTCTCTACATGTTCTTTTTAATTATTATTCATGGAATCTGTAAGTTCTGCAATGTAACTAAACACATACAAAGTATGCATTACATATCATGTACAGTGTATGTACAGTAGAACCCCAGATCCACCAAAAAATACAGTGCAGCAAAAGTTTGGAACACACCCATGCGCGGCGGTCCCTATGCGGCGCTTGACACGTCAGACATTTTTAAAGACAAATAATGAGCTCGTAATAAGTTAAACATGACAAAATAACACTTTTTAAATACAAACCGTACTTACCCATGGGAGAAGAGACAAAGCCTCGAAAATAATTTAATGACTACAGTGCTTTTAAACAACCCCAACCAACGTCGGTTTCCGAAGCTTTATCCGAAGCATTATCCGAGAACCAAGGCAAAGATTTCCTGACATTTTGTGTCGAAAACCGAAATATGTCAAGTGCAGAGGCGGTTGACTTCTGGGGTTCCACTGTACAGCCAACAGCACAACCCAAAGCCATCATTAATTGAACATAATCGTTCATATGCTACTCAAATGTCATATTACTTTTTCCAATTTGTAAGACGCAGACATGAATCGTGCAGAGATGTGACCTTCTATGTCCCACACCGATGTCTCAATTTCATTACTCCCGTGCACAAAAGACTCACTGAAATGCAGCCTCTGTTTTAAATGAGTAATAATGATTGTTCTTGTTGAAACCCTGCCGCTATAACTAATTCAAGCAAAAGAGGGAAAAAAAAAGATATGAGTCACATATTTGTGACACAAAAAGAAGACATACTTTCTTGGTTGGCTTATGTCCAAAAAGGTCATGCTTGGTTTCATTAGTCCATAGCACAATCTCCTAAACACGTGTTATGATATTGTACATCTATCCTTGTACCTGGGAATATAAACTAATACAGCATACTGATACCACTTTTCCATTCTGACAGGAGGAGCCATGGCAGCCTCGTGGAGATACTTTAAGGTAATCGTGGGTGACAAGATTTTTAGCCGACTGGAAATGATGCTCTCGTCGGCTGGTGATAAGAAGGTGAGCCAATGAGCTGTTCGGCAAACAGAGCGCACCGCCATTTACCATCATAAAGTTGCGGCATGGCATGTTGACATGTAAGATGTAAGCTATGGCTGAATGACGTGTATAAATTCAGTTGTCCTGTCAGTTTATTTTTGTAACTTGTTTTTTTCTCAAGAAGCGCACTCTATAAATCTTTATATCTTTACTCACTTTCTTATATAGTAGCTATCATGTCAAAGCAAAATTGACACTCCTCAGATAAAAAAAACTGGTGGATTTTTCTGCTTAATTCATATTTCAAAAACACAATATTAATCAGAATATCATGTTTAGACTAGTTGGGGTGCATAGAACAAAATGTATAGAGATTTTGTACTTCCTTTTTAAGTGAGACATCCAATGGTCAAGAAAAGCATGGGTTTTTCTTTTCTCCTATATTTGCTTGAAATAAAAAAGTGCATTCGCAATGGCAGGCTCTAATGGCATTATCAAGAAATGTCATGGCCCCATTTTTATTTACCTTGTGTAAATTTGCATTGCATTGGCCATTGGCCAATTTAAGAAATGAAGATGATTAAAAGTCCAACCAATATGTTAAAATAATTAATAATCCACTAGTCAAGCAAAACAACCAAAAGAAAGCCTTACATATGATGAATAGGCTTAGTTTCAAGGGAAGGCTAAATAGTTCCCTGTCCCGCATTTATTCATATTTTTGGAATATTCTGACGATTGTGTCAGTCCCCTGAAGAGGGCTTTAGATAGAGGTGGGCATGTTTGTATAATAATGCAGTCTGGAGATGTGACTCTGCCTTCAATTAAGTAGCTAAAATCCAGATCCCAAAGCTCTCCCAACTTTTACCTGCTGAGATCTGTCAAAAGAGCTTCGAGTTTTAGCTTTTCAACTTCACAGGGAATTATACATGCAATTTTCAACAGTGTAGGCTCAACATCACACAGGCCTTAATCCATTCATGTTAAACAGATGTCAAGATTAACACTGCTAGATATGTATGGACATATCTTGCCTTTGGTGGGTAGAGGAACATATAAGCTACAGCTACTGACACTGTGATGTCACAACGATGTTTGTTGCCATCATGAAGACACCTTGGATTCTTGGTTGAAAGTCTTTCAGTCCTCTCAGGTTTCACACACACACACACACACATGCGCGCGCACACACACACACACACACACACACACACACACACACATTAATATATGTATACTATTAGTTTTGCATACATATACGTATACCCTTTAAGGTGGCTTCTAAATATCTTACATTATGTTAATCCCTTTTTAATACTCTCCATTTACAGATGCTTGTTAACACTGTCCTCCATCACCAGTGGACCACAAACATTAGACCATTGTTAACGGGTCATTAGTGCCGATCTGTGCGATTGCTGAAATTCAAAAAGTCATGTTCTTTTCATCATTCAGACCATTTAAGCTCCATTTCCCAAGTCGTAATTTGGTGATGAATTGCCCCCAATAAAGGCAATTTAATCAGACATGATTTTTGCAACACATTGGAAAATGAGAGTGAAAATAATATGGAAATAAATCACACTGGGTGACTTGATCAGAACCTCAGTCTGAGTTGGAGCTGTTCTCTGCCGTGAGTCAATTACCCATTACACACATTGACCTTTCTTCCAACAAGAGGTTCAGTGAATATCTCTGCAAGGATTGTAATTGACAAGATGTCTCTTTTAATAGAAAAATGCCCACTTTTCCTCACAAGTTAATTATAAATTCAATATTGGACCCACCGGCCACAGCCACTGAGAAAGGTTAGTGTAGACATTTGTACCTGCCAGGCTGCGCATACAAGATCACATAATTTATTTCTGACAAGGAACCCATTAACACATTTACTTCTATACCACTTACTTGACAATGTCACAATTTTAAATTCACATCCATGTACATACAACTCATGATTCCAGGAGTATTTGTGTGACATAAAAATAGACGCATTTTGGTAATTGAGTTGGCAGGAAAGAGCAAAATATATTGTGGCTGTGCTCAGTGAGACTGTCAACACAGTGCAATTGCTATAGTGAAATGTAACAATGGAGCCATTTTGTATTGCGCTGTGGGAAGCATGATGTCTGTGTCTGGTTATGTCCAAATACTGTCTGGTCTCCTTAAAGACTGCATACAGCTAACTTAAGATGCACATTGTGCATGCTTTGGTCTTCCTATTTCTTCTGTCTGTTACCACTGGCAGAGGTGGGCATTCCGGGGAATGAGAAAGTTAAAAACATGAAAAGGACAGAGTGAGGAGTGGTTTTTCATCGGTTCATATAACCGAGTCAAGTGTCACTTCTTCCCATTTCTTCTGTTTACCACTGGCAGAGGTGGTCAATCCGGGAGATGAGAAAGTTGAAAAATAAAAAGGACAGAGTGAGGAGTGGCTTTTCGTCAGTTTATATAATCGTCCCTAACACTCAGTCAAATGCTGACTGATTGTCTAGTTGGCAATCTGCAGCGACATTTTAACTTTTCTTATTCTTTTTTCTCTTAACTTTTCTTGGCACATTTAGTATAGTTATTACTTTCGTTAAATTAATTCAATAAATGTAGGTGTCTGAAGATGACACCTTTGAGTTAAGAACCCGCACAGTTGTTTTTCTGCCAGAAAGTTGCTGTTACTATTTTTTCATGCACAGATAATAAAAAAGATGAACTGACACACAACTCTCACCTTGCTGACTGTTACCTTTAAATTCACAAGAGCTGTTAATTTTCTAATTATTTCTTTAATTAGACCTTCTGAGGGAATCATCAATCATTTGGTTTTTCATCTTCTTAAGGATGACACTAAGACATTATGCCAATCTGATTTCACTTCCTCTAACTCATATTTCTTTACTTTAAAAAGTGAGTTCTTTCATTGTTTTCTGTCTCTCACCGAAGGATTCAATTTGGCTTTATCGACTATTCAGATTAGAGATAACCCTTGCCAACCAGCAGCCAACCATAACTAATCCATCCTAATTAAACCGTTTTATAAAAAAAATAAAAAAAGCCAACTTGTCAACCTGCAAACATTTTAGGCCTGTAACTCAAAGAGCAACAATAATATAATAATTCAATTTGAATTGCATAGTTGCATTTACGACATTAACCGTGTCACAGGATTACAAGCCACCTCTTGTAAATGTGCTCAAATTCTTGTGAAGGAGTTGGGGTATTGACCTTGTCTTAAATTTTATATGCATAGATAGTGAATTTATTAACTGCAAACAACTCATCTTCCCTATAAATCAGTTTTTAAGTATTTTTGCTAGTTAAAATATGAAGCAATAAACCCAGAAATAGCCCTAACCCCCAAAGCTGTAATATTTAACATTTTTCTCCTGTTTGATTGAAAAATAAATAAATGGAAGCTCAATTTAACAGACATTATCTGCTGATTCAGACTAATAAAAGATCTAAGCTTCAATTAAAATCTATTTAAGCATATGTATTATTCACATTGAGTCTGCACACAGAAGTTCAGCTCGTAGTCTGATACTTATGGTTGTACAAGCAGTACTTGAGCCCTTCAAAACAAGTTATAGTTCACTGCAAGTGCTAATCAGGCACATCTCTGACAGCATGGCCCTGTGGAAGGGTAGTTTCCGCAGCCTAACACCCCATGCCATATGACGGAATTGTCCAGAAACGGTTCCATGGTCATGGAACTAAATTCATCTTAATGCAATAGACTGTCCAGTCACAAGATTAGAGTCCAATGAAGCATCTGTAGCATGAGATTGAACAGTGATCAAGGGCCAGGCAACTTCGTGTCCGAGAACCACCCCGGTCAATAATGTTCTTCTGTGTGAAAGTGGGAAGAGCGTCTGGCAAGGGCTGGCTGACTATGAAAGAGTCCTGGTCACAGGCGGGCCGCAGGCGGGACTGAGTGTCCGGGGGGGGCAATGAGGCCCGAGGCGTCACGCTGGCAGCACAGCTGGAGAGAGGAGGGAGCGACTTCTCTCTCTCACGCCGTCTGGTCCGGATTCACCGGTGCCCGCGTGCCGCCAGGTTCAAGGGTCATGGGGCGGTCGTAGGAGACCATCTCATCTTTTATGTGATCCGCCAGCTCGTGAAGAAATGCGCCCATTAGGGCAGCGATGTTCCAGTCGCTGCGACCAGCCACGGTCTGAAACTGGATTGCGAAGCCCGCCACTGACCTGTTACCCTAGCAAAGAGCCAGCAGCTCCTGTGATGCGTACTCGCTGGCGGATCCTAGGAGGTGAAGTAGTTCGCGAGCGAAGGCGTCGAACGACCGGTCATTCTCTGCCGTGCCCCATAGTCATGCTCGTCCTATCAGGTGAGTGATTGCGTAGCCCTCCTTGGCTCGCTTTGTGGCAAAAATCTGTGGCTGGATGTCAAAAAGAATTCAGCAAAAGGGTCAGGCATGCCATGGGTGACAACATATTGCTCCGGGTTTCCAATCTTGGGCTCTAGAGCGTCCGGCACTGAGATTGGGGAGGCTGACGGCCGGACATCAGGTTCAACAGGAAGTCGTACTGACTGGAAGGAAGCAGCCAGAGGCGCAAGGTCTTTGAGGGTCCAGCTCCTGATGTTGTTGCTGGAGCTGCTGTTGCTGGTGCTTACGTTGCTGCTGGATGATCTGAGTGTGACAGGCGGTCCAGGGCATAGGATCCGTGCGTTGGTCGTATTGTGATCAGTTCGTTCTATAAGGGACAAGAGAGCAGCAGAGCACGCGCACAGGTCAGCAAGACGCAGTACATAATCGTGGTAGGGGACAAGCAGGAGGATGGGACGGGCGGCGTTCAGAACGTCATCAAGGATGGGTAAGTGGCCAGGATGGGCGGCGATTGGGGCGAGTCGGGTCAGTGTACGGACAAGGTTGCCAACAGGAGTTAGTCGGGGAGAGAACAGTGAGCACAGGGGTGGAATCACCGACAGGACAACAGGACGAACTGACAACGTGTAACTGGGAGTCCAGGGTTTAAATAGCGCCGTTTACAAGGGGGGAACAAGATTATGTGGGCGTGGCTGAGAACGATAGTGTCAAGGAAAGTTACCAATTGGGTGGCAGGTGGCGCAGGCACGTGACAGGTAGGCCCGAATGGAAAAAGCAATCAAAGTGAGCCTGCCACATATTTCTTGCAAAGATGTGGCTGCGAAAGGAAATGAGTTTGACACCCCTAAAAATGGAGCCCACACCATACCACACGACTCTAGGCAGTAGTTTTATGAATAATTATTCTCCATGTGAACCTCAAAATACACCAGATCAATGCATTTCAAGGTTGGGGGGGGATATCAGGGGCTATACGGAAAAAAAACCATTTTATCCCATCAAAGTTATGCAACAGGACTGACTGTTATTATTTCATCATATCCATTATTAGGTCAAATCACTTCATAATTTTACTTTCTGAGCCTTAAACCTTCTCCTTAAACAGATGATGCAACATTTATCTTTCGTTCAATAGTTGGGAAATTCATCTCTTGGGAGGTTTGGGACCCTCTTGACATGTTGTTTCCTCTTCATTACCCAACCAGCTGTTGTTCCTAATGAGCCTACAGGCAATCTCTCACTCTCCAACTGTAGCTACTATATCTCTTCTGCAACTGGTGAAATATTGCCTGCCCGCAGAGTCGGGGCCGGCCCCTCATAATTGATGTTCATTGTCAACACCAGTTTTGCTGTTTCCGATGTAACTTCCTTCGGGGTACAAGTTAGCACATCTGCCGGTTGTTGGTTTGATTCCATCTCCGGCCTTCCTGTGTGGAGTTTGCATGTTCTCCCTGTGCCCGCATGGTGTTGTTCCCGGAACTCCGGTTTCCTCCCACATTCCAAAAGCATGCATCGTAGGCCGAATGAGCACTCCAAATTGCCCGTAGGTGTGTGAGCATGTATGGTTATTCGTGTATGTGTGCCCTGCGATTGACTAGCGACCAGTTCTGGGTGTCCCCCGCTACCTGCCCGAAGTCAGCGGAAATAAGCTCCAGCACGCTTGCGACCCTTCTGAGGAACAGTGGTTCAGAAGTTGGATGGATAAGTAATTATTATTATTATTATTAGTAGTAGTAGTAGTAGTAGTAGTCGTCGCAAGTAGTGGTAAAAGTGGTTATTATTATTATTAGTAGTAGTAGTAGTATTGTTATTATTATTATTATTAGCAGTAGTAGTAGTAGTAGTAGTGGTATCAGTAGTAGTAGCAAGTAGTGGTAAAACTCACTGATGTGATGTGTAGGCATTTTCCAGTCTTTTTTTTTTACGAGCACTTAAGATCAATACTCAAACGTGAATGTTACCTACAAGTTCAGTATGGGAACTATGATCACCTGAGCAGTTTCTCTTCCTGACAGGTGCTGCAGGTGTAGATTAGCTCAGACTCAAACAACGGCATCATGAATCCTCATCGACAACATATGCTCTGACGGCAACTGAGTGAAACTGCTATCCGTGTGCCAGAGGAGAATTACTCCCCTGATGTATCACATTAATATGTGATAAACAACCTTGCATTGCCAGATTACAATAAATAATTCACTGCCCGTCAGACGATGTGATATGTGCCTTCACAGATTATTTACAACCTGGAAATTATTCTTTTAATCTTGAACAGAAAGATGCCAAGGTGAACTGTGCGTAAATAATGCATGGTGAAAGTTTATACCTGTCATAGAATCATGTTTTTTCCAAGCTTTTTTCTTTGGTCCGCAGGTAATGAAGTGACACATATTTTAATAAGAAATGTTAATTGTTGGCTAATCTACCATGAATAGCCTTGCTTGTATTTGGTGTGACCTGTCTCCGGCTCCATACCATTGGTACAGAAAACACATTTGTTCCTTTTTTTAAGTACAGTAAGCCTGTTGACTTACGTATAAACATAAATAGACAGGCATGATTGGTGGTGAGATAGGGTCGATGGAGAATGCCGTTCAGCATTTTGTCTCTGCTGAACTGACAACAAACTGTAGAACAGCTGCTGTTTTGCAGTAGTATATTATCATGTTGAAGCGCTACTGCAGACAAAATGACACAGTTTGTATTGAATTTCAAACAAGTTCCTGCTGTGTGATTAAGAAACAACTCAAATTAGCTGTGTCAGACTGAGCATATACTTTGTGACTGAAATTTGTTCCTTTGTTTTTCCAATGATTTTACAATTCAAACTATTCATCAGCATCATGCATAAACATGAATGTTGGGGTAGTTTGTGAAAAAAGTGATCGGACTTGTGTCACAAAAATCTGTTTCAAACTGAAACTATGAGTTGTTCCCTGTAATCCCCTTTTACTTTCCAGCTCTCTGAAGTCATTGAGCTTTTTCCAAATGCTTTTAATCCAAGATGGCGGCGCCCCAGTTGGCCGCGGCCGCTACGCGTCTCAGCAATCGACGAGGATATTCACAAAATATGTCGCCTAGGACACTACAAACAACACAAAGTTTAGTTTATCCATCCAGTAGAGTAGTGTACGATCGCCAGCGCCTGCTGGAGGTACGGTCATCGAGTGTTTTCGGACTCGTAGCCACAACTACCCTAGTCTGTTTGCGTAGCCTCGGAGTGCTTAGGGCGCTAGCCCCAGGAGCTCACGACGCAGCGGGCTCGCCGGGCAGCACACGCCGGAGGAGGAGTAAGCGTAGGCGGTGTGACCGGCGGCGAAAGCGCGGCTGTCGAGGTGGGCTAACGGCTAAGCTGAGAGCTAACCCCTACAAACCGCCGCTTCCATCCATCTTCCTCTCCAACGTCCGCTCACTGGATAATAAAATGGACCATCTAAAACTGGAACTCTCTTCAAAGAGGGAAGTTAGAAACTGCTGCGCTCTCATCCTGACGGAGACATGGCTGAACTCATCAATGCCGGGCAACGCCGTTAGCCTGGAGGGGCTCGCTACATTCCGCGCCGACAGAAACAGCGAGCTAAGCGGTAAATCCCGAGGAGGTGGGCTGTGTGTCTACATCAACAACAACTGGTGCAAAAATGCTAGATCTGTCGCCAGCTTCTGCTCTTCGGACATCGAGCTTTTGACTGTTAACTGCAGACCCTTCTACCTGCCCAGAGAGTTTACTGTTGTTAGCATCACGGCTGTGTACGTGCCTCCTAGCGCTAACACTAAAGAGGCCATGAGGGTTCTCTATCGGACAATCAGTGAGCTGCAATCCACGCACACAGAGGGGGTTTTCATCATTGCTGGGGACTTCAACCAGGCTAGCATGAAGACTATTCTCCCTCATTTTTACCAACACGTGGATTTTCCAACTCGGGGAGAGAACACTCTGGACTTGGTTTACACAAATATAAAGGATGCATTCAGAGCAGCCCCCCGCCCCCACCTCGGCTCTTCAGACCACCTATCTGTTATGCTAACCCCTGCATACAGGCCCCTGCTGATCAGAGCAAAACCCACAGTGAAGCAGGTGAGGGTGTGGTCTGAGGGGGCCATGGAGGCACTCCAGGACTGCTTTGAGTGCTCTGACTGGGACATGTTCAAATCAGCAGCAACATATGACAATCAGATCAACATTGATGAGTACGCCATGACTGTGTCAGCCTACATCAACAAATGCTCCGAGGACGTCAGCACCACTAAGAACATCATCACCCGAGCCAACCAACGACCCTGGATGACTGAGGATGTACGTCATACGCTACGAGCACGGAACTCAGCCTTCAAGTCTGGCGACAAGGAGGCACTGAGGACAGCGAGAGCCAACTTGAACCGTGCCATCAGGCTAGCGAAGCGAAGCCACAGTCGGAAAATTCAGGATTTTTTCCACGACGCCAATAACACCAGGAGTATGTGGCAAGGCATACGGGCGATCACGGACTACAACTCACCCTCCCCCCCGGTGGGTGAGGTTGATGCTGACTTCCTAAATGGTCTAAATAACTTCTTTGGGCGTTTTGAGGCACTAAACAGCACTCCGGCAGTTAAAACTGTTCCCCACCAGGAAGAGGAGGTCCTCTGCCTTGACTCAGCCGACGTGTGGAAGACTCTGAGAAGAGTCAACCCACGTAAGGCCCCAGGCCCCGACAACATACCTGGGCGGGTGTTCAAGGAATGTGCAGGCCAGCTGGCTGGTGTCATCACAGACATTTTTAACATCTCGCTGGACCAAGCCAAAGTGCCAGTGTGCTTCAAGGCTGCCTCCATCATTCCGGTGCCGAAGAAACCTCAAATCACCTTATGGAATGACTACAGACCTGTGGCACTGACTCCCATCATGATGAAGTGCTTCGAAAGGCTGCTCAAAGATCACATCGTCTCCAGACTCCCCCCAACATTCGATCCGTTCCAGTTTGCCTACCGGCAGAACCGCTCCACTGAGGATGCCATCTCTCCGTTCTTCACCTGAGCCTGGCTCACCTGGAGGAGAGGAACACCCACGTGCGGTTGCTGTTCCTGGACTTCAGCTCAGCGTTTAACACCATCATTCCACAACATCTGGTGGAAAAACTGGAACACCTGGGCTTCAGCACCCCCCTTCGGAACTGGCTGCTAGACTTCCTCACCAACAGACCTCAGTCAGTCCGGGTCGGACAGAACACCTCAGATGTCATCACCCTCAGCACAGGCTCCCCTCAGGGCTGCGTCCTGAGCCCCCTGCTGTTCACCCTGATGACACACGACTGCGCCCCCAGGTTCACCACCAATCACATCGTGAAGTTTGCAGACGACACAACGGTGGTGGGCCTCATCAGGGACAACAACGACCTGGACTACAGAGAGGAGGTGGAGCAGTTGGTGGGCTGGTGCAGAGAAAATAGCCTGATCCTGAATGTGGAGAAGACGAAGGAGATCATCGTCGACTTCAGGAAGAACCAGCCTCACCACGCTCCACTGATCATCAACAGCTCAGCTGTGGAGGTGGTCAGCAGCACTAAATTCCTGGGAGTCCACATCACAGACGACCTCACCTGGACTGTGAACACCACAACACTGGTCAAGAGGGCACAGAAGCGCTTGTACTTCCTGCGGAGGATGAGGAGAGCCCACCTGCCCCCACCCATCATGAGGACGTTCTACCGAAGCACCATAGAGAGCATTCTGACAAGCTGTCTCTCGGTGTGGTGTGGAGGTTGCAGCGCCTCCGATTGGAAGAACCTGAGGAGAGTGGTGAGGACAGCAGAGAGGATCATCGGGGCTCCTCTTCCCTCCATTCAGGACTTGTCATCCCAGCGCTGCGTGTCCCGAGCCCGAAATATTATCAGTGACCCATCACACCCCCACCATGGACTGTTCTCCCTGCTGCCCTCTGGGAAGAGGTTTCGCAGCATCCGCTGCAGGTCCACCAGGTTCTGCAATAGTTTTTTCCCTGCTGTCGTCAGACTGTTGAACATTCAAACGTAGCATTCCTCTGCACACTTGTAAATACTGCTTTTGTCTCCTGCACTGTTCACATACTTTATCACTGCTGCACTTTGTACTTTATAATTATCTTATTTCATATTTTTATATAGAATGTCACTTTTTTTAACCAGCCGAAATACCTCTACATTGCTGAAAGCCGTATGCAACGAAATTTCGTTTTGTACACACCTAGTGTTGACAAAATGACAATAAAGTTCTGTCTAAGTCTAAGTCTAAGTCTTTTAAATACATATCCTCTGTATCTTGCTGTCATGCAACGATCAGTGAGTGATGATGAGACCAATGAGATCAGTCATTACCTCTGATGAAACAGCTCGTTGAGTACCACCCGCAGACTAAACACCAGCGCTTTCAGTGGAAGAGTTTGAAATCATCAAGGCTGAAGAAAGCAAGGCAGTCAAGACGAAATTGAGTCATGTTGATTGCATACTTCGATGTGAAGGCTATTGTCCACCGCAGGATCTTGCCGCAGGGCCAGATGATCAACCAGGACATCTACAAAGAGATTGGGCAGCGTTTGCGTTCTTCAGTGTGCAAGAAGAATTCAGAGTTGTGGCAGGACAACTGGTAGCTGCCGTCACCACGATAATACGCCTGCTCACAATGGCCTCAACAGTAACCGCCTTACTGATCTTATCTTATTTGTGTTATGGATAGCTAGGATCGTTTTTGATTCGGAAAGGGGAAAGTTCCCGGAAGCACCTTATCCACACAGTCGAAGAGCGTGGCCGGACACAGTAGTAGAAAGAAGTGGCTGCTTTATTCTCTCTTCCATCCAATTCACATAGCATAAAAATTGCTTAATCCACTTGATATTGTTATCTGCGTATTCTTCTCTTTTAATAAAATGTAAACAGACTTTGATGTGTGTGGAGCAAACGGACCCCTTCCGTTGCCCAACAACATGCCTGACCGAAAGTAACGTAACAAAGGACCCCCTTTGGCTACCTAAAAACATGTCTTTCTAAAACAACAAGACTTTCTATACAACGCACTTTCGGGGTTAACGCGGTTCCCAAATTCTGGACCCCAAAGTCCGCGTAAAATCGAGACTTAGGTGTATTATGTGTTGTGGTTTAACTTGAGATGTTTCACAAAGTTAGTTGTGTTGCCACAACTTCTTAGCATTTTTTGTTGCCCACAAACATCCCACTTGCAAAGCCGAAATAGCTCCACATATGACCCCGTTTACAATGCCATTGTGTCTCCATCTGAGACGCACTGAGCAGCTTGGCATGCATTACAGACTTATCCAAGCAGAAGAAAAAGTACTTCCGACCAACTGCGTATCATTTAGGAAATATCTTACCTTTCACTGTGTTTCTGTTAATGTTGTCCAAGTGTTACCTCAAATGACTGAAGTACCAAAATGATTTTGATTTGAGGTAACTGCTTTTAGAGCATAAAGATCTGGTGTCAGAGGCATCAATATTTCAATATCACTCTGTACATTGCTCTCGACAAGGCTGGTGTGGCAAAGGCTAATGTGCTGAACAAGGGTGGAGAAGTGTTGAGATTTCAGATCATTAAAAAATTATAGGGTTGAGGGGGCTCACCTGTGTTAAACCTTGTGAGGCAGGATGGCACACGATGGATCAGATTTTAGAATCATAAATTCATTTTGCAGTTTGTTATATTTGCAGCCAGACATATCACCATTTTTAGGTGATATGAGTGATCGGAAGCGCGTTGTGGGCATACGACAATACTCGGCCCAGAAGGTTGAGGTGAACTGCGGGCCCTGGTCGAAAACGATGTCCCGCAGGAGCCCATGGTATTGAAACACCTCCCGGAGCAGAATCTGAGCGTTTTGTTTGGCTGTGGGCAGCTTCAGTAGAGGGATGAAATGCGCCATCTTGCTGAATCTGTCCACCACGATGAGGACCACCGTGTTCCCCTCGAACGGAGGAAGACCTGTGACAAAGTCAATTGATGAACGAGACCAAGGGTGGTGAGGCACGGGCAAGGGTTGGAGTAGGCTGGCTGGCAGCTGATTAGATGTCTTATTCCTATTGCAGGTAGGGCACGTCCGGATGTAGTCTAGGATGTCTTCCCCCATCGTTGGCCACGTCAGCCTCACAGTTAGGAAGGTGCCGGTTCGATTCCACCTCCGACCCTCCCTGTGTGGAGTTTGCATGTTCTCCCCGTGCCCGCGTGGGTTTTTTCCGGGCACTCCGGTTTCTTCCCACATCCCAAAAGCATGCTTGGTAGGCCAATTGAGCACTCCAAATTACCCCTAGGTGTGAGTGCGAGTGCGGATGGTTGTTCATCTCTGTGTGCCCTGCGCTCAGCTGGCAACCGGTTCAGGGTATCCCCCGCCTACTGCCCGATGACTGCTGGGATAGGCTCCAGCACGCCCGCGACCCCTGTGGGGACAAGCGGTGTAGAAAATGGATGGATGTATATACATACATATATATATATATATATATATATATATATATATATATATATATATATATATATAAAGTGTGCATATATATAGAGTATGAAAAACTGTATATTTTATCCCTTTTACATTTAAATTCTCTTATCATTTAGCAGCTCAACAGACATGTATAATGGGAGCTAAAGTGCAAACAGCCTTGCACCAGACACTCGAGCTACTTATATCATCAGCCATGAATCTGTAAAGCAAAGCACCTCTGTTGTTCAGTCCCTTAGAGCTACTGTGTATTCGGTGTAGGAAACATTGCAGCAATGTTTCACGCTATTCAGATGGAGAGATTTGTGTGTTAATGCCTGAAGCTTGCAGTCGTGCTTCATCAGCCACTGTCTATGCACCTATGGACATTGTCAGTTATAATTTTTTGTTTTTCAAATACAGTATATAAGCATTTAATGTGTGTGTGTGTGTGTGTGTGTGTGTGTGTGTGTGTGTGTGTGTGTGTGTGTGTGTGTGTGTGTGTGTGTGTGTGTGTGTGTGTGTGTGCGTGTGTGCGTGTGTGTGTTCCTCCTCCTGGTATTGTTGTCTTAATAACGTTTAACAGATTACGCTGGTCAACAGAAAATATTAATCAGAGATGGTTTTATACCTCCCTAGATTTATTAGATTTCTTTATCTCTGGAAAATCATGTTTTTGAGAAATAAATTTTTTGTTTTTAAGTTTGACCTATAAAACCTTGCATAATACAGATTTTACGATGTGTTATTGATAGCTATAATGTTCCAGAAAAAAAATGTCTGTATCTGAGCCTAGTCCTTACAGGAATTGTGCACCAAACTGACCAAACTTTCAAACCCACAAAACAGGGTGACCCATGTGCTGTCACTTTCTGTTGATAGAAAGTGGCAAAATGTTTTTTAAGGTTTAAATGTACATGAAAATTAATGAAATTATCAAATTATTTACAAATTAATTAACCTTTACTACTGAAAATAGCACTTTAATTCATAAATCTTACTCACTGTGTGACTTAACTACATATATATTTTATGCATCCATCCATTTTGTGAATCGCTCATCCTCATGAAGGTTGTGGGCGTGCTGGAGCCTATCCCAGCTTACTTTAGGCAGTAGGTAGGAGACACCTTGAACTGGTCTCCAGCTAATCGTAGGGTTCACGTAGACGAACAACCATTCACACTCACAATCGCCCCTACAGGCAATTTGGAGTGGTCAATCGGCCTACCACGCATGTTTTTGGAATGTGGGAGGAAATCAAAGTACCCAGAGGAAACCCACGCAATCACGGGGGGGGGACATGCAAACTCCACACAGGAAGGCCGAAGCCAGACTCGAACCAGTGCTAACCGGTATTGTTATTATTATTAGTATTATTATTAAAATCCAAAATGTCTTCAGAACGGCCGACCCGAATGTGGCTGGCAGTGCTGCTCGTTTGGGCTTGTCCGTCATTGCCGTCAACTGGGGTTTGAGTTATGTTGCTTTCAAGTGCTCCTCAGAATTGTGACGTGTGCACCGCGGTTCAGGATGACATAAGAAGTAGTTGAACCAATGTAATTTGAACTTCGGTTTTCCGGTTCAGTTTAATACTGTTCCACCCCTAGCGCGTTCTCACGGCGGTTGCTAACAATGATAAAGTAAATTGAATACTAAACTCAAAATGACAAGAAACCAAGACACTCACTGAATTCATCCACCATAGTATATCCATGTGTTAGAAGACAACAGTGTTAACTAAGAGGAGTTAAATAAAGAAATGAAAAAATCGCTTGATTAGGTAGGTAGATGTACCAATTGTATGATGTTGTGATACGATAGCCTAATTTTTTTTTGAAGACGATAATATTCAAATGTTCCTAATAAATTATGAGGTTTTCTGAGAAGTGACTACCATTAGTATTAAAGAAGTGCGTAATACAATCAAGTAAATACAGATAGTGAGAAAATAACCACAAATTCTAAGTGTGAATGACAAATCATTATATAATGTAATCTGCAAGGTACAGTCTGAGCCTAAAAGAGACCGAATTGGGTTATTGGGCTGCATTTCGTATCATAAACATTAGGACGTATCACATCCTCCCCTGAGCTGACATGATTACAATTAGACAAACCAGCCTTTGATACTTATTCATTAACAGCTGACATGAAACACTGATTCCCTTTGACAATTTTAATTACTCCTCACGTATTTTAATGCTTTTCTAAATGACATACAATCCCATAACGTAAACACAGAAAATCTTTGCAGGGAAATCAAATTTCTGTTTGGAATGAGCCAATATTGAAGGAATTAACAGTACATCAAGCAGCATGTCATGTTAATTTCACCATTAATATTTTTACTGCTGATATTTCTTTGCTCCATGTCCTCAAATCAGCATTTGCATCTACAGGGGGTGCTGAGGGGGTCAGGCCCGATATGGACATAAGGATTTTCTAATTTTAAAAGATGGTATTGTCTGTGATTGACACCACACATCAAGATAGAAAATCAGTCATTGGTCTACTCCAATAATATCAACATAAAATGCCACAGACACAAAAACTCTACCACCCATCTAGTATTCAGCCCACCGAGGCAGAACACTCACAAACACGAAGACGAGCAAATACTTTGGGGTATGCATTGACGGGTGCTGAGCGTTTCTGAAGAATACCAGAGATTTTATTTTATTTTATTTTATTTATTATTTGTTATTTATGGTTTGGGCATTCTTGTTTTTGTTTTGTGTCGCCTACTTGTATGTCTCGTCACCGTGGGATGGTGGAAACGGAATTTCGGTTTCTTTGTGTGTCTTGACATATGAAGGGATTGACAATAAAGCTGACTTTGACTTTGACTTTGACTTTGAGATGTGAACGTTACACACACAAAAAAAAACATTGGGTAGGACATACTGTAGTTTGATTTTACTCTTTGTTAGTCAGACAGGGCACTTCTTTGATTGGTGATATTTCATTCACATCACAGTCCACACAGTCAAACGGCTCAGGAGCCGTCACCTTTTATGCACCAACTCATTTCGGACCCTATGATCGAGGAGAAATCCACTCAACAGACTTAAGAACAAAACATAATATTATAGGATAATGTTACAAAACGAGATTATTGGGCGTTTGCTATCCTTGGTGGGTGGGGAAGGAGCAAAATCGGGACAAAAACAGCCCAATTGCCTTTATGTTTTTACGACACCAGTGGTACGGCATCTGTGGTCAGTTTTGCCCCTACTTTTAGTATTGGACTTAGAGGTTGTTTTTTTGTTTGATCAAAGTTGTGGCCTTGCAAGGTCATATCAGAAGACAATTTGCTCTTCTTTTTTTTTATAGGACACCAATGATTATATCTCTGAGGGCTAAATTTGACAGATTGTACAAGGACTGAAACATATAATAATAACAATTTTAGTTCAGCAATAAAACTTGGGTTTGAACACAGTATTTTACAGTGTGACAAGACTTACGCACAAAAAGAAAGTCAGTTTCTCCACCTGCACTTCAACCAACGTTAAATCCATTGTCTTTTGTACAAATGGTATCATTTCCCAGTTTGGGTTTGTAGGCATTTAAATATGATTGACCTTCATAATCAGGATATCTTTCCATGGGTTAAAAAGTCTGTCCCTGTCTACTGGATTGTTTTGTCGTTTGAGGACGTTTGAGGTCATTCACTTGCTTCCAGATTTCATATTTAATCACAGCATTTTATGATGGATCGGTGATCAATGCAACGTGCATAATGCTGCAAAAGTTGATATTCTCGCTCATGGTCTCTGTCAGGATAGAAAGGCTGATGGCAACACGCAATGCAATCTTCAAATACAAATACAGCTTAATCCGCTAAGATGATGATTGGTGTGGGAGCACAGTATGTAAGCAAGTGACTTTGAGGAGGAGGGGATAGGTGAGGCCCCACTAATTTCACAATCTCGCTTTCCCCTTGCACCTTGTTGTGTTGAAGTACAACAAATGCAGGTTGTCCCAAGTGAAAGCTTCTCACTTGGAGCAATCTAACGTATACAAAAACTGTCTTTTGGCTGAAACAATTTCATCATCATTTGTGGTGCATAGGGTGTCTGGATCGGAAAGTAATTCCACCATCAAATATAAGCACAGACACATTTTTATTCTAAACTTCTTTAGAATAAACATGGTGGAGACACCATTAAGACAGTGAAGTACAATTATAACAAACTACTGTGTAAAATGCTTTGGAGTGTATTGAGCATCCATATCTGATCACTACAAACTTTTCTTTTTATCTGTCAGGCCCATCCCCAACGGAGACATACTGTATGTGGTAGGAAAAGACATGGGAATGTTAGCTAATGTTTTAAACATGGAACCGCTATAATAAACATCAGCATCTACACCGTGATAAGTAGGTTAAACAAGAATAGGAATAGATCCTTGGCGGTATGCCATTGTTGTTAAATACTTAATGGCACCGTCAGTATCTTCAAGCAGCACCTGTCCCGTTGTTTTGTTAGTCTGATTTGAGTGTGACAGAGCTCTTGGGAAACATGGTTACTATGTTAAGACAAGTCTGCGTAAACACTCTACAGAAACAGTATATACTGTAAATACATTGACGAGCAAGTAAACACATATTAACTGTATATAATTGACAAACTACTGCATGCAAGATACATTTTTTTAAGTTGTTTACAGTGGTACAGAATTAAAATATTGCTCATTACATTGAATCCTAATCCAGGATACGGACACATTGTGATTGATACAGCCTTCTCCACTACAAACTGACAGACTGTACTCTGTAAATGGAAATCCTATTTTCTACCAAGCTGTATGGTATTACAGTTAGTTTTACATGGTACGGGTTTCCATTGTTAAGGCTCCCAAAATATCCCACCGAAACTGTCCCACTTTTCTTTCCCCTCATCACCCCGACATGCTTGTGGGCTTTGGATCTAGACATGCTGCTGTCTGATAATTGTCTGCCTTCTTCCATGCGGTGAAATGAATTCTATAGAAAGAGAGGAAAGTTGAAAATTTTTGCTGTTGCTCACAACTCTAAAAGTGAAATTGTGATTTTTATTCACAGGTGCTATGAGCACACTTGCTTTATAAATTGGTAAATTGATGTATAGCCTGTATGCTGTATTTTTTCACACTTACGTAGCTGCCATCCTGCTACATATCTTGTGATTCAAACGTAGTTTGATCTGGGTTTACCAGATCCAAACCCTACCATCTTGTTCTTTCCTCTCAGTTTAACCCTATACAGGGGTCACCACAGTCCACCATCCTCTTCCATTTTGACTATTCTCTGCATCTTTGCTCTTACCTCAATCACCTGCAAGTCTCACATCCATAAATTTCCTTTTCGGTCTTTCTCTTTTTCCCTTTGCTTCCTACCCGGCAGCCCCTTGTCTAACACTCTTCTACAAATTCATTCACTTCTCCTGCTATGCACACGTCCAAACTATCTTGATCTGGCCTCTAAGTTTGTCTTCAATACTTCCAGTATGTGCTGTCACTCTGTAGAAATGTGAACAGAAAGGAAGTGTCCTTCTTGGTCACAGTTGCTTCCGTTAGACAAACCATAACTGCACATGTATATTCTACCCTCAAGTGTTGTTCATGACATTTCCCGACCTTATTTCCGTTCCCCTGAAGTAACAAGCTCTTGCATGACAGTGATAGAGGAGAGAGTGTCCATAGGAGAAGACAACGGTAGAAAATAGACTAGAACAAGGCTGCTGGATCTGATCAATGCGAGGGATCTGAAGGTTTGTGCCCATCTGCTGTCTGGTGTCCCGCCACTGGCTATTCAGGCTGTAGTCAGCTTTTCGGGTGTAGTCAGCTGACTCTGACTTCAAAGTATTTAATCGACCGAACATGCATGGTTTTGGAATGTGACAGGAAAGCAGAGTATCTGCGAAAAAAGCCCACAGAGGCACAGAAAAAAATATGCATTCTTGAGTCAGGATGGCCAGAGCCCAGATTTGAACCCATGACCTCTGAACTAAGAGGGAGAAGTGCTAAACAGTCGTTCACCATGACGGCCAGACCTTCTGTGGAGGAAACTATCATGGATGCTGCTTTGATTGTGTTCCTAATGTCCCTACAGACATGAATGTGAAACAGTTTAAGTGTGGTCCAAGAAAAGATATGAGACAAAAGCTTTAAGACCAGAGACCCTATTAACAGTTAAGTGTTGTTGCCTCACTCTTGAGTAATGAGTATTAATCCAATAATGAACTAATGTCCACCAAGTGCTCTTGGGTCAGAGCGTCAACAGTTTGACTTGTGTCCTGACTGGTGTGAGCCCATCACAAAAAGTGTCCCCAGTTACTGTTACTATGTCTTATGACCAAATCATAACATTCACACCATCAGGGGATTCATTTACATGCAGAGTGCAGGCTATTGTCCATACAGATTATAGGCAGTTTTAATTACACACGCACCTTGGATACCCACTGAGAGCAGAGCACAGGGCATTGTTGCTACCGTTGGTATAAACTAATTACCTGAGTAGTAATTTCTACCTGTGGTGGCCCAATTCCCAATTATGAAAGACACAGCTGCTTGTATCAGCTTATATCACATTTTTAATCTCCTATGAATTGGTCGGCATCCAGCTGCATCCACAGTGCCATGCAATATACCCAGCCCAGTATGACACAAGTTGGAGAAAGTTAAAGGCACATTCACACATCATTTATCCGCAATGTTTCTCAAATTACTTTGAAAAGTAATAACTTGTAGTTACTCATTTCAGCCCCCCCCCCCAAAAAAAAGTAGCTAAATTAACCAATTTAGTCATGAATTTATTTAGTTAACAGGGAAGTAATTATTGTATTACTTTTTATGAAAACCCTAATATTTCTTTTTGATGTTGGGCTTGTGTTTTATGGCACAGTTACATAGAGTTGATGATCAAAGCTGTGAACTTTGTTTTTTATATTTAATGGACTTTAAATTGGAACTGGTACACATGCTATAGTTATATAATTCTATATTATATATATACAAACATATATATACAAATCACATATACGTGTGTGTGTGTGTATCTATAATGTACCCAAATATAAGTATGTACGTATAGCCAAATCACTTATTTTAATCCAGATCCCCACTTTCAAGGTATTGATTGATTGACACTTTTCGTTTGCGCACAAAATCAATCAATTGCAAATAGACTCCACAGGCAGAATCAAATTCCCACTAGGAAATACCTGTCATTTTCCCACTGAAGGGTGTGGGAGTTAGTTCCACTCCCCACTGGGGTCTTGTCTATTTTCACTGATATAATTTCCAAGCTAGCAATCACATAATTAAAGCCCGTCATCACATTTATTCATCCTCGCAAGTTTCTGACGACCTATAACTGTTTTCCACCCCCACTGCTAAAACTTGTACAAACACGATTAGCCATGACACAGTTTTGTTAGTGTGACACATTTTGCATTTTTCTAGATGTATCTAGATTAGAAATAAAGCACTTGGTTTCTCTGTCAGCAACGACAACAATAGAGCTCGAAATGTTTTACTCTGCAAATGCATGAAAAGTCTCCAAAGGCGCTGGCTTGCCAAACAAGACTATAGCCTAATAATTTATGTATAATTCACACATCCGTTCTTAGTAATAGACTATCGTTGTGCTTTTTATTAAAACTTAATAAGTCTGTTTCAGTTGTCTGCGGCCACGTTAAGAGTGTCCATGGATTATTTAAGCAGTGTGAGTGAGAAATGTCGAGCCAAGCCTTTCAGCTTCATTCCACATGGTGCATGGTGTCCATTTGATGCTTAGATGTAAAATATTGAAAAAGTTAAAAGGACCCACTGGAACTCCCCAGCAAATCTTTCTCACTGTAAAGTATGCACCTTTATTTCAGAGAGCTCTAGAGACTGAGAAGCAGGCAATGTGTGAAAACGCCACCCATCTAACCATCCATTTTCAACACCTATGCAAGGTCATGGCGGGTGCAGGAGCCTATCCCAGCTGACCTCGGGCTAAATGCAGAATACACCCTGAACTGGTTGCCAGCCAGTCGTAGGGTAGGGCACATGGAGAGACAAACAACCACATCCACCATCACTGAGCAGGAATGGATCCCACACAAGTCAGGCAAGTGTACCCATTAGCGAATATTAGTGAATATGCAGGTCAAAGTGAAGGAAAATTGGGTCTATTTTTAATGAGTGGAAAGCAAAAGTGATCTGATCATTATCTTTAATGCATCTCTGGTTATGCTCCATGGACAAGTCGACATACAGTATGCTTAAAAGACATTCTCCAAACATTTGCATTCGCATACATGACCAGCAAAGTTTTCTTGTAAACAAATTATAGAGGTGTGTCGATGATGTAATTAGTTAAAGGAGAATGTGAAAAAGCACACGTGCGCGCATGCAACCACACAGGCACGCACGCACGCTCAGACACACACACACACACATACACGCACGCACACGCACTTATACACGCACACACACACATGCGCGCACACACAACTCTAATGCTTTCTGATCAAATGAGCATGCATGTTTAAAAACTAGAGTGGTTACACTTCCAGTTTTCTAGCTCAATGTGTCACGATGCTGGCAGTCAGGCATGCTGCCTGCATAAACTCATGAGGGTGTTGTGTTGTTAACAATCAAGCCCTGCATAAGTCCTTTTTTTCCCACAACCAACAATTAAAAGTGAATGTCCCGATGACAGAGTAGGGAGTGATGCCAGAGACTGCACAATCTGTGTGAAGTGGTAATGATCAACAGCCATCCCTTAATCATCCAACTGGAGTGCAGCAACGTGTTCTGATTCAGAAAACAGTCATTCTTTAAGAGTAGTACACAGGCGTCTATGTAATAATACAACAATCTGCATTGCCAATATTCAATGATATTGGCTACCCTCCTGACTGGCAGTGATTCCCAACCGATCTTATGACATGTTGACTTTTATTACTTACAAAGCACCTTAGTGACTTTGAATGTTATCAGGTCCGACATGGCCAACATACAGTATGTGCATTCAAAAATTACACCACAGACCAGTTGTTTTGAGCAGGGGTGGGCAGGTATGTGTTCATAGTCAACTCTCAGACATTTATGTACAACACAATCATTGAATCGTCAGCTATGCAACAGCAGACCAGTTATGGCTGTAGAGCATCTTGGCAAATCAATTTTATGGCAAAGTCAAATTGTTGCTGTGAGACACATGCTAATATTGCATTTTAAACGTCAATATTACAATCAATCCAGAGAAAGTTTAACAGAGGATAATATGTAGGCTACCGTGAATATCATGAGTTCCCTTTTTTTTACAATCAACAATGTGATTTGTAAATTCTCAAATTGGTTTTCCTACTGCGTGTTGTATCAGGATTATTTAATTGTATAGACTAGAAAACTAATGTGTTCAAGAGAATATTAGAGCCATGCATCTGGATTGTTTATTTTCTGTTCATAACCCGAGTCAGTCGCTAACAATGACAAAGAAGTGGAGATTGTCTGCTGATTAATCTTAAAGGCTCAAAGTGAAAATGGGAGAGATTTATGTCCATCACATAAGCCAATTACAAAAGCCAATGAGGGCCGACCTAGCAGTTACTTTCAGTGTCCAGTGATTTAAGTCTTTGGGGAAGTGATTCCAGCTAGGGGCCTCAGTCTACAACCTGGAGGACAAATACTTTGGTGTCTACAGAAGCATAAAGCCGGACTTTGGGTTAATCTCGCCAGCGGACCAAATTGGATTTCCCTTGGTCAATAGTACCTGAATTGAATGCTACATTGCTTCCCTCGAGAACTGGCATGAATTTGAATGAAAGATTACCTCAAAATTACATGTCTGTCTGATTTTCACACATTTGATAATTATCACAATGCCATTAGAACTTTATGCCAACATTATTATTAGTAGTAGTTGTAGTAGTAGTGGTGGCGGTGGTGGTAGTAGTAGGAGGAGGAGAAGAAATAATGATTAATCCCTGAGTCTCTCTTTGTAATTTTATTGCGACATAATTTCCATCCTGAAGTCATCTGAACTCATGGGCTCTCCTGTTGTTGCCTTGCCAGACTAGTCCACTGTCAGTGGATTATTCATAGCCTCATTGTTCATCATGAAAGCGACTCAATCTTGTTATCGCTCACACACAAACATCCATTGAACAAAAGACTTGTTCTGAGTCTTTGCCATGGTTCGATCCTAATGGTCTTAGAGCTGCATTAGACGACAGACACAGAAGGAAGATTGGCTTTTCTTCACCCCCACCTCTAAAAATGATTAAGCGTGTGTGACAATCCTGTACATGTGTACACAGCCTGTCTGAACATGACTGATTTTTCCCCCCATATTTCCAAAAACAGAAATTTCAATTTGTCTTGAAACAAAAAACTCTGACACATAATTAAGAAGCCTATTTATTTACTGAGATCAAAGAACAAACTTTTAGGTGTTATATGTTGTTATTTTATGTCATCTTATGATGTGTTGTGTCATTTTATGTAGCCTACATGAAGTAAATCAGTGGTCTTTCAAATTGTCACTGTCAAATCTGCATATAATATTTTGTACTCAAGTGGACCAATTCAATGCATTGTGTTGTGTTGGGTAGCAGAAAATTTTGACAGCTAGGTTTAAGCAGTAAAAATCAAAGATTATTTACGTATATTGGAAACTTGTACCTTTTTGGACTCAGAATTGTCATTGTCATAGGTGTAATGTGAACTAAATTGACTTTATGACTGAGGTGTTGCGAAATATAGCTAAATACCATACTGTGTAAGGAAACTGTATTCATACGTGATGAACAGCATGTTTGGATACTAGACTTTTACTAAAATAGCCTGAGTGGAAATGAAGTGACACATTAGTGCCGGAGCTGTTTAACGATTTGTCAGAGGAAATTAGAGTGACTGCTCTTTATGGCGGTGGTGCATGGCAAAGTAACTGGAGGAGAATAATTCAGTCTCAATTCATTTTACGCTGAAGGGAGGTCAGGGTTGAATTGCACCATTTGGCTTTGGAAACTAAAGTCCATGCATATCTTGATTGCCTTAACAAAAGCTCAGGGTGGTCTTTATGGGTCCTGGAGGATGGGTGTGGGGAGAGTCCTGCCCGTAATAATCACTACTGGATACGATCACTGACAGCTATAACCTTACAGCACTATTAGCACCAGCAGCAACCATCATTTGCTTATTACATTCAACAATGTACAGTAATGGGTGTGCTATTATTGAAGGTTAGGGTGGTTGTTTCCCCGTAGGTGTCGTCTGTGAAAATTATTTAATAAAAGAAAGAACACTAAAATGAAATCAGAAAATAAATGAATGTGAATAATGAAATAATGAATTTTGTAGACGGCAAAAATTCCACTTGATGGTCAAAATTAGAATAAAGTCTCAGTCGTATATACCCTGAATATTCTGTATTCATCAGCAAGAGAGATTCTAAAATATTGTAGAAGGCAATTAGATTCCTTGTTTGTTCTGCTTCAACAAATTGTATTCGGAGCATGAACTATCCCAGAGAGGACCAGTATACCCAATGTTGCCCACAATTAGAGTTCACCTATCACATGGTAACTAACACAGTAATATTGATTGCTTCAGCTTCACTGAAGGTAGTTGTGATTGACATTTAATGAAAGCACAGCAGGGAACAGAAGCATAGAGAAAAAGAGGATATACCGTATGCTCTCTCTCTATGAGTTTTAAAAAGTAAGATCGTTTTGCTGTTGGTCCCAGGTATTGTTTAATGCAAACATCACCAGCAAATGGCCCACATCTATAGATTAGAGCAGTGTTTCTCAACCGGAGGTACGCGTACCCCAAGGGGTTCCTGAGCACATTGCAGGGGGTAAGTGGAAACATTTCATAATTTTTTTCCCAGACCTGTGGCACAGCCGCACCAAGACCACAACAGTCATGTGCCACGTCTCTCATTAAAGCTCAGGTTTTTTTGGATATGGTACATTTCAGACAAAGCATTTACATACAATGTTCAGTACACGGGGAAAAGACCCCAAAAGGCGCAGGATGAAGAAGAAGCATATAATTGTCTAATCCACCACATTTCATGAAGTACAGCACGGGTGTCTAAACTTATTTAATCTAGAACTGCATATTAACATGAAAAACAAAAATATTTCATGGGATAAAAATCAAAATAACATCATCTATTGCAATGCAGCTGTCAGCTACTCAATCTTAAATTCGTAACAGGAATTGCTAAATCACCTGGAGCTAAGTATTCAGTGTATTTACAAAAAAAGACTTAAGTGATCCCAGTGATGGATGGATCCCAGGGTGGTCTTCCAACCGTCAATCCATTTATTTATTTTTTAAATTGGTTGTAGTTTTGGTCCAATTTTAAATTCAGCTAAACGGAGAAATACCATGAAACAGTCCCATTTTATTCTCTGTCTCAAGCCATGTGAACTATTGGGTCAAGATGGCGATGGCATGGGGGCATGAATACTTCAAGTGCAAACCACTCCAAGGTCATTAGCTAACCCCTTAGAGGTTGCTTCTACATTAAGTACAGCTAGAGCAGAAGGAAGAGGGTCAGTTATCACTGTACTCATGTTTATACTGCGGCACGTGATTCGTTTACAGTAGAAGCAATTCTAAAGCTCGAGTTACATTTTCAAGCCGAATTTACTCACCATTAATCGACCTGCTGTCACAATAAAAACAAGTCTTTTTAGACAAAATATATCCTCAGTAGGGCCAACAGGTTTGAAAAATAATTGTATTTTGTAATAAAAAAAATATGGATTTAGTTCAAAAAGGTTCAAGCAGACTGAAATAGATGCTCTGAAAGATCTGCACCAAAAATTACATTACTGTTTCTTCGCTCTATCAGGAAATTGACCTGCTGTCTCAAATTACTGCAGATGATACAGTTGGAGGTGTAATTAAAAAACAATTACTAAATGTGGCAGGCAAAGAGCACCTTCAACCCCTCCGAAGACACCAACACCCACCTCCTCTAAATGAAGCCATTAAGCATGCTTGATATAACTTTTAGGTCCAGGTGTGTGTAGGCAGAATCCACCAGTCCTACTGTGACGCTAATGAGTTCTGCAACACATTTAAACTCAGTAATATGCTAGAGAAAAATTATATATGCATCTAATAGCAATATTTGTTTAAAAAAACATCTTCACAAATATTGGAACAGAGAATTTCCATTGGAAAATACTTGGTCTTGCAGGGGCGGTTCAATGTCTTGCAAAATGAGCCCCTATTCACCCCAATAACTGAGCATGGTTATCATTACCACGACGACTCGAGCTGCGCTGGGGCTTTGCAAGCTAAAGAGTGTAAAGGAAATAATTTACCGGAATAAAGATTCAATTGCATTTTAACTCGTGAAGTCACCTCTTTATTACCAAGCTACCAAATTACACTCAAATTTGTGTTGTGGATCCTTGCATGTACTGCATGGATTGCAGTGGAGTGGACAATCTCGCGTTGAAAATTAAGCCAAAGATTTGAGTATTTGCCACCTAACAAAAGTTATCACTAGTAAGCAAGATGGCTAACGCTCATCTGTGCTGCCCCTTTAGACCTCCCTTTATTTTGGTGACATAACTGTGACTCAAGAGAGGATAAGCGACATAGAAGATGGATGATAATACTTCTGCGTCGTCGTTAATCAAACTCCGATCATTGCTTGGAGCCTTGCTGCTTCATATAACTATCAAGTGCCTCACCCCTTTGTAATGTTTTGTAGTGGTTCTCCCTTTAACATGTAAAATGCATGTTCTATAGCAGTAGTCCCCAAACTTTTTAGCACCACGGACAGGTGTTTGATGATGTCACGATTTTTGTGAAGAAAACTTCGAAAAAATATTCTAGAAAATATCAAATCAAATGTCGAAAGCATCAATAAATCAAATAATCACCGACTGCACATTGTTGATAGACATTTTCTTCGCAGAAATTGTCCATGTTTGAACTACAATCCCATTTCCGCAAAACAGACCAACCACAATTCTAAACGTCATCATACTGTCTTTTCAGCCAATCATATAGCAGAACAACAACGGAAGTGCGTTACTACATAAACACCATCATCCCAACTCAGCCTTCAACCCTTAGTTCCATGAGGGAATTCTGTATGCGAACGCCACAGTATAATATAATAATAAACGTGAATCCACTGTGTATTCTATGCAACTTTACTTGCAACATCCTCATAACATCATGCCAACAACATAACTTGAGTAATGTTATGTGATGTATACATCACTGAGGTGTAAAATAATGCAAGTTATTTATTCTTTTTTGTGCGACCCGATACTAAATGATCCACGGACCCGGTCCGCGGCCCGGGGATTGGGGACTGCTGTTCTATAGGGTTTAAGTGTAGTCGATTGACTTAGCCAATGTTCCTACTTCTTTACTTTGATTGACTGACTTTGTTTGGCTGCTGCCATTATGTGGTAAATCAAAGCTTAGTTAGCCACTCACTATCAATGGAAGCCACACACACCTTAGGAAAGAAAAAAAAAATCCATATTTAGGCTGGAGGACAGATCTGTTATTTCTTGAAACTGTAGCTGTTCTTTTTCTTTTTTGGTACAAGTTTAACACATTGGCCATCGGCACTTGCTGTTCTGTTTGAAAGGTAAGTATGCTAGATGGTGGGTTGAAGTCAACCTCCAAATTTTTTTTTTTTTTTGGGTGCCGCATTCAGAGTGAAACAGGAAAGTGCAACCAGAGTGTCAAGTTAAGATTCACTTCTCATGGCCTTTATATTGAAATCAGTTTTCGCTGCTCCAGATGTACATGGCATTTCTAGTGTGGGAGCAATCAAACACAACTGCTACCCATAGGCATATTTAAGTTTGGCGCTCACTGTTTGGTCAACCTTGAATGTGTGTCTTTCTCCACAATATGTTGTTTCCACAAAATGTTTACCGTTGATACTTGCTAGGCTCTGTACCCTAATACACTAAAGAAATTGAAAAACAACCAAAATGTAGTGCACATTGTGCACATTGACATTACAAGTCACAGCAATGTAATGCTGTGGGGCATTTTAAGAGGTATTTTGAGGCCCTGTTGAAATCACTTTTCATGTTGCTCCCCATTTTTCATTTCCCAACCTGCGGAAATAAGGAGTAATTTTCATCTATTTTGTCTTCACTTTGTCACTCACTGTCTTTGTAGCCTCATGGTCTGTCAAGGTCTACTATCATTTCACTGGTGTTTCACTTAGGGTGGTCTTGTTTATTTACTGGCAGTTCTTTTGAATTAAAAGGTCACGACTTACGTACCTGTCTAGCAATTATATTTTCCATGTGGCCAAAAAGTCATCAGCTATTTCAAATGAAGATGCACTGTGATGTTTGTATATATGCCTATATCTTGAGTGTTCATCAAACTGGTGCTGTCCTGTCAAAATAAAATAAAATAAAATGGTCGGGAAGATTAAGTTGAGTTAAATTTGTGAACTAAAAAAAAATTGGCAGCAAACAAATTTTTCATGAGCAGATCAGATCAGTCACAAAGGTAAGCTGCATTCCTGGTGAATTAGATTGTATTTGCTGTATTGATGCAAGGTGTGTTTGTGGTTTACCCTGTCACCTCCAATACATCTCGCTTGTTTTTTGGGATCTTTAGAAACTTGAAATTACTTGCAGGTGGGAATAGGAGGTTGACTCTGTGCGAGTAATCGGATATCTGTTGAGGGAGTCTACATTCTTACTCTGATGGGATCAAGCGCCACTCAGGATGGAGGTGATACAAGATGGATGTTTCCTTCTAATTTCCGGCAGTGGATCACTGCCAGAATCAGTTAAGTAGTGTATGATACATCAAGTACTTTGGTATCCTGCTTCTCTTAGTTTGTCTTTAACTTTTAACACAACCACCACGATGATAAACAAGTTAGTAGATGGCTTCAGGCATAGACTATCGTGGTTGGTGCAGTACATCGAAGTGGAAAAAATGAGATGTCTTGTCGCCACAAGGCGGCTATAAGTATAAGGGAATATCATCAAATAGATTCAAAATATGTAATAAAATCCATCTCTTTCAAATTCAGTTATTGACATTTTCTCTTCAAAAGTTAAACCATATTTGCCATGGCTTCTAATGCTAAACCCTCTGGTAGATTTCAATTTAATTTGCGAGTGAAGTGTCATAAGGTCAATTTTTGGCAGGTTTATTCTGAGCAAGTACGTGTATTGCATTTGAACTTTGTGTAGGAAGAAAAGGGGACCATCTGCTAGCCTTTTGCCATCAAAGCAGTGCTTCTCCCCATCTTCATTTGAAATACAGTATTCTCAAAATAACATTTTGGGGGAGACTTAAATAATTCCCTTTTTCATACACGGTTGCCTGTCTTCCTTTGAGACGCTCACACCTGTATAATGAGAAACGCGCTGTCCCTACCATCAACACAACAGGTTTCTTTGCACTTTAAAAATAATAGAAGTTTCTCTATTCAATCCTCTCTATATAATGATGGTGTCAGGTGCAATAATGACCGCTACATCAAATCAAAGCAAACAGCAGCTATTGTATGCACTTTTCAAATACATTCCCCATTTAAACTACAGGACCCGAAGCACTCAATCAAAGAATCCTTGCTTGCACATAAAGGGTTCCTGTATATGTTTTTTTTGTCGTTGATGTTGCTTTGTACAATGCTGAGACATTGTTTTTGTCTTTTCTCTATAAACTCAGCTTACTCTATGCTTGTTACTTTAAAGCCACCAGACTTATAAGCCTGACTAAACCAGGTCACAGTGATGACAAAGCCAAAATGAACACTAATTTGATGAAATGAGATGCACATCCAGTAATGAAACACCTCTGCTGTCACTTACTTTGTATTCATGTCCTTCATTTGGGGCAAGTGCTTTTTTGGCACTTTGTAACACCCAATAAATTGTAATATGCAATATATTTTGATTTACTTATGTGTAAAATATTAGATATGTTTTCAAATGAGATGTTTCTTGTTGTATTCCTCACAAATGCCTTATTTTCTATTTTAAAAAATGGTCGTGCTACATAGTTTATTTACAGACGAACCATCTTAACTTAAGACTCCCCTGAAGCAGTCGGGATGACAATCTGCTCCTCTAAATCTTAAGGCCATGGATCTCGAAAAAGAGTGGAGTGCTTTCACTGCCTATTCTGCCCCAAAAGTATGAGTTAATGGATGTTGGGGTCTCACTCATAAGTGAGGGAATAATTAATTGGGAAAGATGGATCGGTAGGTCTTGCAGTGATACAGACTCTTGTCTTTGTTCTATTGTGGTGAAGAAGTACACTTTGCAATGACAATACACATTCTTTGATTCCAACATTTTAACGCTCCAATTAGCACAATACAGTGCTGACAAACAGCAATTGAAACCAGTGCATAAGACTCAAGGGAGTGGCGATCAAAAAAAGGCGGAAAAATAGAAAAAATGGCCCATGGGCAAATGTGTGTTTTACACAGGCTCAGCTTCTGGGTCGCTGTTGGCAAAAGAGCTTGGGTGGTTGTTTGAGCTTTGAGGCCATTCTCCTGTGACAGCTTGTGTATCCTCCATTTTCCCAGGAAATGACTAAGTTTGTAACGTTTTGAGCTGCAGGAAAGGAAACCTCCAAACCCCCTCAAATTGAGCATTGAGTAAACTCTTCATATGTAGGAATGAAGTTTTTTTTTTAATTTTAATTCTGACCAAAATATGATTTCCCCTAACCCGGTACTGTGTGGACATAGATCTTCTTAATTTCGGAACAAGGAAAAGAAAAAGGCACAAAGTCCAAACCAAAAGCGCTCTAAAACATATTACAGCATTATTACTTTTTGTATATACCAAAGCTGTTTGACTTTGAGTCTTTCTTTGCAGAAGAAAAGAATAATAAAATGTATTTGCAAGTGCTTTTTACTTTATAAAACAACACTTTCAAAGAGTTATTCTCTTAACAGCTGTGCCGCATAAGATGGGCAACATAAAACCATCTCAAGTCTTGATCAAGTGCAGTTCTACACGACTACGATATACACCTCATTAGGTTCAGTTGTTCTTCATAAAGCATACCTGCACAATGTAATTAGACCCAATACCAGAGGTGTTCGTTTGGATCTTTTATATAATGCATTTGATCATTAAACTATCTTCAGACATTCTTTGCATCGGTTCATATTATAGTATATTTGTGGCATCCTATTATTTAAGTTACCCATCCTTGATTTAGCTACATAGAATTAAAGCAGTTACAGTTGGGTTCATTTTCCTTATTTGCATCCACACGAAATTGTTTATTGTGATAGAGGTATTGTCTTACAAACTGTATCAATTTTTCACAGAAAACCTCCTTAAATTGAAATTTCAAATTTATAGTATATTGGCCACACAACCTGGCTGTGAAGTTCCACTGCTGTAGTTGACTGAGATTAGCCAGATCATTTTTATGGACATACAACAGTCAGCTGAAACTTGCATCTTGGACATCAACCCCGTTATATTTCCGGACTACTATGTGTGTATTGTAGTAATACACTCAAGGCACAAGCCCGGTTTCCAGACTGTTGCACACATGTATGTAAAGCAGCAGGAAGAGGCTCGGAGTGTATATCAGGCAGATGCACTGTAGCCACTGTCACAGCTGCAGGCCAAGCCCCTGAGGGAGCCTTCCGCCAGCCAGTCCTTAAAAAAGTGCCAAAGCACATCTGGGACCCAGCAGGTGCTCTGCAATCCCATGATAGATTGTTGTTTGCCGCTAAACCCTGGGACTGGTGTCTCTGTCCATCACTATGGCACTTAAGATTCAGCTGGAGTATGAACACCACAGATGATGTATGCATAATGAGCAAAGCATTTTTAGCTTCTCTCGATGTTCCTGTTGTCAAAATGTATTACCTGCACCAAGGAGGTAATGTTCACGTATACCACGTGCCATCTACAGTTTTGATATAATACTCTGAACTTTTTATAATCAATACACTCATGTTTATCACAGTTGAAAATATGATTGGTGGAAATTCAACATGAAAGATATCCTTTGCCTGAACTAACCTGTGCTAACAATTCCAATATAACAACAAGGTTACGTCTCATTAGTTGAAGTTTACATTTATTGCACTGAAGACAAATCTTGTAATGTGTTCTTCTAGATCAGGATGAAACAGTGTCCTTTTCGCTGTTAAAACCCAATTGTAGCTGTTCACTAATTGATTTCCCAAGTGTCAAAATGTTAAGACTTTGGCAATCTCTACACTTTCTTTTATGCATTTACAGTATAAAAATTTGATCTGGCATGCTTTCACCTCCATCCATCTATTCATGCAAGTGACAAAACTGCTGTGTCTGGAGTTTGGCCCTTATAAGGACAAACATTTAAAAATGTTTACATTTTTATTGAAGTAAGGCAAGGACAAAAGAAGGATATTTAAATGTCACTACTCCTCATCATTATTTAGTCACCCTGTGCCAATATCATCAGCGAAAAGCAAGTGAGTAATAATTGTAACTATAAATTTCACTGAAAGGGCGACTTGGCCAGCAAGACAATGTGCTACCTCCAACCCCGTGCAGTACAGTCAATTGAGAACATTTTCCATGAAGTTGGTTAAACCCAGTATGAGCAAGGCAGACCTTAACAGGTCTTCAGTAAGATTTTGGAGAATATAATTTAATAAGCCTTTATTTGGCCCACAAGATGTACATTTTGGTTTTCAGAAGGAATTCATATATATATATATATATATATATATATATATATATATATGTATATATACATACACACGCACACACGCGCACGCACACACACACGCACACTCAATTTAAGGCTAAAAGCAAGGTATTCTGAAAATGCATTGTTTTAGAGCAAACTCACAAGTGTAATCTGAATGTAAATTTGATTTTGAGCTGCACTCCGTCACCTTCATGTGTAAGAGAAAAACATGTTGGATGTTTATGCATGTGAATCTCTCCTCTTCAGCTTTGATTTCATGACATTCCCTTGCTGCTCCTTAGCTTCAATGCTCCCATCTTCTTGTATCCGTCTACTATCTCATCCCACATGTGCTTCCAGGAAATGCAAAGCTTAACTGACAGCTTTTTATGAAGATAACATAGCAGAGTGAAACAGATGAGGCATAAGAGTTGCGTCAGTGATATGTTTTGGCTTAGATACACTAAGAGATTACAAAAACAATTTTTCATAACACTTGACTTTTTAACATGAAGAGAGTGCAGCTGTAGATTTTGACAGTTAATGTCATTATGCGCATCTTTTGCGATTGCATCAGCAATGGATGGAAACAGGAGCATTCTCAGCCGGTGTGGATGTTATCAACTTGTTCGAGGATCAGTTGTCATTAGGAGTACATACCTCAAGCGAACAAATATTCTATAGGCTATTAGAGTAAAAACTAATTAATTAATTAATGTATACATATATATATGTGTGTGTGTGTTTGTGTGTGAGTGAGTGAGTGCGTGTGCGTGCGTGTGTGTGTGTGTGCGTGTGCGTGCGTGCGTGTGTGTGTGCGCATGTGCAAATATTTCTTTGTGTGTTTTTTGTATCATGGCAGCCACAGTAGCAAACACAATGGCGAGATTAAGTGATTGCATTTAGTCACGATGCAACCTTTTTGACCAAGAGACATTTCATGGTCCTAAATTGTTACTAAATTGCTTGCCTTGATTACAATAGATTTTTTTTTTCGGTGATAAATGATCAAAACCCTTATCGCTGACCTCCTTTTGGCAGTAACGTCAGAAAACATGGACTGATGAGCAAATGCTGTTTAGGCTGTCTAGTGTCACATTACAATCGCTTTGTATTATTAAAGAGCAAATGCATACGTATATTCCACATAATCGTTCAGTGTGAGCAACAACAACTGGAGTGCTTTGGTGAAACAAATAAACCCTGTCTTGATTGTTCCACTTAAGTCATAGTCAAACTTTTATGGGACTTTACCTTAACTACTAGATTAACATGTATAGACTGCATATAGATGTACTGTACATGAAAGTATTGTTTATTTATAAACAGATGTGTATCTTGTTTCTTGCTTTGCCACTGATTAATAATATAACATTTGTGCCTGCCGCAAGTCTGGCACGAAGCACAGTCTAATTGCAAAGGAACGGGCTACATCAAGTTTTAGTATTTTCACAGATACATGCAGCTTGGACTAGTTAGACACTGGTCGTTTGCGCTGTCATGGGCGTGAACACAGCAGGAGCAGAAACTGGTTTGCAGGAGGTCAAAGTGCAAGAAGTACTGTTATAAGAAATTGTAAGCAAAGCAAATCTCCACAGGAGGATGGACAAAAGTTGGTCAGGGATCACAAATCACTGTTCTGAAGTAGGAAAACGGAGACCGCCATCCACCCAAATAACATGTGTCCATGTGTCAATGCCAGTGGTTCTTAACCTGGGTTCGATCGAACTCTAGGGGTTCGGTGAGTCGGTCTAAGGGGTTCGGCAGAGCCTCCGCCGTGGAGGTCACCTGATTTATCGTGTGAATTTGTGTTGATGCATTTCTGAACCGGTCTCTCAAAGGTAACAGCACAAGTCGCACTGATTTGCAGGTATGTAATTTGTTTAGGTTAGGGTTTAGGATAGAAGCTTCAAACTGTTTAAGTTTTGTTGTTTGAACAAGGTGATGTTTGTGCGCGGCTCCTTTTGTGCACCAGTAAAAAAAATATTGGATTTGAAAGAAAAAAAAAAAAATCACTTAAGAGGTATTTGGTGAATGCGCATATGAAACTGGTGAAGTTCGGTACATTCAGCAAGGTTAAGAACCACTGGTCTATGAAATGATTTTTTTCTTCTATCCATTCTGATATGTACAACTCAATAGTGGTGAACATACATTGTCATCAGAAAATTAAGCTAGATGTACATTATAGGTCCAATTTAGTGCTCATACTGTATTTGCATTAATTTGGTATCTCACAACGTTTACATGAACTGGTGAGGAGAAAGAATTCTGTGCTTACACATAAAAACCATTGAAGTGGTACGCACAAGCTTTGCTGTAGTTTTGAGTTGTGTATACCTACATGAATATGGCTTTAAGTGGCATATTACTGTGTTCCTGTGTGTTTTACAGTGTGACTGTGTATATTCCACTTCTCTCCTTTCACTGCAGTCACATGGGGAGAGATAAGATTCACATCAGATTTTATTCTCGTGTCGGAGGCCTACTGTGAAATGGATTTACTGCGAGTTGATTCCACTTGGGTTCTCAGTGACGTGAATCATGTAGTATAATTAAAGGTTCTCTTACACTTATACACTAGCTAAAATTCTCATTTTCCTATCATTTTAGCATGAGGCAAAATTTGCAACTGCACACAATTCTAAAGGGTAATGTGAGTGACCACAGAAGATTTATGACCCAATGCTAGTATCAATATCTGATGGAAATATCCTTTGTCCAAATTTGGTCAATTTCCAATTTTTTTTAATCACAGTGGGTCCATTGTTTTTACACATTATTGATAATGTAAGTGTTAAAAATGACTTGCTCTCTTTCACGATGCAATACTAATATCTCAACAAACATGTCGTGTTGGTGCTTTCCTTGAGAGTGATGTTTTTTTTAAATACGAGAATGCCAGCAATTCATTCTACACTATTTCCGTACAAGACCATATTATTTTGTAGTTTTTAAAGTGGCAACATATTGGATTTGATGCATAATCAAAAGTGTGGCCTCTTTAAATATAATAAATAGCAGCACCAACTGTTTTTATGTCTGCAGTATTTTATCAGTCAATCTGCGAAGCTGTCAAACCAAGAGAGTGCCTACATATATTAGGAAGGTGCAGTAAGTGTAAAGGGTGGGGCAAAGCCTCACCAAACCCATTTGTCCTTCTCTGAATTTCTGCTGCTGTGGCATTTTTATTCCTCACTTGTAGTTGTAACTTAATTCTAAGTGTTACTGAAGTCCCTGTCAAACATCGTGTTGATAAATCTCTTAGTTATAACGGAATCAATATGGAGCAAGGCGCTGGATGAAAAACCTTTATAATCCTTGCCCTCAGCAATCCTGTGCACACAGGCCAATTTTACTCTAGTTTTATCATTTGAACCTGACAGTTTGCTGTATGTTGAGTAGACCTAATCCATACTTTTGATACGACTGTTGGCCAAACCTCATAAAGTATTCCAATCAAAGTTGCTGGAATGTGATTTTACTTTCCTAATAAAAACAAATTTTTCATATCCTTGTAAGAGTTCCACATAGGATATCAATGTGTGTGGCAATTACATAGTACATACCATGAAAATCTATTTAAACTCAAGTAAAAATGTGACCAAAGATTGATTACTTAATTGTTAGGAAATCATGTATTATGTACAGTACTGTTAGATATTATATTCAGCATTAAATACATTAAACACATTTATCGTGGCAAATCAGATTGTAAGCATATCTTGAGTTCATGGAGGGAGCTTAAATTGCCCTGTTTATTTGATAATCTTCCACTCTATTTAATTACATTATGGCTCTTTGGCTTCTGCATTAAAAAATGTTTGTTCTTTTGAAAATTGATGATTGAATCTGTTTGGAGAAAACTTTCAGAAACAAATTAGAGGTAAATGTTGAAGCAATGTTGGTATAGTTATCAGTTTGAATATATGCAAAAGTGATGCAAATCAAATATCATTATTACTTTGGTTGGAGATTTTGTGTGAAACTTCATTGTATCAATTACATTTCCCTCCTCTCTTGAGACAAATTAAAACGACCCAATAGGAGTATTGCTACTTTATTACTTTGAACAATTGGGTAATGTTTTTGCTGTAGCTGGTCAAGATTCATGTGAATGATCTGAGGAAGTAAGACAACGTGATCCAAGTGCTTAAAAGTACTTGAAATGAAAAATGTGATTATTCTGAAGATGCTGGCTTCAGGATATTACAATGAACCATACATGAGACAATGCTGTCTTGGTTGATGTCAGATCAAGACAGTGCTTCATTGATTGTGTCTCATGTAGAATACTTCCATTCTGGCCTCTCAGGCCCTCGTGTCTATCGTAAATGTAATACCAAATATCTTTGGGGGATCTAGCTAGTATGCCTCCAATTGAAAAAGACAGAAATAATCTAGAAAAGCTTTTCTTGGGCTATGAGGGGGATTGTCAGACAAGTGAAGGGTCAGTGCACCCACAGTTAGTGGGACACCTCAGGGAGATGAATAAAATTGGATCTGCCATTTTCTGAAAAATGTACCGTTGATTTGATATGTTCACATCTAGGTTGTGTTCCCTAGAATGTCCATAATAGTTGAGGAAGACAAATTACAGGTACTTTCCTCTAAAGCAAAGCGAAGGGAAACAGACCTGCGGGGAGGTCCCGTCTATCCTCTTAACAATTCACAAAATATTCACTGTGAACAGCACATTAGTCCATGAAACTAAACATCTGAAAACAAAATAATTATAAAGATTTAGTATGTCAGTATGTATAACAATTGTATATTTTTTTTTGTGTCGCAGTATAATTTGTCTGTTTTCTGTCAACATGCATAAATGTCTCCTGAAGGTAAAAATGTAACCACTTCATTTGTGAACGTACAGAAGCTTCAAACTGGTGCCGCTAGTTTTTCAGCCACGGTTCAAGTATACAGCCAGTTGAAATCAACACTGTATATAAAGCAGAAAGTCCAACCCACTTGGGCATAAAATGCCTCCACCACCCCCAACCAATGAAACAAACAAACAAAAAAAATAATAGCTGTGACTTCACAAAGTCATCATACAATTCAAAGTCGGTGTTTGATGCGAGTGTCTAAGGGCAAAAGAATAGGGAGCAGACTGGGAATTTCTAGAGTCACGACCATAAAATTAGTTCGCTGTGTACTGTTGGAGAATGCTATGCTGCCTTTTAAACCTGTCAGGCTAAACTGATGGGGGTTGAATTAAAAGCAAGAAGATGCCCTTCTGACGCTTCAGAGCTAAGAACAAGGAAATGCTCCAGAAGGCATACAAGTGCAGGAAAACCAGAGGGTTCACAAATACATTCAAAGTTGGTCGTGTCTGCACGTCTGTGTGTTGTATATTGCTCGGTGTTGCTGCTGTCTTATTGGCATTTTCCATGGCGAATTCAATGAGCTTACTCTATTAGGATCACAGAGGGCTTCCATCTCAGCCTGCATGCAAAAGAAGTGTCCCTGGAGCCTCTGTTTACCAACCAAGTCGGATTTGCTGCTCTCATACACAGCCAAGCTCGGGCTCAGCTACGCGGTATGCACCCCCCCACACACACACACACTTTCAATCTCCCCATTGCCTCTCCCTTTGCCCTCAGCATCACCCACCCCCACATCCGCGTACAGCATCCCCAACCTCAACCCCCACCCTCCGCTAGTCTTTGAGGCTTTCATTTTGTCGCTCATCCTCAGTCCTTTTTTTTCTTTTTTTTCCCTTTTTTTTTTTAGCCAGAATCCCTTCTAAACTTTCCAGACTGTAGGGTTTTTATGTAAATCTCATGGCACAGAAACATAAAGCTGTGGTTACAAGCCAAATCCACATCCTTAATAAACAAAAAAGAGAAACACTTCAAAAAGAATTGTTTAACTCTCAAAAAATAAATAAATGTATGTATCGAACAGGATTGTACTGCTTCCTCAAAGAACGAGTAAGGACTTCAAGTGGTTGTTAATAAACATTGAATGCTAAGATTGTTTTTTTTTCCCTTGAGTAAAATTTATCATTCTGCTTGAAAGAACTGTTCAAGTTAATATTCAGTCCATTCCACCATTTGAAATGTAGCCTTTCTTTTTCTGAAGTGGTATAATACACCACAAAAACAATCACGCTCAGTGGCTGACCAGAGAAGGAATTGTCTCTTGGAATTGTTTCTTGATGATAAAGAAAACAATCCCATGACAAAGGAGCTAAGGAAAGCATCTGTTTACTACAGCTACTCATTCTCAAGGGGAGAAGAACTATTGCTTTGTACATTGATAAAGTTAGTTGACAACTATGTTATTTCTGTGATTGGAAGATTTTGTATTTTTTATTTTCTTCTCAAGCATGCACTTATTTCTTGTCTATTCCAGCATTGGTATAGCATCAAAACTCAGCTGGTATCGGCTATAGTTCCCTGGGACCCTGAAAAGGATCTGTTATATAGAATATGGATGGAAATTGGGAGGCGCTTACTCTCATGGCTTCACTTGCTTTTAAACCAGATAATGAAACTCAAGGTAATATCTCAAATAACATTTTTCACAAAGCTATCTTCTGGGTTGTAGAACATTGGAAGAATGTAGCTGCCTGAGCTGTAGATGCATCCACGATGTGGTTTGTAGCTTACTGGAGCCAGTTTGGACTTCATATTGTACTCCAAATAGATATGGGGTGACAATCATATGTTAGTAAGAAACATGGGTGAACAGAGCAATATTCCCAAGAGAAACACTTCAAAAAGAATTGTTTAACTCTAAAAAAAAAAAAAAATTATGTATCGAACAGAATTGTACTGCTTCCTCAAAAAACGAGTAAGGAGTTCAAGAGGTTGTTAATAAACATTGAATGCTAAGTTTATTGTTTTTTTTCTCTGACTAAAATTTGTCATTCTGCTTGAAAGAACTGTTCAAGTTAATATTCAGTCCTGATGCACCAATGTTGTAATTTTCTATTACAATTAATTACTCATTGTATCATGGTTGAAGAACAATGGGCCTCATTCACTGACAGTCTTTATGCATACATGTTAACCTCCAGCATAAAACTCATCCTTTGGGGTAGAGTTTAAAAAAATGAGTTTATACACTTTCTGAAAGGACATTAATAAGATTTTCCAAAGATGACTAGATTATGAAAAATGGGTAATGTTTGCTAAAGGGATGTCAATTTAAAGATCAGGAATGAAGCATCTGAAGAAGAGAGAAAGTTGCGATGATGCGATCAAAGTTGGTGAAATGTAGTTCGGAACACACTGACTAGGAATAAATATAATGTATTAACACCACTTATTTCCCATAACATTACCTCTATTTTCCCAAATCTTCATACAGCTATCCAACAAGAAAGAGAACATATAGAATGTATGTTTTCATTTATGTTGTTTAATTTTCAAAAATATCAACTATCATTATTAGTTGGAATTTATTATATCCCTCGTAATATAGTATGATTGGATACATACTATTTCAGAATCTATTCATTACTTCAAGGTATCTCATGAATTTCAAACTGAACATGTGCAAAGTAATTCTGACCAATCAGATGCGGCCTTTCATTTACACCATGAGGGATTGTATGATGGCCTCCTTTGAAAGTTTGAAATATAGACCATTTTCACATATCATGTTGTTAATGCAAGACAACCATTTTGTGCGTAACAAAATTGGCTCGAGGGATACAGACTCCAACCTATCAATTTGACCTCATTATAGAGGTCTGGCCGGCTGAAGACAGCTCACACACACATTGAAGACAGCAATGGCAACACACCAAACATTTACAGAAAAAATTGAACCATAACATTGGTGTTAATTCCCTGAAAAGAGGACTTGCTGGAAAGGAGCCAAATTGTCTCAGCATCTTAACTTGGCAAGAGGCCATAACTTTTCAAACAACTACTAGTCATCTCTCAGATTTTCTGACTACAAACAAACATCTGCTTTTCAAAGCTGCATGTCGTTCCACTTGAGTCTGTCACCAAAACTGAGCTCAGTCACTAACTTGTCACTTCCATTTGAAGTCTGTAGGGTCTCCAAAGACATGAAATCAATACTGAACATTTTCCTTATGTGGGGACACACACTGACGACGGACAAGATTCCCGTCACCATGACTGCACTTGATTGAGGTCCACTTAGATGGTTAATATAACTGATGGACTGACACACACAGCTCTGTGGGAAGAACCATTGTGATACACTGTGACAATCTCTCACTGACAGCGAGGTAGTGAAAATCCAAACGTGTTTGCGTTGTCTCCTGCTGTTGAATGCTCTTTTGGTGCTTGTTGTTATGTCTCCTTTTAATCCATCACACCATACTATGAAAGACGATTTAAGACATGAAATGAAGAAAGGTATCAGAAAATAACTATACTCTTGGAAACAGATCAACAATTTTTTTTTCGGTCTGACGCCCAACGACAAGAACAAGAACAGAAAATAACAGCTTGTAACAATACACATATTCATCTAGATTGATGAATATGAATTGGTGTTTATCCACAGCATCTGGCAATGTGGGAAGAGGCCACACTTGTGTTCAGTTGCGCACAGACAAGAACAGCATGTAAAAGTAAAAAAAATATTGCTATTGTTTACGAACCAATAGTGGCCCTGACATCAGCTACCAAGGGCATCTGGGGTCAAAGGTTCAGTCAAATTGGCCATCAATTGAAGTTTGAATGAGGCAAAATTGATCATTTACATGAATTGATCAAAAATTTGATGATCTTAGACCTCATCTCATGTTGAATTTCATTTAAATTCAGCTGTGTTTTAAGTCCAACACATAGACACATAGTGTCCTATTTTATTCCCAGCATAAGTCGAGTACGAAGCAGAGTCTGTGCGCATGGGTAGTGTTTTCTTTTTCTGTTTTTCGAAACTTTGCACTTGTAGATTTGGGCTTAACGGCGTGTTTGTATCTTTGTGCGCCATTGTGGGATGGAAGTAGTCTTTTACCGGCCAATCCTGGCAGCAACCCTCATTTACATTAAAATAAGGGTGGTCAGAATCCCGTACAGCAGAGTAAGCCATGTTTGACATTGCGGAAAAAGGAATGAACTCGCTGGGGTCTGTGTATGACATTGGCAGATAAAATGCAAGATCTCCCTTTACTGATCCTGTGGTCAGCCCTGCTGTGCATGTGAAGTGGGTAATTGGAGACCACCTTGCACCCTGATCATGTGTCTGCGTATGATCCCCCCTCCACCAATCGTGATGGAGTGCTATTATATTAATATTTAAATGGTAAAGATTATAATTTGTTCAACTGATTTACAGGTATTATCCCACCCTGGTGTCATATTTATGAATGAAACATACAATGAAAGCACCAATGTTGTCTGCCTTCACCTTGATCAAAGACACTAAAATCGAAATACACCACCTGCGCCACAAGTTGGACCTACTTTTACTGAGACTAAAATCGAATTTAGTCTTTGTAATGGAATTTTCTGTTGCGTCCGGGGAATGTAGTAGAAAATGCTCTTGGTCCCTCGCAGCATGGTCTACCAAAGTCACAAAAACCCAAGACTAGACTTGCCCCGCACTAAACTGAAGATATGCCCATTTTTACGCCAAGCGCAGTCTTTCTGCGTCAGGGGGGCAGCTCCATGTGCTGAAATGCCCAGTGAGACGCAACGCGATCCCAAACACGCTAGACTGCTTGAAGTTGCAGCTGATAGAAATGAGAGAGGAACAAATAGACAAATAATTGTTTTTTAGAGAAAAACTACAATTGTAATACGTTACTGTCACAGATTAATTGGTCTTAAGTTATTTCCTTTTGTTTTTGTTCAACTGTATATTTTCAAGCTTCGTAGCATTCGTTCCAGCACAATACAGTCTGCTTCCTTTCTAAAGCAGCAAGATAAGGAGCTTAAAGTCTCAAGAGTGCAAAGGAGATGTGTGCGCGCATTGTCTTTGCAGTGCCATGTCTTTGGCAAGGGGGCATCTGCAGTTTACAAGACTTGCCTTCAATTTTACTCATCAAACAATGGTTGTGTACACAGCCCATTCAAGGCAGGGGGAACGCAACTCAACGTGACAAGAACATCAACCATTGGGCCATCTGGGGAGGATGAGTGGCAAATAATGACTCCTTGGTGATTATCGAAAGCACAATTCTTTTTCTCTCCGTTACAACCCAAAAATAGTTGGCTGCAGTAAAAACTAACAAAATAAGAACCATACTCTGAGGATTCAGAGCATTGACTGATTGAAGATCCATCATCTCACCTTTAATTCAGATCAATGCAATTTATTTTCAACTAACTTTTGTTGTTGCCATTGCCAGGCTTGTTTCTGACCTCACAAAGGCAAGTCATTAAGATCAAAATCTTCCCGACATAAAATTTTTATCTAAAATCAATCCAGTGACCTTCACCATGCAAAGGCAAACGCGTCGTCAAATGCTGGCACTGTGTTAAACGAGCGTTGCATATCTTTATTAATCAGGACTCGGCCAGCAATATTGCTAAGGTTCATTGTTTTCCCCAGCCTAAATTCTAAGGTTTCCTCCCAACTACTTTTGTGAGAAGTAGAGGAAATAAACAGAAAAATAGAAAATAAACCTACAACGAAATGTATTGTGTACTGCCAAGCAAACACTCTCATTTGACAATGTTGCCGCAGGCTGTTTCACAGTAGACAGATGGAAGGAATCATCACCACAGCATGTATATTGCCCACATCGTACAACACACAAATGCTGTTTTAACTGTTGTTACCTCTTGAAATGCAGAAAACCTTAACAACTTAATGCCTGGCGCAGAAAGGGAACAGTTTGAGTTCATAAACTGTATGGCTACTAGTCGCTGAATAAATTGATTAGTACAGTCAGGATCTTGGCTAAACCCCTTGGCTCCGAAGTGAATCTCTCTCCTGGATGTGTATGGCATGCTTGCATCCCCTCACCTTGATTAAATACTATATGCTCTTTAAATATGACTGTCATGGAACATGTAGTTCCATGAGACCAATGTCTCATACTTACTTAACATCTGGAGCATCCTCTATTTGCATACCCTCAAAATACGCATACGTATATGTGTTAATATTCGCCAGTGTATACGTGGGTATGTCTGTGTTTGTGTTTGTGCATGCCTGCTCTTTCTGTCTCTCTCTCTATATATATATATATCATATTGATCGCCAAACTCTGGTGCACAACAAAGAACGATGTGAGGTGTTGTCTTGGTCTATTTACATGTTGGCTGATAATAATTTCCCAGTTTAAAAAAGTGACCAAACAAAAGTTACTATGTCTTGAAAATGTTAACATTCAAAGGCCAACCAATCCTACTTCCTTTGAGCATGGAAACTGTGCTGAACTAAGACATTTATAGATGACCTTTTCCTTTATTTCTTTTTTTTACATTTATTTTGGTGGATGTTCATACGCAGTGGCGGCGTTAGAGGGGGGGCCTCTGAGGGCCTTAAATATGCTTGGCCCCACCGAGTGCCAGCCAAGATAACTGACTTTTGGAATCACACACATGGAATCTTTATCAGTGTTTTTTTGAAAAATTTGAGGATTAGTCATTTGTTTTTGTTTTTGTTTTGCAGACCCCCTGAGATATCCTTGGCCCTTTCCATGTCCCCCAAGGAAAAAAAATCCTACTTCCGCCAATGTTTATATGGTGAATCAATCAATCAACCAACCAAGGTACAGTGTAACACAGTTGAAACACCACCACCCAATGTAGGCTTCACGTCAAAGCTGCCCTAAAATAACATCATTGATAGTTACCATATTCATTGTTCATGTTTTTGTAATCATTAATATAAGAGTCTATGTATGTGTAGTTTTAAATTCACATCAAGATATCTATTGTCATACACAATTTCTAAAAGGTGCATATTATTAAGTTTAATGTGGATGTAATGTTCAGACGTCTTACACAGGCTTCACCTAATATTATCCAGTTGCAATACTCTTGTTATAATAATGAGCTCTCTAGCAGCTGCAAAGGGCACATATATGGCACTACAAAACTACAGAGAAGTCGGGCAAATCTGCTCACGACAATGCATGTTTTTATTATGCAGCCTGTAGTATTCTGCAAGACATTAACAGAGAATTAATTAGCTGTCATGTAACAACATCATGTATCTCTCCGGTAGGCACACATTATTTTGCCAGTGGACATTAGGTGAAGTCTGGCGTTACTCTAATTGGTGTTTTGCAAATACATGCCACTCATTGCTGGACCCTTCATTATTCTAGAGATTTCTTGGCCTCGTGAGGACTTCTGTTCATTTTGCTTTAAGCGTGCTTCGCGTTGATCTGACAGGATATTATTAGCTGTAGTTTTTTTGGAAGTAAACTTCATGCCATTCTGATGTTGATTAATTGAGGCCAAACCAAAGGGCATGGTAATGCATCAAATACAAATCAAACTACAAATACTTACAAAATAGTAATCAATGATATCAAGTGAGGCCGGCTCGGTGGCACACTGGGTAGCACGTCCGCCTCACAGTTAGGAGGGTGCGGGTTCGATTCCACCTCCGGCTCTCCCTGTGTGGAGTTTGCATGTTCTCCCTGGGCCCGCGTGGGTTTTCTCCGGGCACTCCGGTTTCCTCCCACATCCCAAAAACATGCTTGGTAGGCCGATTGAGCACTCCAAATTGTCCCTAGGCGTGAGTGCGAGTGCGTATGGTTGTTTGTCTCTGTGTGCCCTGCGATTGGCTGGCAACCGGTTCAGGGTGTCCCCCGCCTACTGCCCGATGACGGCTGGGATAGGCTCCAGCACGCCCGCGACCCCCGTGGGGACTAAGTGGTACAGAAAATGGATGGATGGATATCAAGTGACAATTCAGTGGGAAATGAATATTGCACTGAAACTCTTGATTATTTTACCCGTATCCTCTCTGAAATATGTTATTTCATCAGCATTACAACTTACCTTTTGCCAGAGTTATTGATTGAGTTTTTTTGTTTTGTTTCATGCTGGACATGGTTGGCATTACTTTTAAACCTCTTCACAGTAGTAAGACATGAGTGCCCATGCAGCATGATTTGTGTCTGTTGTCAACCGTCTCAGCACCGACATGACAGATGGGAAGCCTAAAGCTTTTTCTTCCTTCTGATCCACTACTTTGGAGGAAACTAGGGCCGCACACGTTGCATATTCACGCGCTGCGGGAAAAGTTCAAATATTATCTCATGCAGTTTTTGTCTATCTTGGGTCCCGACACTATTTCTCTGAAATTCTACCTCTGCTGCGAAGAAGCTAAAAGTAAATATTGAATTGTCCTTTCTCTGTCCACTCCATCTTTTTCAAATCTTTCCTACCTCCAGAGATCTTGGAAAAAGCGAGAGAAAACTGAAAGAAATGAGGCAATAGAGAGAGATTCAACTCATTGGGGTATAACTTAAGTGGTTCTTGAAAGTTACCGTGGAAACAGTCAGCTTCTGTAAAATGGGGCCTTTTTTCCCAATATTCTCTGGCTCTTCAAAAAGAGTTCCTTTCTACTGGAAACGTACAGTATGAACCACGTTTTATACTGTGACATGCTATGAAAAATCTTGAAGAATGTTCCAAACCTTTATAGTTCATGCATGGGAGAAATACAGTATGGGTGACAAAACAAAAGAGTAGCCTGACCATCTTATTATTTATGTAGCAACCCAGCCTATTTTCAGAGATGTGATCAATACTACTTAACAGTGGGCGGAAATTATTTTGGTCTAAAGCATGTGCATGGGGTGCTAATGCCCAGCGCCATGCTGACTGAGTAAGGGAGAAATATGAGAAAGGCAATGAGTCATTTATGAACTGAATGCCCTGTTTGATAAGGAAATTTAAAAGTGAAAAAACTACCACATAGATGTTTTCCTGTTCACTGTGGCAAAGTTTCATGGTTGACTTACTTGATATTGGCAGACTCACAGATCTTGTTTGAGTTCCTTTACAGATCATGTTTGATCAGCTTTAGTCAAATTTAATACGGTTGGTGTCTCTAGACAAACGTTAAATACATTACAACTTTTATCATGATATTATTCTGAGACCTGAGGAAAAACGTATCCATCCATTTTGGATGGGGGGGTCTCCTGCCACCTTTGAACTAAATCAGCAACTCACAATGTATAATTTGATATAGGTAAAAAATAAAGGCATAAATCCATTCCTATCTAGTGTTGTGCGTGAGAGATGATACTTTGTTTCATTCAGCAATAAATGAGTTTTAAAAAACCCAGAACACAGTTAGCAGCCTTCAGCACTAGAAGCATTTATTTCAAGTTTTTTTTTTTCCCACCGTCACGGTCACTCTCCACTGATTGGTTTGTTTTGCTGTCTGTTTGTATATGTTAGCCCCGCCTTGGCAATGCGCTTGATCAGACCAGAGGCGTAGCCAGGAATTTTTCCAGTAGGGGCGCACGCCCACAGGAAAAAAAATCGAACATCACCCACGCCGTTCGCTGATCGCTAAAACAACATCCGGGTCCGGGAGGCAAACGGTGAATGGATAACATCGCGCACATAGTATAGCGCAAGCACATTCGCGCAAGACCGAAAGAAAAAAACGGCATGAAAATGAAGAATCGAAAAAGCTCGATTTTTTTTTTTTTTTCAACCGGGGCGCAGGGAGTCCTAACCGGGGCGCCGCCCCGGCTCGCCCCGGCTTGGCTACGCCTCTGGATCAGACTCCCTACCAGACTCACCCGATGGGACTGGATTGAGTCTACCTTGCCAAGCTAATTTCTATGTGCTTGATCATTTCCACCAAATTGTTTTTAAATTATACCTAACACGTCAATCTCTCTAAGATGCTCTGTGAGTATAAACCAAACTATATGTAACCTGAACGGCTCCTGGTGCCACCAGAAGTGTCTGATAAATAGCTATTCATGGGAAGTGTGAACAACCCATTATCACCCCCCCCCTCCCCTCCCTGCCTCAGCCCTATTAAAAATGAAGAGTTAGAAGCACAACGCTCATCTTCATGCAGAGGCGCCAATGATCCAAAAGGACTTTGGGAAGATGAAAATACAAGTGAACATTGCCGCCCTCTCGCTTTCAGTTGGATTTGAGGAGGAGTAGCGTCGCGCATCCAGTTTGCACTCCTCTCCTCTCCTCTCAAGCCAGCGTGAGTTTCTCACCAGCGCAGTGCGGCTTTAACAGGACTACAGCGCCCGAGTTTTCTGCTGGCTCCTCCTCCTTCCGTGATGTCAGCAGCGGGGAGAGCGGGTGAGGGAGAGAGGTGGGCACACACGGAGAGTTCACCCAATACTACCGAGACGTTTCCAGTTTAGCGCACCGCCTCGGCGAAACGTCTATCCCGGCTCTGGCAAGTGTGCTGCACCGAGCCTCAGTTTGATCCATCTGGAGGAGGGAGGGGGGCGGGCAGGCGATGCAAACTGTACATCCCTCTTATTTGGGAATTTTTGTTTGTTTGTTTGCTCAAGATTGTAAAATTGAGTGTCTGCAAGTGTTCACCAAGAAGTGTATTTTTGGATGGAAGTTTTTGACACACGTTTTAGCGCATTCGATTTTGACTTAATTAGATACAGTGAGAAAAACGAAGCTTGGACATCTGAAGAGGAATTGTACTGGCATTCCATTTATAAACAAAGTTGTGTGCGTGTTTCTTTCCTCCATCTCTCGTGGAGTGGACAACCGATTTTTGCGCATGGATAAGTTTTTGTAGTGGATATTTGTTTTGTTCTCTTGGCATTATTTTTTCTTCTTCACGAGGATTATTGCCCTCGTCTAATCTCCACTTCAGCTCAATACATGGCACTTTATTTATTATTTTTATATTTTCCTTTTTGAAAATCAGTGATGCCTTTACGCGGAGGCAGCACTAACTGATTTTTCAGCCCAGCCAAGCGAAAAAGGTAAGACATTTTGCTTTTTAATAGCTTTAGTGAGAGGGTGGGAATTTATTTGACATTATGTGTCTGTTTAAACAATCGCCGAGCTCACGCGACATTCAAATTCCAACCAAAAATGCGCCATAGCGCACCGATTCAAAGTGGACATATATTAAGGCGATACTGAGCCAGTAAATTGCGTCCCGATCCTCGCTGAGCAAAGGGTAAATCTGGCTTTCCCCTTATGTGCACTCGATGTACAGATATTTACAAGTGGAAAAATATACATATTATAGTAATATCATAATTAATTTATGCTTCAATTTTTGAAAGTGCTTCGACTTTCTAGCGCGCGCCGCTCTCTGCATCTTGGCTGCAAAGCACGTTGCGTGGGTGCGCGGCAACAAGCGCCATCCGGGTCCAGCCGTGTGGAGCTGTCAGAGTCTACTCTGTGACCTCGGGGGGGGGGGGGGGGGGGGGGGGGGGGGGGGGGCAATCCGTTTGTTCCAGACCAATTTCCATTTTGCTCTTAGGAGACAAGTCGTCGTGATGTTTCTGTCATCACCACTAAGGCTTGTTTGGGTCTCATAAAATTTTCGACAGTACGATCATGCTTTCAGATGACTGAAATGTAGGGGGTTTAATACCTCACTATGGTATTATATTCAGACACATTTCTAAATTTGGCTGAAATAATATTGCAACATGGATAGGTGCCATTTTTTTGATAGTTGCAGTACAGTTTATTTTAAAGCTCCCACCACAGCAATCAACTCTAAAGCATCAGGTGCAACATTATCACCATTTTGAAAGAGTAAGAAAGCCAATGCATGAAAAGGTGTCATTGGACTAATTCATGGCTTGGGAAGGGTGGCTTGTGTGTTCTCTAACATGTCGTAGAGCTTACTTTAAAAGTCTTTCCTCTTCCACGTTCACTCATTATATAGTATACATGACACACGCCACACAATAAAATGACGTTCAATACAAGCGCTATCAATAAATGTCTCAATAGGATGCAATGCACTTATAAATGTCAGACTACTGCTACAATTACACTTAAAAAATAAGGATGCATATATGATGGTAAAAATTTTGATACATGTCATTTATTTTGCACGTATACCTAAAAACAATTGGCTGTTGAGGGTATACTACGTAAGCCACTGAAATATTTGTATGACCGACCCAAGCAAAGATGGTGTTTTACTTTCCCTTCAACAATTGTATTTTATTTTGAAGTGTGCTCACTTTGTTTAAGCATATGCTGTCCATAACATTTGGCAAGGTTTCACACAGTTGTTAAAAGTGATTTCTTTTTTTTTTTGTATTAAACTGACATCTCTTGTTAATTTGTTAACATCATCATTATTGTTATCAATGACACAGTCACTAGAGTGAGAAAGTTTACTTTTGTCAGCAGTGATGGATGAACATCGACTGTCCTCTTGAGGCCCAATATTACAGCCGTATCAATTTGTCATGTAGCTAAAGCAGAGGGTAAGAACATGGATTTATATAAACTACAGAACTTATGTTTTCTCAATCACTACAACTGCCAGGAAAAGCCACTGTGGCTGGTAAACTAAAATGCAAACTGCAAAATATTTTATTTGAATCATTTTGTTTTTTGCTAAACAAATACATTTCGATTATAGTAAACTCTGAAGTGAAATCGAAAGTTCTTAGCCTATATTCAACTTTGTCAAGGTTAAACAACTGTTTTCCGGTACTCTGTCCATTTCCAGGAGGACTATCTAATGTCCCCATTGTCGTAATTTCTGCAGGGAGAGCATATGCTATTCCTTGGGTACTTAGGGAAAATTGTGTCGGCTATCTGTAATTGTTGGGGGGGGCTGGAGCTGTTTCATCAGGCTGTTGGCGATCTTTAGAGCTGTTCAATTTGTTGACCCCAAGACAAGTCTTTTAAAAATCCCATTTCCATAATGATGATAAAGAACTTTGCTCTGATAAAGAAGTCTCATTGTTTTTGGGTCGTTAGGCTATGAACGCACTTGATTGTTTAAGATCTCTTCTGGGGTGAACAGCGATTGTACAGTATATTTGGCCTTCCGCTCAGCCAGTAAATCCAAACAGCAGGAAGACTTGCCCGTCATGCCGTCACGAAAAGTGATCCAGTGCAGGCCTACTACTCTTCAAGTTGTCTCCCAAGAGGGAAGCTTGGGTTCACTGACTGAATCCAACCAGCCGTCTGGACCTTAAAATAGCATTTCTGTAGACTATTAAAATGTAAGCAAAGGAGACACACAGAGTGACACTTATATTTTACCAGCTCATCCTCTTGGTTGCCTTGGTCCCTGCCCCCGTGGACAAAACAGAAGAGACAGGATAATTGTATGTAGTGAAATGCACTAATGTTGGCATATTGTTCTAGAAACAAAGGATTCAAGTAAGATGATATTGTTAATTGATTATATTGCTGCGGCTCGAGTTTGAATTGGTGAAGAACTGCACTGCATCATACCAAGATAAACAATTGCTAAGGTACATTAAATGAGGGGTAAAGTACAGTATTAGAATCACCTCTTAGTCAAATGTAATGGTGCTTCATACCATTTCTAACTGATTTAAAAAAAAAAAACATGACCAGTCTTTTGCTTTATATACTGGTTTTTTTTTCAGTCAATATATTTATCAGAATTGTACATGTCTGCAAATCTCAAAGTTTACTTGCATAACTATTGGACGTAATATGATTGGGATTGATAGTCTAGTGTCCACTATGCGGAAGTGTTTTGAGTTCTAGTAAAATATTATTCTCAGCCAACATTAACATTGCCAAGTTACTTACACTCAAATACAGATACACACACACATCCACCCGATCATACTTTTAGAAAACTATTGTCATGTTATGAGGAATACACAAAATAGATGATTATTTGATCCTCCCTGCTTTATTTCATTTTCACAGTGGTGAATCACTTTTCATTTAAATTCAAACTTCATCATGCACCTTGGAGTGCTTTGCGATCGTCACAGTAAAGTGATTCACCATCTGATATCACACACTTCAAAGTGTTCCACACTTGCTGATGGGATGTGTAACCCATCCATATTTTGATGCAGCAGCACAGTACTACTTGTGCTATTCATACAATTTAAGTAATCCTCACACTGATCAATGTCAGCTGTCTTCTCGTCTAACTGTTCTTTAATAAGTCTCGTGCGGCCGCTTTATAACACGAATGAAAAGAAACTCCTTGCAATTAATGCCATTCAAAATGGCTAAATTAAATTCTTATTTTTAATCAATTCCCATTTGTCAGTGGGTCGAGGGCTTCAGTGAGTGGGATTGCTTTGCCAAGGAAGAGGACCCCTGTAGTGCAATTTAGGTGTTCATGCATGCCTTTTCCTACAGGTTATTTTTTTAATCTTGTAAAATAGCTGGGAAATTCATTCAGCATTATTTTATTCCTGTACCCAAAGAGCTACAGTGTATTTGTTGCACTGTAAAATTCTCATTGGCTGCTGATATTAATAGAATATTTTTGACTCATCGTCAATACAATGTTTCTTTTAGTAAACACTTACTTAAAACACAACTAATCTCTCTGTCAAATCATTCAGTGACATGTAATATTTGCAAAATACCAAGTTTCACAACTGGCGAAAGAATCACGTCACAAAAAGTGGCTATTTAGCTGCAGTCCACCTTTATTTTCTACATAGTTTTTTGTGTTTTAAATTGGACTGAACTGAATTCAAGTATCATTGCACGTACAGAGCAACAAAATTGGTTCAATGTCATAGAAAGACATTTGTTGTAGAAATAAGGGTTTTTAAACAAAAAATGAACATGACCTCAATGATGGGCTGTTGTTGAGTCACATCCATGTTATGACAGTTCTTCCGGACCATTTGAATCTGCTAAAAAAAAGAAGTGCCAAAACGGGACAGTAATGCACAATTCTGAAAGATGTGCTCATCTTAAAAAATAAAAATAAAAAGGATAATTGACCTTTAATCTCCTACATACTGTCGTCATTCAAATGAATGTTGTCCACCGTCCATCCGTTTCCTAGTAACTGCAGCAGCATATTGATTGTCAGTCTAATAAATGGACAATTCATTGCAATGTTAAAACCAAATGCATTTCATTTCTATTTAAAAAAATGGTAACACAACGCATCAGGGGAATATATAGTGTGATTTGAAAAACAAAAATGTATCTGAAAAATCCTCACACTAATTCCAAATAGCTGTCTGTCTCGTTCCACTACACATGGTCGTTCACAAAATATTCGGGAGCTCAATTGTTTACGTTGGAAGCAAATTAGGCTGTCTATTAATAGCTTCTGTCAAGTGTTACAACTCACAGTGATGCGTGTGTGCATGCATGCAGGCATCAATGCGTAACGCCTTCTCCTGCTCAGCTGATGCTCAGTTATGAGCTGTAGTTATGCACCGCATTGATTCACACGCATTTGACGTGAATGGAAGGTCTTATGTGCCCAATCTGTCAATGCAAACTATTTAATTGCCACTAGTTCACATATTGTTGAGACCCAAAAAAATGACACGTTTCATTAAATTTGCATACATAGATTGATAGAAGATGTGAAATGTTAACCTTTGTCTTCTCTTGCCCCATGGACGTTAGCAAAGGTTAATGTAAAATTACCTTTAATTTGCTTGCAAGGACATTGGAGGGATGGGTGTTCATAACTTGCTTAGATGAATAGGTCACCACTGCAGCAAGATTTGAACAAAATGTACATTCCGGCATTGACGTTATCTGTCCTTTCCCCCTTTGTGTTTTTGTTGCACTCTCTCGAGACAGAATTGCTTCTGTGGAAGTGAAGCGCCATCCACTATTGAGTATGAACTTAGCAAGTCAGACTTATGTGCTGGTGGTCTTCCTCACCTCCACGGTCTTCATATGCCGGGCCCAGGAGAGAGACTACACAGTGAAGGAGGAGCAGCCGGAGAACGTCCGCATTGGGAACCTGCGCAGGGATCTCGACCTCAACTTGGACCCAAACATCCGGCTGTCCTCACCCCTGCAGTTCAAGCCTGTCTACAAGACAGGGGACGTGCCTTTGGTGAGGGTGGAGGCCAACACGGGGGAGATCTTTACAACCAATCACCGGATCGACAGGGAGAAGCTTTGCTCCGGGGTGTTCGCAGAGAAACGCTGCTATTATGAAATAGAGGTGGCTGTCTTGCCTGACGAGATCTTCCGACTGGTCAAGATCCGCTTCCTGATTGAGGACGTCAATGACAACGCCCCCCTTTTCCAGTCCACGGTCATAAACATCTCAATCCCAGAGAACACTGCCATTAACACCCGGTACCCGGTGCCCTCTGCATTTGACCCCGACGTCGGAATCAATGGGATCCAACATTACGAGCTGGTCAAGGTGAGAATGATCCCTGTTCAATCCTACTGTTAAATGTTTTTGTCTAATTGGACTTCTTCTTTGTCTTAATAAGGGCCTGTTGTTGCACCAGGTGCGTGCCACATTGTAGTTGCAATTTCCCTCAGAGTGCTATTAAGTCTGTGAAACCAAATAAACGTTAAATTGCCTCATCATATTTTTACATATACACAGCAAACCGACTGGCTTTGAAATCGGAAGTCAAGCATATTTTTCAATTATTTTTCAAATTTCTGTAACAAAAGAAAAGGTATAGCTCAACATTATTACAGACGACAATATAAAGTTTTGGTTGACTTGCAGGATTTGTTTTTGCGGGCCATAGAAAATGATGATTTGCTTAAACGAACAAACAATCAAAATAGGAATTTTCTTGACAAATCATTCCAGTAAAGTCAAACTGTCGGCAGTTACTGTATATCCTCAGTCACATCTATTCCAAAGGCTATCGTTCACATCGTGTTTTTTAATGGTGAGTTAGGTAAAAGTAGTAAAGCTTGGATACTGATTCCCCCATGGACTCTGTAAAATTAATTACTTTTAGTGAACATTAGTGTCTTTTTGTGATTCATAAAATAAGCAGTCCTGTGCAGCAGACACTAACCTATAAAGAATACTCATCAGCAACCCCATTAGTGAATAAGCATCCCGCTGCATCCCACTGTGCTTAACAGGGTATGCTACCTTGGCTATTTGCACGGTTTTGGCTTTTTTTTTTTTTTTAACCCTAAAGCAAACTGGTAATCCTCCCCGCCATTTCAAACCTTTCAACATCACTTTTACTACTGATCTCTCAATTGCTGTATGGCTGCAGTGCATTCCCATACAGAATTATAATCCTACATTGAAATCTGATTATATATACCATAGATATATCATGTTCTCAATGTTTCATAAAAATAATGAATGCTTCCATGTGCAAATTTATGAGAAAATGCCGGCGTACCATTTAAAGAAATCAGAAAATGCAGACACAGCAATGAGCGAATTGCCCAATTCCCTGCATGGGTTGAATATGTTACATTAAAACTGGTAAAGAAGAATTGTACAGTTTTATCCAAACAGACGCCTTATGCAGAATGAGAGAAAACTTTTCATCACCTGCCGTATTTTCTGGACTATAAGCCGCTACTTTTTGCACACGCTTTGAACCCTGTGGCTTATAGTGCAGTGTGGCTTATCTGTGGATTTTCAGGATTTTTAGGATATTGTATGATTTGTGCATATTCTCTTACATATGGAAGTTAAACACTAAAACACCTGCGGTTTATAGTCCAGTGCAGCATATATATGAACAAAACAGGATTTCCCCCGGATTTTAGATGGTGGAAAACACGCCTTGGCAATTGATGAAAAACACAAATTAAGTTTAATTTAACTGTTCACAAGGACCCTGGAGGAAATCTCAGACACTGTAAATAAAGGGATATACATAGTGAGACAAATGAAAAGTCCATCTTGGAGTCGCAAATTAAGTTGACATTGTTTTGGTAAAGCCGTAATCATCAACATCCCTGTCTGCTGTAAAAGCAATTTGCATTTTTAAAGAGTCTTCCCTACTTCCAAGGTCTCTCCAGCGCAATGTCCTGAATTGTTCATGCCTGGAAAATCACCAAGCAAATGTGCTCATTACAATGATCATTTGCAATAATTTCCTTTGTCCTTTTTCCACAATATAAAGCGCTCTAAAACTCGCCCAGGCTGCGGTTGTATTATCTTTCACAGAAAGTTCCTCTAAGAGCATCCTTGGCACAGTATCCCTGATTTATTCTCTCTCATTATACTTATATCGTATTTGTGATTAATCTTCTTGTGTTCCTGGTTCCATATGTAAAATTTAGCAGGGATCATTAAAAAGTGCCAGAGACATTTCCAACTCTGGTATGTTTTCTTTTTTTCTTTTCTTTTTTATTTACATTGTAGGAGAAAGCCAAGTGTTTAGTAGGGAAAGAATGTGCAAGCAAGTCCAAGAATAGCTCTTGGCGGCTCAGCCACCTTTGGACTACCAATATAGGGTCCTGTGAGATTTTTCTGAAAAGCACACTCAGAATGATACTGTAGTTTGCCCAGTTTTTTTGTGTTGTGCAGGCAACAATGTGATAATTGCTACCATTGTGCTTTACAAATTCACTGTCAATCTACATTTAATGTGACCGAGTTTTACGACAAAACATCTCTGTGCATCTTTACACTTTTCCCAAGCTAAAGAGGGTAACTGTGTAATTTTGTCCCACAGAGTGCTTCAATACAGCAAACAAAAGTTGGTAATCAGGCTTTTGAGAGTGTTTCTGGCATCGCTGTGGTCCAATGGAGTGTTTGTCACAATACCTGAACTGCAGAAATAGGCATCTTTTGAAATGGTCAAGGTCAAAAAAAGCAATCCCATGCATGAATGGAGAAAAACGAAGAAGCAGATAATATCACTGTATAGTATTCATTCCTGGGATAACGCAGTATCCATCACTGAAACATACTTAGGACCCAAAGATATTCAGCTTTTTTTTTTTTTTTTTTTTTTTTTTGCTGGGAAGGTTGGCTTTGCTTCTCTCATACTGACCCCTTTTCTTATCCCACCGAATGAATTTGCAGCATCATACACTACATTAAACCGACTTTCATCTGTGTCAGCGTCTTCATACACATTTAAAGTGGGTGTCTTGTTCAAGTCACCCCGTGTAGATCAATGTGCTGCTGTCGGCTATAAAGGCTATGTCTCACTGATAAACTGCACGATGAAGTGGATTTCTGCAAGTCAATTGGCCGATCTCAATGCCGTCTCGATTAAGTATTCAACCACTGACCTTCATTCCAGTGTACATTGGAATGTTGTGGTTTTGGTCTGAATACTCTCAATGCTTAAAGAGAGGCTTTCACGCTAATGCTGTTTAGCATCAGATATATACAAATATTGTACTTTCTCTGATATCTGGAAATTACTATCATCAATTTGGTTCTTTTATGTGGCTTTGCAATGGCATCTCTCAGCACAAATTCAACCTCCATCACAGTTTTGAACATTTTATTGAAAGCAGAATTAAAATACCTTTAATTTTTCTTGGTGGAGCAGTATCAATATTAATTTTTACTGCCAAAAGTTGACCTTTTTTGCTTCATCTTATTAGTCTGCTTGATGAGAGGATATAATTGTCTTTATTTTTCTTTGTCTCAGTCAAATTTAATAAATCACATTTAACCACCAAAATTGATAAGTTGTGTCAATAACGCTTGTAGAGGAATGAGAAACTAATGTTAGTATATTCTTATTTTCCTAGCGGGCACTGCAAAGCCACTTACCCAAACTGTTGTGCATCGTTCTATTTGGAACATTTTATTTTCTCCATATTCAAGTCTTGCAGTCTTGTTTTCTCACAGTCTCCATGATAGGCCATGGGGGGGGACAATGCTGCAGAGTCCCGCAGGCTCAAAGGCAGACTATGGTTCAGCCTGTGATCTCCCTTGAATACAAGTGCGCTCCTTCCCAGCTCATCTCGTTCTGATAGGGTCCCTCCCATTAGTCATGTTCTGTCAATGTTTTTTTTCCTCGGATGAAACTTTGATGCTCGGCTGCTTTTGGAGCACATTTGTGGCCTTGGCAGAGTTGAATGAGGCACCCCTGCTGGGCTCAGCTCCTGAGTTAGTATTAGCGGGGGGTCACATACATCCGTTCAATTAATGTTTGATCGTATTAGTTTTCAGTCAACAACTGCTATAATTCACTAATCTATCATCATGGACAAGAGCCTGTTACTTGTATTTTCTCTCTCTCTCTCTCTCTCTGTCTCTCTCTCTCTCTCTCTCTCTCTCTCTCTCTCTCTCTCTCTCTCTCCCTCTCCTTCTCTCTCTCTCACACACACACACACTCAACCATACGCGTGTACACACACACACGCACACACACAGACACACACACCCAATTAGATTATTTATGCATGCCTTGCCTCTTTTTTCTCACTGACTTTTTGTCTCTGTCTGCCTGCCTGCCTGCCTGCCTGCCTGTCTGTCTGTCTGTCTGTCTGTCTGTCTGTCTACCTCTCTTTCTCTCTCTCCCTTTCCTCCTGTGCACTCTTAGACCCCCCCTCACCACCACCACCATCACCACCCTATGCTTACATCCTCCCCCTTCTTTTTAGATCTGTGCATAGAGCCATACCATACTCTAGATTAGTCTATATTCGTAAATTAAGCACATGGTTTAGTGTAGAACCCACAAAATGCATTTGCTTCCTGTCCCACTAGAGCCGCCTCCAAGTTACGTACTGTCAGGTTTATTTGTGTGCATAGTGTTTTACTATGGCCAACTAGGTTTCCATCTGTACCATGACTGCTGTTGTAAATGTTTAGACACTTTAAACAACTCTCTGGCATTTACAGCAATTAGAGCGTGTCACATTTCACCCTCACTTTTGTTTCATGACCATCCCGTTTTTGTCCACAGTGGTCTGAAAGGGGGCGGTTGTGGAATATAATATAAACATGGCTGGTTTCTCTCAGCATTATAAAGAGGTGCAAGGGCTTACATGAGGGTGATTATCGTCACTACGGTCCCTCTGATATATTCTTAACCAAATCTCAATCTCCTCTGAGCTTTAACAAGGTCATCATCTTGACCGAAGAATGCATCTGCTGATAATCTGTGGTGCTGTCTGGAGAAGAGGGATGAGAAGTCATCCCTTGCTCATCATCTGCTAACACTTCCTCTGTTGTCATCACACAGCGATTTTCATTTAAATTAGGCAGATTTGATTACATGGTGTACTCCTACGTCCACCTTAGTGCCCTGATAATTATCTAATCATCTAAAAAATATTAGCTCATTTGTGTGGTATGAATGGAAATACCTTGACATTCTTAAACTCCTCTAGCCTTTCTGTACGTGTAGTGACAACCAGAGCAACCTACAATGTGACGTGGTCTGCACACTTAGCAGTTTGGAGCTGCTTTGTCCTTCTTTCTCAGCCTAAGGGTTTCGAGTGAGTGATTCCTAGTAGTATTTTGGCCTTCCCTTGGCCCGCCTGAGATCTTATCGCAATCCACCACACTAATTCCGTATTCAGGAGTGTGCAGCCTGTGTGATAGCTCTCCTCGACTTATTGAAATGCACTGAGTGCTGTCTTGTCAGCTGTAAAATTGTGTGAAACCAAGACAAGAGCATCAAGTAAATGCTGGTTCAAATATTGTGCAACATTCCTTTTGATGCAGCCTAACTCAACATTCCACTATTAATTAATATGAATATGTCAAAGAGCATTGCACTAATTCTGTGCTGATGCTGTAAGCCATTCACAGAACAGAGAATTGAAGAGTATTGATACGCAATAGAGACCCAAGATTATTGCTAGAATTACCTCTAGTGCATTTGACTAAAAATCAGTTTCACAAATTCTGTACATTTTCACAAATTTTGTTAAAACCGTATTTCTGCATTGCTGCATGCCATAATATACTTGAAAAGGTACTCTGAGATCATTGTTGCTGTGGTGGCTGTTTTTAAGTAGTTCTGTCAATCGTGTTGACAACACTCTCTGCAAGCAATTTGTTTGTGAGGACACAATAATTTACATGCTGCACCTGCACGTTCCCACGTGTCGACTTCACGCTGGCACAAGGACGGTCCTAAATTCTATAAACCCTCAAGGAGTCTTGTGTACACAGTATCCTGACTTGAACAAGGAAAATGTATGTATCTTAATCACATTTGATGGCTGTGCCTAGATGGAAGTAATCACTTCCAACATTATGTGCAGCATGAAGCTTATCTTTTTAAAGAGAACCCTTTTTCTTCTTTCACCATGAAACTGCTTCTGACTGAAAGAGCTTCAAAGGGCTTCTTTGTTTCATAATGTGCATGCAGCTCATTCATGGGCTTGATCTTTTTATTTCCTCTCTCTCTCTCTCTCTCTCTGTCTCTCTCTCGCTCTCTCTCACACACACTCTCGCTCTCTCTCGCTCTGCCTCTCTCTCACTCTCTCTGCCTCTCTCTCTCCCTCTCTCTCTGTCTCAGCCTCTCCCTCTCCCTCTCTCTTACACCATCCCCTCCTCCCCACCACCCTATGCTTACATCTGCCCCCTTCGTTTTGGATCTGTGCATAGGACCATACCATATTCTGTTGGAAATTCTCAACACTAGTGGTATCTATGGAGATGAATGCAATTAAGTTCACAACTACCGCCAGTTTTGCCAGTACAGTTTCTTTTTAGGTATCACGTGTTTGTTCCCCTGTGTTATACTCTTAAATTAAGCACATCTTGAAAAAGACAGGCAGTTTTGACATTTAAGATTCTTCACATCACAAAATAACGTGATTTGGTCTTGCAGTGTGTTTGAATTAGGTCGCTAATCTTACTTCACTTGTAATATATTTACCACGATGCTTTTTAATAAAGTTGTGTAAACCGACTTGGGGTCTTGAGTGATTATAGTGAATGGTCACATTTAAAAAAAAAAATCAATCAATCAATTAACATATAGTATGTTGTACAGCTTGCATTTTTTGTGTTGACTGGAGCTTTGAGGTTGGCTGTTGATGAGTATGCTTTGAATTTGTGATGTGATCATAGTAAATATTGCTGTCTTGTTTCAAGATATCTCTTGCTAATAAATTGTACTCTTTTCATTCATGACACTGAAATTACAGTACGATGCTTAACTAACCTAAAGAACTACATTAACAGCACTTGACAGTATCGGTATCACAGTCCAACGAATACGAGGGACTGATAGTATGCATATACACTTAAATAACCATAAGTTTGTATTGTATATACTGTCATTTCATGTAAGAGCGAGGATGTGACCATTTTTATTTATTTATTTGTTTGGGTCTTTTCAGAGTGTCGGAGAATTTGGCTTGGACATCATTGAGACGCCTGAGGGTGACAAGTGGCCACAGTTGATCGTTCAGCAGAACCTAGATCGTGAGCAGAAGGACACCTTTGTCATGAAGATAAAGGTAGAAGATGGTGGCAACCCTCCCAAGTCCAGCACTGCTATTCTGCAAGTCACCATCTCCGATGTCAACGACAATCGTCCCGTCTTCAAGCATAGCGAGTTGGAAGTCACGGTACCGGAGAATGCCCCCACGGGAACATCAGTTGTTCAGCTTCATGCAACGGATGCAGACCTAGGGTCCAACGCCCAGATCCACTTCACCTTCAGTAACCAGATCTCTGCCTCGACCAAACGTCACTTTGCCATTGACAGCACAACGGGACTAATCACTGTAAAGCAGTCACTGGACAGGGAGCTCACTCCTGTTCACAAACTTATTGTTCTGGCAAGTGATGGCAGTTCCACACCCTCCAGGGCCACGGTGACTATAAATGTTACAGATGTTAATGACAATGTTCCCTCCATTGACACTCGCTACATAATCAACTTGGTGAACGGGACTGTGCTTTTGTCTGAGAATGCTCCCCTCAACACCAAAATAGCACTCATCACAGTTACAGACAGAGATGCAGATCTCTATGGAAAAGTCACTTGCTACACTGACCATGATGTTCCATTTCGGCTGAAGCCTGTCTTTAATGATCAGTTTTTACTGGAGACAGCTGCTCCCCTCGATTATGAGACAACTCGAGAATATGCAATTAGGATAGTGGCCTCGGATAGAGGAACGCCTCCTTTGAACACTTCAGCTATGGTTTTAATTAAAATCAAGGATGAGAATGACAATGCGCCCATCTTCCCCCAGCCCGAAATTCAACTTTCCATACCAGAGAATAATGACCCGTCCTCACAGTTAATAAAAATCAGTGCCACTGATGCAGACAGCGGACATAATGCAGAGATTATTTATACCCTTGGCCCCGATGCACCCGATGGGTTTAATATAGACAGACGGTCAGGAATCCTTTCCGTTGGCAAACGACTGGACAGAGAGAAGCAGGAGAAGTACTCATTCACTGTCATAGGCAGGGACAATGGTTCATCGTCCCTACAGAGCAATGTCACTGTCAGGCTAATCGTTCAGGACCTTAATGACAACAGCCCTGCTTTCACACACCCCGAGTACAACTTCTATGTGCCTGAAAACCTTCCACTCTTTGGAACTGTGGGCTTAATTACAGTGACAGATGCAGACGCGGGAGACAATGCTGTTGTAACCCTGTCCATTCTGAATGGGAAAGATCATTTCATCATTGACCCTCAAACAGGTGTAATCAAGCCCAATATCACTTTTGATCGAGAGCAGCAGAGCTCTTACACATTTATGGTCAAGGCAGTGGATGGAGGTCAACCCCCTAGCTCTTCCTATGCCAAGGTCACTATAAATGTGGTTGATGTAAATGACAATCGCCCCGTGTTTGTTGTTCCTGCTTCCAATTACTCATATGACCTCGTGCGGACCACCACCACCCCTGGTGACGTTGTTACAAGAGTGTTTGCCATTGACAACGACACGGGTATGAATGCTGAGCTACAATATAGCATTACCAGCAGCATCATCATCACATCTCGAGTCTCCCCTCGAGGGCTTTTTACCATCGACAAAACAACAGGCAACATAACACTGCAGGAGAAAATTGTGGCGGCGGATCAAGGACTGCATAGGCTGGTTGTCAAAGTCAAAGATCTAGGGCAGCCAGAATCATTACAAGCTATTGCACTCATTCACTTATTTGTCAATGACACTGTTTCAAATGCCACGTTTATCCAAGAACAGCTGCAGAAAAGTATGGAGACACCACTGGACCGAAACATAGGGGACAGTGAGTTAACACCTCAGGCTAACGGATATGTGATTGTTGTCATAGCTATCATCGCTGGGACTATGACTGTCATCTTGGTGATATTTGTCACTGCCTTGGTGCGCTGCCGACAGACACCCAGACACAAAGTGGTACAGAAGGGCAAGCAGAGTGGCGAGTGGGTGTCACCTAACCAAGAGAACCGTCAAATCAAAAAGAAGAAGAAGAGAAAGAAGCGCTCCCCAAAGAGCCTCCTCCTGAACTTTGTGACCATAGATGAATCTAAGCCTGACGACCCCACACATGAGCATGTTAACGGTACGCTGGATCTCCCTGTGGAGCTAGAGGAGCAAACCATGGGGAAGTACAACTGGGCCACCACACCCACCACCTTCAAACCTGACAGCCCGGACTTAGCCAAGCATTACAAATCTGCGTCCCCTCAACCTACATTTCAAATCAAACCGGAGACTCCGGTGGCCCCAAAGAAGCATCACGTGATCCAGGAGCTCCCTTTGGACAACACATTTGTGGTGGGCTGTGACACGCTCTCCAAGTGCTCATCGACGAGCTCCGACCCATACAGTGTCTCAGACTGCGGCTGTCAGGGAGGATTCAAGACTCCTGGGCAAATCGCCACCCGACAGGTAATTCATGACTTCCTTATTCAACCCACCCACAATAGTCCCCTTCCCTACTACACCTCACGCCACAAGGTAGTTGATATGACAGGAGGAAGGTGGCGGTATGCAGCACCAATACGTTCGGGGATAAGCCAAGAAAATGTTTACATGAATGTAATTTGCACTTGAAAATTATACTGAAATTCAACACACGAGTGAGGCAACATAATTGTGTATGCCCCCTCCTCGTTTGTAAGCAATCAGAATTGCATAATCATTTACATGTGGTAGGTTAAGTTCACATTTAGAGCTTGATTAGCAGCAGCAATTCAATTATGATTGCTGGGTCTTTTGAATTTGGGGATCTTTTTTTTTTTAATCATGTCTCATACTTATTGTCACCATCAGTGTGAGGCCAAACATTGTAAAGTTTCTTAATTATCTCATTATTCTTAGATGATGGCTGAAATCAACAATTCGGATGAATAGTAGCTACTGCGTTTGCACTTCATTTTAAACATCATCCACCTGAAATTTACAAATCTACTTCACGGGGCAGTTTTGCTTAAAACTCAACCCCTGCATATAGTTAACCATCAGAGCATCTTAAGTAATTAATTTGCACTGTTGGCTGTGATTACTATTGGGAGGAAGACCATTATTATTTTTATAAAAATCCATCCATCAATCGATTGGGGTTATTCCACATGCACTTCAAAATTGAATGCTTGCATCTTCGACTTTTTTCAACTATGGCATGCGCAGTGATTACTGAACTGAACGGATTTATTAGTGGTCAAGGGCCGAGTTAAGCTGTGTGCAAATATTTAGACTATCCATTTAAACCAAGCAAGCAAAAAGTAAACACGGTAACTGGATTGACAGAGCCTTCTCACTTAATCAGCAATTCATTTTGGAAAATGTGAAACTGTCCTGTTTTTATTGTACAGGGAGTTGTTTCATAGGAAAACGTTTCATGGACAAGCTCATTTAAATGAGGTAGTACAGCAAAGGCTTATGATTCCATAAAGAGAAATGTGCCAAACGCGAAGTACCCCAATAAATAAAAGCAGATGAGGGAAATAAATGTAAATCAGAGGTAAGGAGAGGTGGCCTTGCTCGGTGCCGACAGCGAGAGCACAGTGCTGCGGGGAAGACGAACTACTGCTCGGGGTGGGGGGGAAGAGGAGGGGTCGAGGGATCAAGGTGACGCAGAGCTTTGAGACCAATATACTTAAACACCAAGGGAGCACTAGTCCATAAAAAGCCTGCCCGTCCGACGTTGCATTTAGCTCATAAACGATCTTCTTTAATGACCCCAATTATTGTTATAAATTGCATATGTAGATGCACTTTCAGTACTTTGTTTGAATTAGCTCAAATAGTATACAAGTTGAGGTTTGTGTTTTTGCTGTGTTGTAGTTTGGATTTGAAAAGATACTGAGGAGCTCTGAAGTCAGATTTCCAATACATGACGTATAGGCGACATTGTACAGTATTTCGGGCACACTGGTATTTGATCCCAAAATAGCTACACATTTGAAAACATTAATCGTGTACTGCAAACCGAGGTTGCGATCTATCCAGTGGCAAATGATTGTTTTGTTTTTGTCTTGTTTGATTTCATTTTTGTCTTTACCATTTTGGTGGATTTGGTGCTTCTTTGGTTGGCTTTCGTTTTTTGTCATGGTTACAATTGTGAAAGCTACCATTCTTTCAATTGACGTTGCATCAGTGTATTGACTTTTTTTTATGAGGTCTTTGCTTTTGTTGGTTGCATTCATTTTTCCAATCATGTGTGTGTGTGTGTACGTGAGTGCGTGTGTGTGCATGTGTGTGTGTGTGTGTGTGTATGTGTGTTGTTGTTTTTTTGCATTTTGATTCTTATCCTTTATTTTATTTATAACATCAATAGCAACCCTTAACATTACTCTTGGCATGGTTTGGCTAAATGACTGTTTATCCCATGAAGTATTGTGCTCATGATAATTTATGAGGACACCCACACTGAGCCGTTCATCCACCTTTCTTTTTAAAACCTGCTTAAAAGCCATGCTCTGACATGGTGTATAATACATAAGCCGACTACAGGCCCGAGTACCAAAGATTTAATTCATAATTTGTTTATGTGACACAGTCGACTTGACAGAATGATTCTCCCACCCTCATTTTGGTTGTGGCGGTCCTAAAATATGCAAAAATATACCGCTCAAGTTTCTCAATTCCAAATTGTCGATCTTGGATTTTGAGCATTGTGAATTGCAACTGATTTTCACTTGCTTGTCGGTGAGCTAAAGTCTTCTTAGAACCAATTTGAAAATCAATGCATATATGATAACCAAATATTCTATCCAATTGTATTTTGCTCTGTTGAACTTTGATTGATATTTTGTATTCTCATCCTTGAGTCACAAGCCCCAAAATACTTTCAATGTTTTCAAGATAATTAAGTCGTCACCGGTCGAAATTACCAACCATATTTTCATCTTCTGCCCCCTTAAGCAATTGACAAGTGATGGCTCCCACTTTAGACATTAGATTTCCCTCCAGTTTTAAAAGTGATTATTTAAAGCCTGTGTCATGAAGAAAAATGCATGATGAAAATCTGTGGCTGCAAAGGTTAATTAAATGCACTAAAGGGTTAATCACTCATAATACAGTATGATTAAAATCACTGTAATTAGGTTTGGTATAAGGCTGATAAGAGGAGGGAAGGAGATGGTGATCCTCTAAGATGACACTTGGGTGTATCAGCCTCAGATCCCAGATGTTGATGTTGTAATAGGTGTTTGTTTATTGGGGCTCTTTTATACAACAATCTGTGTGTCACATACTATTTGGTCTGCCTTTTTGAATTTATGAATGAGTAGTGAAGTAGCATTTTTTTGTTCAACAATTAGTTTTTGGAGACCGTTTCAAGTGAGGTCCTCAACCTGTGTAGTTTGAAACCACTTTGGACAAGGCACCACAATACTAATTAAAAACAATCAATGACAGTTTTGTTTGTTTTTCTGTTTGGTGTATGGAAGTGGTTGATCAGTACTTTAATAAACCCATACCCGATTGCTGCCTTGTAGATACTTACTGAAATGTAAAAAACACCCAGCCTACAAAAAATGCACACATGGATGCAGAGCAGCTTATGCAGAGCAGGTCATCAAAATGTTTCCAGGGACTGTACAGATGTAACTGTTAAAGAGTACAGCTCGTAAAAGACACTTCAGAGACTACAGATTTGTGCTACCATATGGCTCCATTATACAGCAGCAATACACGTACACACACGCTTCGCACCCCTCCTTAGTTTTTACACATCTCATCACTTTCATTCAACCTGTGCTGCATTGTATTAGAGGTCAACCTGCCAGCCAGTGATGAGTAGCACTTGTGATGGTGTGCACTTTAGCGGGGGCCGATTAAGCAAGCGTCACCTTGTTTGAGTGATCTCCGACATCACACCAACATGTAGGCAGACAAAAGGCTAACACATTCTTTTGCTGACCCCTTATTCAAGGGCGCGTAAGGTCTTCTCCTATGGTTAAATAGATGACAAATAGCCATCATTGTTTCTGGTGTACACCATCTAGAAGAGTGTATTGAGACATATCTCTTACTCAATTGCTTACACCTTTTGGACAAATACAGAAGAGATTATGATCCTGGTCCTCTCTCAGGTCTAACACCAGTGACCTCTAACTTCACAAAATTACCACGGGTGTTGTGGTACCAAAATACTGAAGAAAGTCTTTCCATAAGTGTGGAGGCTTTATGGCTGTAAAAGGCTAAACCAGCAACATCTATTACTTTCTGTGTCCTAGCCACTACTTGTCCATTTTTCCATGCATGAGTTAAATTTATCCATGCAGTTCTAAGTGTTGTATTGTAACACATATTTGAAGTCTGATATTGCTACAAATCATTCATGGTGCATGTGATTACTTCACTGTGAGGATGATTATACATCACAATTTACAAAGTACTATATATATATCTATATATATCAATATATATAGATATACGTATATATATATATATCATCTTATTTTCATTCAGTTGCTTCGTTGCATCAAGGACACTTTCCGTATGTGAACACTGTGGTGTATTGTCTCTGTGAGTCACATTCTCATATTCTTTCTCTCTCTCCCAGTCAACGCCAGTTGTTTTGCTTCTATTATGAAAACAACAGCACCATGTGATAATTCTGTACATATCAGAGGACCCACTGGCAAGGGTCCGAAAGAGTGGGCTTAAATTCATCCAGATTTTGCTGTATCAGAGGGAGGAAGAGTGTGCCTGGTGTGGTGGGAGACAAAAAAAAATGGGAGTAACAATTGGATGTGATTACATGCTCTGATAAGTACAGGAAATAATGCACAAAACGTGTAGCATTCTTCAAGGAAACCTGACATGAAAATGACATGATTGCCAGCCGTCCCTTGAAGAATGTTATTATTATTATCATTGATGATCCTTATCACAATCACTTTAGAGATTTGTATTATTTTTTGTATTCTGTGTTGAGTGTAGCCTGGCACTGATGAGGCTACAGTTTAGACTGCTCAGAGCTGGATGATATCTATATTGTAACTCCAATCTCCCTATATCTGTCTGTCTCTCTATATTTCAGGAGACTGCACTGAAACCACCACACTATGGCACACTCTGTGGCACAGGTACAGCTCGCTCCCACAGGATTAAAATCAATCTCTAGCTCCCACTACCTAAAGAGAGGGAGAGAGAGAGAGAGAGAGAGAGAGAGAGAGAGAGAGAGAGAGAGAGAGAGAGAGAGAGAGAGAGAGAGAGAGAGAGAGAGAGAGAGAGAGAGAGGGGTGGGGAGGGGACAAAGAAAAGAGAACGAGTGAGGGCAGAAGGCAGGAAGTGCCAAGGTGATCAAGTACTTTACAGCCGGTACAGCCTCAAAGCTCACCTCTTCATACAGACATGGAAGTGGAAAAGAGAGGAGAGAAAAAAAGGGGGTAATGAGGAAATAAGAGAGACGCTTAATGTTTCCCTGCTTCAAACTTGACAAAAATCCTCTTGTAAAATGTATTGGAAGTGTGACTTGTGTTTGAGTCAAATGCTACGACCTTAAACTCCAGCACCCATGCTGTACAATAGGTGTCAATAGATCTGTAAAGTATGTTTATATGTATGTATGTGTATCCAATACAGAGTTGATGGTGTTTATATTTATTAAGTACAACCATTTCCTTGCCTTTTGTTTTTTGCAAAGTTGCCTAATGGCATTTTATTGTCTTAATTTTTTTCACGCATTAATTTTCTTGTGAGCTTGCTCTCAGAACTAATGACTTAATATGTATTTATGCTGCAAGGTCTACTGGGCCGTAGGCTTCCGCTAGTGCACACATCACAGTCAACTTGTTTTCACTTTTCACTAGTGTAGCCACAGAAAGCAATTTTTAGTTCACCTACGACCCTACCCTCTATTGTTCTGATCGCATTGTTATTACTATACTGGAAGAGGTGGTAGGACAAATTTAATACTTTGAGATAAGCCACAATCACAAGGGACTTGGGTTATACTCAAAGGCTGTTTATGTAGGGCAGATTTGAAGAGCACTAAGCATGACCTTTTGCGTGTCACTTTAAATTCCCAAGTTGGGAAGTGGTTTAACCTGCTGAGAGATATTAAAATGACTCCAGATGGTTAAATTGACAAAAAAAGGAAAACATACTATATTAAAAAAAAATCTTTAAATATTTGGTTGACAGGCTTATAAGTGAAAGTAACTTGCTTGCACTTCTTGCACACACTTGCAGGAATAATTTTTATAGTTGACAAGAACATTGAGCACCAAACCTTGTGACCTCTTGTTCAGAGCATTATCATCTTTCTCCACACATCTCACAGCATCACTATGGCACAACTGGTCCCGAGTAGATCATTTCTGAATTGACTGGTTGATGTGATCAACATTGTTAAGTTAGTTACAGTATGTGAAGCCTGTGATGAATCACAGCTATAACCATAGAATAAGATTTGTTAAAATAGACATAGCCAGTCAATTAGAAATGTACAGCCGAGCTGGACCAGAAAATACATTGTCTTTGGATGATGGACATTTTTCAACCAGCATCCTCTCTGATATTGTGCCATGACTCAACCGACTATGTCTATTTTAAAGCTTTTAATTGTATTGCCTTTCTGTGGGGCAGGTTGTTATTATCGGAGGAGGTATATACTGTACATGTAATTATGGTATCAAATGTATTCACTTCTGCGTAGGAGCTACAGTTTGACGTTTCCATAGCATCCTAGTACTGTAATGGTTAGATTTGGCTGATCTTTGGGGAAATAACAACAACAAAAAATACTTATGACTTTGAAAACTTGTATTGTTGTAAGAAAGACAGATGACCTCACATTTATTTAATGTGAAGTACAATATGCACCTTACATGATCTTTGTATTTGACTTTGATTTGCCAGTGTGGAGAAAACTGTAACTGTTTCATGTATGTGTGCGCTTCGAAAATTTATTAAAGTCTTTTGCATTGTACTGCAAATTCTGATGACTCTGCTTATTGTTTTGAACTTCTCACAATTGTTTGCCTCACACACTGTAATGTTTTCCTGTAAATTACCTACTGCAGACCAAAACATGACTAGCAATTCACATGCATGACTGAAACATGTAAATGTAAGCGCCAAATTATACAGGATAAAGCCAGTGTTTGGCACTCAAATTACACATACGGCTTGTAATGCGTTCTAAAGGTTTGAACAATTATTGCAATTTTACAAAATTTACCTTTGACGACTGTGCAACTGGGCTAATATGTACAAAAATGCCGCAATTTGATTTTTATGCCGGTGCAAGCCTCATAATGCCTGTTCGGCAATTTGGCATACCACTATGCTCTTTAGGGGGCGGTTTGGCATACCGAGCGTGTTTAACTTATTTGGTGTTTGAAAGTTCATTAAACTTTACACCTGCTGGAATCACATCTAAATAGTGGCGCATGTAGTGTAACACGATTTTGGTGACTTTAGTTGGTGCACAGGTAGACGTGAGGAGGATGTAATCATGTCTCATTCATAACTGACAATGGCGTGCATCTAAACCACTGAATTCATTTAATTCAATTCACTGAATGTGTCATTATTCTTTTCATCTTAGTCTGCTAGCAGTTTGTTATAAACGTACTTTGCACGCTTTGAATTTCAGTTTCTTCTTCCGCCACGTCAAGCAATGGCTATATCGTGCATCAATTTTGAAGGAAATGAAAGGAGTTCCTTTGTCTGGCAGCATATTAAGTCAGCTATGTTCATACGCACAACGGCATAAAAATCACGTTTTTACCTGCATCAAGCATCTGCGAAAATACCAAAGTCCAGTCTAGGCTACCCCTGCACAGATTAAGACTGAACCTTGCATTCGATTTGCACTGGTCAGAGAAATAGAGCCCTAAAGGTTAAATACAAACATGAGTAACCCACAATCGAATTGCAATTATGGGACAATGTTGTCTTGAATAATCATGTTTTTGTTTTTGATAAACTTCAATAAACATTTCATTTGGAGACAAAGGCATTAAAGACAGCTATTGATCAATAAATTACCCAATCAGGAGCTTTGGAACCCATTATTTCCATTTGAATTTTGTTTCTCACCTTGGCAAGGCAATTTGCACAATATTGCTATTGCTTATAGATATAGACTACAATGGAATCCTGACTCCAACCTGTCACACATCTTTGGGATGAACTACAGCAGACAATACATTATTAATCTACCACGAAATCATTACTTAGAAAAGTCAGATAAAACCTCAAACAAGTACAATCTGACCGTGCTGGTCATTAGGAAAACTTAAAGCATTTTCACTGAAAAAATTAAAAAAAGATGTACCGTAATTTTCGGACTATAAGTCGCACCGGAGTATAAGTCGCACCAGCCATAAAATGCCCAAAAAAGTGAAAAAACCCCATATATATGTATATAAATCGCTCCTGAGTATAAGTCGCCCCCCCACCCAAACTATGAAAAAAAACCGCGACTTATAGTCCGAAAATTACGGTAAGTCAAAAGTAAGTTGTACCTGAAATGTTGGTTCAACTATTTGTTTGGTGAGTTATGCAACCATCCATGTGCATGTGCCAACATTCCTAACCAGTCCATGGTGATCACCTCTCACCTATGTTCAACTGTAAAAGGCTCCAGCCCAAATATAGTTAAACTGTATACACAGTAGGCCTATCTATGTCATAATAATTTACTGTCTAATGTATAATTGGGTTCTGTTTTGACAGCCTCTTGTCATAAAATAAGACATACAGTAGGGACATTGTGTGTGATTTCCTGGTATTCTTGTAGCATATATTTGTTCTTGTTCCATCCTTTCTTTAGTCTTGTGATCTATAGGGCAAGCGAAAGATATGTAGTTATTACAACTGGATCATTTCTATTGAACAATTTTATTACAAAGTCCAGATACGCAGCACATTTCTGAGAGAAAGATGGCTCATTAGGAACAGATTACAGATAAAAAGTTATGGAAATGTGGTGAAAGCACATCCTTTGAAGTGCTGAAATTGAACCTTTTTTTGGAACAACACATTTCCTTTTGGGTTTCTCCTCTGCAAGAGCCGATAATGATCATCTGATAATGATAACCCTGCTGTTATGGTGTACAGTAGTGCACAAACACATCTGAGAGGAGGAATTATGAGAGAATAAGCAGCACAATAACCGCTGCTCCAACTCTGGGTTGGGCCTATTTGATCCAAAAATACAGACTTGAAAGGAACAAAACAAAGAATAGACAATGAGAAATATTTAATTGCTAATCAAAGTTATTTCATCATCTCAAACAGAGAGAGCTAATCAGTTCCCGCTGGGAAAAGTGTCCTTGGTGGTTTGCGAAAATGGCTCACACTCAAGTGGAGCATTCTCTTATAGGGTGCAGAAATGTCAGCCTACTATTAATAGATTCATGTAAACCTGCTAAATGCCTCTTACCTATTTTATAACATGTCTTGAGTAGATCTTAAAATATATATGTATCTCTTTGAGGTGGATAATTTGTCATTTCATATTCCATGCAATGCATAATGAGACAATGCATTTTTTTCAAATATGCCATGAATAGATGCATAAAACAAAGGCACACCATTAATGAGATGAAAAAATTGCGCATGTATCTTGCTGATGGCTCCTAAGACAAGAATGACAAAAATAAAGCAATGGAAGTGATAAAATGACACTTGCAGAAGTCAGATTGAAAGAAAAAGTGTTTTGTGGAGCCTTTTAGCGTTCTGTTGTTTTGACAGGAAAGTCCATTTGTTACATGCAATTATGTAGTTGTGATTTTGGCCAGCTAAACAGTGACTTTTACAATCTATAAAACTCCTTTTAAGTGGTCTCCCTGTGACTTTTAGTCACCACATGTGACTGGAAAATTGATTTTATTGAGGACACATTTCATTCAACAGCCCAGACAACAGTCATGTGCTTTGTTTGATGACATTATGCAATTTTGCAGCATCCTTTATGATTTTATGAATTACATAGTTTCTTATTTTTCCTTATTCTGCATTCACGGTCTAGCGATGGGTGTATCGATTCCGTGGTTCATATAAACTGTATCATTACGCTCACGAATATCAAACGCGTTTCTAGATGTTTATGCACTTGTGTGCCTGCCAGATGGTCCTTCAACATGCGAATTAATTTATTATTGATCGCCAACATATAAGCCCCAAACACATTTTCATTGATGGAGGGGTTTGCCTTGGGATGGGCCCCACCATGTGCTTGCTCCTATCGATAATAGAAGCTCCTCTCGGTTCCTTTGATGTGCCGCACGACAGGTGTGTTGACAGTCCTTGACATGACGACACAAGAATGAATGATTTGCTTGTGTCCTGTGGCAGGTCAAGCCGCATAAACTACGTTGATACGGAGCTATAAGCAGGCTTCCATGGCCTTAGGAAATCACACACATCACCTACCACACATATTGGAACTGTTGGTGTGAGAACCTGCCCACTTCTGTCCCACTTCTGTCCCACTTCAGTCACATTCACTCAAGAGTTGTTCTTTTGAACAAAACAAAACAACATGAGTATAGTTGCACAATTAGCAAAGCAGCAATTGTTTCGAGGGGCTCACGTGAGTGGCCAGGGGCTGTACTTGTTAACGCAACGTAGGTTTACTTCAGCATGTACTGCGCAGAACCCTAAAATTGGCTGGCAATGAGGTCAGGGTTTACCTCGCCTCTCAGCCAAAGTCAACCAGGATAGGCTCCAGCAAACCCACAACCCTTGGGAGGATAACCAATAGAGAAAATGGATGGATGGATGTGCAGGAAGGAAAAATATCCTCTCTTTCTCTCACACTCCACACAGGGCAACGCTTCACACAATTGCTGCCCAATCTCTGCCAAACTGAATAATTCAATCTATCCCCTTACCGCCACTACAGCCACCACCTCCGGAGCTGTGGTGGTTAAGCTACTTTTGTGTGCGCAACAATCAAATCAGTGTGGAAGTGCACCGAGTGTTTCTTTTTGAGACTCGGCAGCACTACAGCCGGAAGATTGTTTTCATTGAAAACAATTCAGTTGATTAAACGAGGTGTGACTTCGGTGTGGGGATCAGAGGAACATCGATTGCTTGTACAATTGTTTGTTCCATGTTAAAGGTGTGATCTAATATAGTGTACAAGGACCATACGTAGTGCCAACATGAGCGGTAATGCTGAGAAATTCCTCTGTGCTTCTCTACCTCATGTAGGATTATTTATGCTGTAGTGATTCATCTTTTTTTTTTGTTGGGGGGAGGGATACATTCCAAATGTCACAATATCAGGATGAACAAGATTCACAAGGAGTATTTGTGAGACCATTTTCATCAACCCCCACGCTCATTTTTGGGGGGGTGGAAGTAATCATGGTAGAACATTAGTCATGGTCATGTTGCTTTGCAACTAATCCCCTTTAACACAGAGTCAAACACAATAAAATAAAAAGAAAGCAACATTTAATTCATCATTTTTTCTGTTGTTTTTCTTCTTGCAGCAACCATGATGCAGATGGTGCATTTACAGTCTTGTGTACGTTTGACCCCACAGAAGGAAGCTTGCATTGAATTTGTCCCTCATTTCATCCTCTTTGAAGCATACAGTGAAAAACCTAACCAGCAATCTATCATGCTGTTGAGACTAATACATGCAATTTTCCAACCTGGACACGTCCCTCCGTGGGTCATTGTTCAACTCGATGGTGTTGTCACTCTTGTGTAAAACTGAGACTCTTCTCAAGTGCCACTGAGCTGTGCAATTCAATTAGTCCGCAACAGTCAAAACATAGTGTTGCGTTATGTGTGTTTTAGTGCCATAGATCAATGTTTTAAAATGTGTGGTGGGGGGGGACAAGACATGACTGGTAAACTGGATGATTTATTCCTGTTTCTGTTGATAATTAAAACAAATAATAAAAATGACCAGCACAAAATAAGCACAAATAAAACCTTTCGTCAATAACAGAGGAGAGAAACAGACTGTGGCTAAATGTCAAGAAGGCCATGTCAAAATACATTGCATATATAATTGACAGGGAAATAAAAGTGTCAAATTAGTTTGGCCATGGACAAAAAGAGGCACAGATTGTCATTTGAACTCACAACTCAAACCCTATGAATCCAGATTTCGTCCCGCCCCTTTTTGAGGAGAATAAAAGTCATTATATTTACCATGTCAATTTAATGTAACAGTATTGCTTATTTAATTCAAAACAATATTTTTTTTCTATTTATTATTGGCAGTGAAGCAGTGGGAAAAGACAGATTCATTTGGATTAAAAGCCTGATTGGAATAAAAATTATTCATGTACACACCGCATTCAAAATATTCTGATCCGATCAAGCTCATTCCGAAACGTACAAAATAATGCTACCCTTAAAAGTAGAAAGGGATAATTTGTTGACACGGACGTTGCACCGGTTTATATGTACTTTTACTGCTATTTCCGGCATATTTGGTTGCGCTGCACAATATTTTTAGTATCCATGAAAACAGTGCATCTGATCATAATTTGTATCCGAACTTTGATCGGATTGACGAACATTTGTCCACATAAACATAGCCATTGTCATAGCTGGATGCAAAAGGAAGACAGACTGGATGGCTGGCTACCTTTAACATCTTAAGACATCAATTTAAGACATTGTCCAAGGAGGACCATGTGTGTTTCCGTGGTAATCCTGGTAATCCTTGAACAGAATTCCTGATTTGCTTTTGTAAAAGAGATTGGGAGATGATAAGATGCCTGCCTCCTTAGAATAGCTGATAATCTGGTTTGGACAGAGGATTCAGGGGGAATTTATCCTGTCTTAACATTTACCCAATCAGATGGGGTTGAAGTGACCTTAACCCCTTACCCACCCACTCCCTGTCTCTTTGGTCTACAACATGCGGGAGAAAAGAACAGTGGGATGATAATCAATGTTGTTTATTTTGCTGCTTGACTCTTTAAGTACTTTCAGCCAGATTATGGGCTTTTGCAGGGGATAATCGGAGGAGCACAGACAATTGCCTTTTTCTATCCTGACAGTAACCTCCCACGAATGCGTAAAGAAGGTGATTTAAAGTAGATGCCGACACTTAATTCCTGATTAGAACCATTGCAGAGACTCGTAAAATTACCCAGACACCACATTAATCACTGCATTTCAAACAGGCTCGCTTCCAATTTCCCCAGCCTAAATGTGTTATCTCCAGAATTACTAGCTCTCAAAACCACATTTTGCCCAGCATAGAATAGAAAACAAAGTAACACCACATACATATGTTGAACAGTGATAACCCCCTGATGTCTTCTCTTCTCTGTTTCAAAATTAACAAAATAAAAAAAGACATACAGGATCGCTGTGTGACCGAAATCAGACTTCACTGACTGATTTAGACCTGATTAGTCTTAATTGGATTCCCTGTGTTCTCCTGCATGCACTAGTAAAATAAATTGAGAGCAAATCTAGGATTTGAACTTTAGGGGTGCTCAGAATATCAATCATTTGGCACATTACAATTTGTTAACCTAATAGCATAAGTGCCTAGGTCATTTATAGCTAGTAACTCTCACTATATCAGTAGAAAATACCAAGGTGGCAAATGGGCAATCAGCAAAATAAATCATCTAATAACCATTGTGTGGTTTACTTGTATGTCATTTGCTGTTGTATTTCTGTGTGTTTTAGTTACTTTTAACATTGTATATCTTCGGAACCACAAACTGAGTCACAATACTCATAGGATTACAAGCATGGCTGCATCTCATCCACTAACACACCTGCAACAAAGCCTAATGAGAGTAGCTCATTACCCAATTAGAGCATTTGCACGGCATGAGTGGAATGGAGCGTGGGGAGCGAAGCATCCCATGCATTTGACTCCCCTTTGCAGTTGCACAGTCTTGCACATAGCTGTCGGGCTCAATCTGGGGCACACACACACACACGCACACATAAAACAGACTGAGGCCACAAATGCTATCCCTGCTCAGACTTGCACACTGTGCAGCGTTAATCCGCACGTGCACAATAACCTGCTGATTTTGCTTTGTGTAGTAGCTTCAATCAGGGGGTAAGCAAGGAGGCTCAAACTGAAGGATAGCTGGAGAAAAAAGCCATGTGAGGGGAAAATGTGAACACCTGAATGCACCTTAAGTATTTGTATGGAGCCTCAACTGATGCTCTAGTTACACCTCCACACTGTGATTATTGCTGTCATTTCAATGACTTACTTGGCTGCTTCCAGGCGTTGAATGCAGCGCCAATTCATAAATACGATATTCGTGAGTTATCGTGCATAGAGCCATTAGCAGGAACCCATCAGTAAGCCGCAAACTGTATTGCTTGACTGTAGTCTCTAATGGACCTTTATGTGTGCCCATGTTAAGGCTTTCATTTAAACACATAACATGATTTTGATGAATAACATTCGGTATTTGAAACCAGCTCCACTTTTTTTGTGGTGCATTCAGTAGTATAACAGTCCCTTTTTACATTATGGTGGGTAATCATGTAAAATATTGTTGGTCTGTGCCCAAAAGGATAACAGACACATGGAGATATTCAAGAGTCTTCTCCAATAATTTGTGCAATAGCCATCGATGGTCATTAGGGATTTATGTGCGTGCAGTCTTACAAAAAAGAGGAGACTCATTCCCGAGATCAGTCACACAGATAAGTACATGTCACTTTGACACCTTTTGTTGCAGAAGACTGTGTTGCAGGGTACCTAAGATGGTCATGATGAAGTTAAATGGGCTCATGTTTGACTGCACCAGAGATCTTCGAGCTTAACACTTAAACACCCTTTTTCTTGGTTAAAGTAGCAGTTTAGAATAATTGTGTGCGCCTAGTGTTGCCATGCAAACTCAAGTTGAACAGGGTCTTCCTTTGTCTTCGTACTAGCAGCTTATTGTCCGTAAAGTACAGTATTAGAGTATCAAGTCGTATGCAGAGCCCCTAAAATTCTTGCTGACTGAATACACTGGAAAAGAAAACTTTCTTTGGACATGATTAATTGTGGTCTACTGATGTCATTTCCCCATATTTTTCCCAAAACTAAACAAATTATATATGCTAATTGATCATGCTTGTGGATATTCTCAGGTCATTTCTTTCTCAGGGCATCGAATTGATCGGTTAGAACAGACCAGCCGGCAGGAAACCTTCTTGCATGAGTTGATGAGAGGCAAAAAATGTCTTCCAAGACAAACAGAGCAGTCTAGTCGCAATCAATTCAATCCAATTGGACATGACACTGGCAAGAACCATTGCCCCTCTAGTGTCAGCAACCCAAAGGGTTGCTAGTATTTCACCCTTTGACTAGCACGGCTTCAGTAGCAAGGAATTTAACCCACCAAGTGACTCGTCTTTCTCTGCCACCCATCTCACAATGCATTCGACTCCCTTGCCCCCTCCTTCACGTTGTGGGCGTATTGTAGGGCTGAGCCCAGCCAGGCCCGGCCGTTTGGTGGATGCCATCGAGCACCACCTCCAAGGCTAGTTTTCAGAGGGGCAGCCTAGTGTCCCAAGAACGGAATATGGGAAATGATGTCCAAATACTGTATATTAATCATTATAGGTTGCCTATAAACTATCCTGGTTCCTCACCTCGTACTTGTTTGCCATGGGTGAGTCCGCCAGGTGCATAAGGCCCCAGGATCATTGGGACACACACCCAGCCCCTCTTCATTTCAAGTAAAACATTTTGATTGATGTCGGTGGTAAAGAACTCAATTGTTGATTTTATGTTGTGAACATTGCTGACAGTGTATCTGGAACCATTTTGATGCCATTAGCAATACTAAGTGTACCTTATTTGTTGTCCAAGTCATGAGACAGGCCACAATGACTCCATATTTGTAAAGCAATGATTGTTGGTGGTCACGAGACAGTAGAGGGGTTATTAATAAAAAATATTTAGAAGAGCATGCCTTATAAAGGTGATCCAGGCTTACCATAGTAAATGGCGGAAAAACATTAATTTTGTTGTGGGGCAAATGGTATTCATCAAAAGAAAAATAGCCAAGTGTCTCAGAAAGTCACTGTTGCATTAGAGACAATTGTCCCGCATGTTACTTATGCAACTCAAAAATAGATAGCCCCTGCTTCTGATGGAGACCACATGTGTTCAAGCCCAGAGGTAATGGGCAGCACTCAGTGAATTGTGCCGACCTTATTGTATTGTGTGGATGATTGTGTTGTGCTCCCTCAGATAATGACTTTGCCCTACTTTGACTTTGAGGCACTGACCTGAAATAAGGCACACAAGTGAAATCTGAGCCTGGATGAACCTGGAAGTGATTAAGGTCACCCAGACACATCACATTTGTTTGACCCACCCAACCTCCCCATCCCCGGTGACTCACATCGACCAATGTCTGCAAATCCTCTGGGAGTCTTTTGTGGGTTCCTTCCTCAATGCAAACACTGGCCATTGATAACGTGCTTTGGAGAAAGTGTAATGATGATTAAATAAACCTATGATAGAGGACTGATTTTTTTAGGTTCCTATTGACTTGTTTCCTCCTTATGACATTATGAGCAAATACGATTAATCAAGACAATAATCATCTTGCCATACACTGCTGTCACCGATGAGAAAAACATTAAGATTTGCGCTTGAAATATTATTTTGTATGGATCATTAGCCCCGAACTTCTTTACACCAGACAACAATGTGACATAGAGTGAAATCGATGCATAGTGCAGCTTGCTGCTACCTCTGTGTCCAATATTGCTTTGCACTCACTATGAGGGCAGACTGCACAACGAGAGAGCCACTGAGGTCACAAATAATTCAATGGCAAGTATAACTGCAAAGTAATGTGGCCTAAAGCCACGGTGTCAATGCAGTGAAATGTGTGAAGAATTTTACAGAATTTCAGAAAGAATATGCAAATAATAGTGTTTTAACCTTGCGCCACATATAAGCGGGAAAAGAACATCAAGGGAATGAAACTGAGGGCATCATAAGCTATGATGCAACATAGAATGTAGGATTGATCTAGAGCAGTATCCAATTTTGCATTGTGATAAATTATTTATTGCAGCAACTGATAAGGTTGATGTTCCAATGGCCAGATGAGTACAGGCCTTGATGCTCCCGGGAAGCAGGGATAACATGAGAGCACGCTGTTCTCTGGAGGGTGGCACGCACCGAGTGGATCTTTGGAGTGTTTTGTGTCTCGCTATTCTGCTGGGATCAGTACACGACTCCCCGCCACAGTCATGGTGCTCTGATTAAAATATTTTTTCTCTGGTTTGATGAGGAATTAAATAATGAAGTATGTAGCTTGCTTTTTTTCTAATAAGAGAATCTTTTGGGAACTTCTTTTTTTAGACAGAGACACAACAAAGAAATTTCCAAGGCTGTGCGGCCTCTCTGATGAACTTGTGGAATTTCATCCAATCGTTATATTAACAAGTCACAAGATGCACAAGCATAGTCAGCCTGATGAAGATGCGTATCCCATTATGTTAGGTTTGCCTCTCGAGGTTTGAATTGTTTGCACATTGACTTGACACTGACAATTAATTGCAAATAATTTGCAGCGTAATTAATTGTTCTAATTAAAGGGTTAAAGTGACAGGAATAGTATATATATATATATTTTTTTTTGTGTGTGTATATAGTATATCTATTTTTTTGTGTATTTTTGTATATAGATATATATATTTGTATTTATTTATTTTTCTATTGAGATTAGTCAATCAATTTGTGGGATCTGAATATTTCTGACAGACAGAGCCCTATTTGACTTACATACATTATATACACGTCTGTCTGTCACTATGTGTATGGTACTTGTCGTGTGACACAATCTCCTAGGAAATGATTCTTTCATTAATGAGAAAAATGTGGCAGATGGCTACTCAACGTAGTTCTCGGTATTTGTCATTTGCTGTTCTTCTAATGGCATCACTTCTGAGAGTGCAGGTCGGTGAAGGACAAAGCCCTCAGCAGAAGTTAAGAGAAGTCTCTTTAAAGGGGGGCACTAAAAGTCAGAATCCAGATTGCAAATTTAAAGGTGTCCTGCGTTCTATTTTACCTTTAGTGAGGACGATTTAACCATCAGTATACTATTTGGGTGTAAAAGGTCTAATATATTGGAACATGATTATAATCCCATATTCTAGGCTTCGACCTTGACAATGTGAATCTGCTGACGCAGTGAGACTGGATCTTTGCAATATTTCCTGGCATCTTCAGAAAAGAGTTGTAGGGGTGCTGAAGGGGGGAGGGAGGTGTAATGCTATCACATTTGCCTTGCGAAGATAGCACTTCAGAGGTCATTTCAATGACTCTGTAAATGGAATCCATGTGGTCTCCTCCACTTGATGTACTGATCATACAAGCGTGTGCGTTTTCTGTCAACATGGGTTTAGCATGTGACACCGGCTGGACGACGATCACCTTGTGGTTATTTCGTAGCCTGCCGAGCCATGCTTTCACTTCATGTATACCCATCACGTACAACGGTCAGCTACGACATGAAGTACACTTGAGCCTAATGAGATCCAATACCAGAGCGTTATAAGCATCAACCTTTGCAAACCCAATCACATTGTTTTGATGACTGCCAGAGAGTTATTACATGAACAATATGGTTATTTTAATTGTTGCACTGTTGTTTGCGGTGTGGTGTACACCTGTACTGTATCACACTGAGAAGAATTTGTAGTACAAAGTCAAAAGTGAGCACTATTGAATCCTTCCCTAAGCAGTTGAAGCACATGGAGCTTTTAGTTGTCTTTTTTTCTCCTCCAAAGTTTTCTCGTTAAGCTGTTCTCAAAGAAACTAGTAATCAAACTTAGGTGACGACCAAATCAATCAAGCTTCTAGAGCACCTTTCACACTTTAAAGCCAACACAAGTGCTTTGCACAACAGGTAATAAAAGATGACAAATTGTCACAGTGACTTGTATACTCATGGCAATATCAACAAACAAATAAATAGAATATGGGTATGCAAGATAAGGTTCTAGCCGTACTTGTAAAAAGTCAAACAAAATTGTAACAATGCCTCTCAAGCTCATCGTGTAGAAGAATTTCCAGGGTGAGGTTTTTACAGATATGGAAACCCACAATGATCCTTAGAATTGTGGGCTGAAATTCTTCTAAAAACAACCAGCCTTGACTTCTTTCAAAACAAAGCACCAAGCAGGCTTTGTTTCACAGCACACATTTCTCAGCAACATGAAGATTGTTTCCTTTCATCTGATGAATTGTGTTACTAAAGGAATGTTTTTGCTTCTCTCTTTATGTCTTAGAAGTTACATCAGGTGTCAAAGTCATTTTCTGGAGCTTGGGGCAAGCAGAATTAAAAAACAAAGGCATGCTCCATGATGAAAATAAATACGTTTTAAGGGATGTCTTGAATAAAGCAACGGTAAAACGTAAGAGAAAAAGCAAAAGGAAGTGATTGGAAAATAACGCTGTGAGGAAGGGCTGCCACCAGTGAAACAATGTGAGAGTGATTTGTCTAAAATGGTGTCTCTTTATACAAATTGGGGATCAGGACAACATTCAAACTGATGCAAATTTATAAGCTGTTGATTTTTGGGCTGCCACCGGAACAACGAGCACAGGATACCGTTTTTAGATGGAGATATTGTTTTTTTTTACGGATTTGTGAAGCTATCGGTTTACCTTAAATGAAAAGCAGGCAGTTTCCCTCACAGATCCCATGTGTAGCTCACTTACGACCGATTGGGGGCCTCAATTGGGCTGGCAGATGAACAAAAGTTTGGAAAGCAAAGCATCTCAAACTGCACTGTACTATCACACTCCCTATGGCTCAGGGCCTTTTTTTCAAACACAGAAACAGCTGATGTGTCTTTACTCACAGAGACGGTCTGTAAAAAAATGGTTACAGTATTAATACACTTCACTCTTGGCATGTACCTACTGCCTCATTCCGCCGTGTAATCTCAGATTTTTGTGTTTACTATGAAATAACATCAGACATGACCATCCTATTGTACAATACTTCACAATCCAAAAGAGAATAGCAAGAAAATCCAAAGTCAGACTTTCATCCATGCACAATATAAATAACTAAATTACCAATTGTGCTTAAACAGGCGTACAATGTGCAGAACAGAGAACATTGTGTTGCTGGGATAATCCCTTGGAAGATTTACCCTGATGTTGCCTTGAGGGGGGATAGAGGGAGTAAGAGCGCATTCCCCCGCGTGTGTCTCTCTATCGCTTGCCTCTACGAATACATTGTCACTATCGCAGCTCCTGATCAGCCTTGTGCAGTTACTGTATGTTACATTGCATTCTTTGATATTCCAGCTAATCCATCAATGAAGAGATTTAGCTTCAGATTAAGGCAACTCAAACTTCGAACGAGGTGCTGCGATTGTGCGCCGCCTTGCAGCATTTTGATGCACTTTGTGAACCACGGTAAGCGCGGGAAGTACCCGTACGTGTGTGGTGTGTACTTTTTCTGCAAAGTGGCTGCATTCACCTGCCGTGGGCATCTTTGACTGTCGAATAATAGCAAGATTATTACCACTTTTGCTTCCCCCAAGGTACTCAGAAGATCCAATAGGTTTTGATTCCAAATACAAAAGGCAAATCTATGGGAGCATCTACCCATTACAAGTTTGTTTTTAAATTAAAGCAAAACTCTGCATCTAGATGGAACAGTGCCCTAATTGCACCAACTGGACAGGTAGATAGTGTACTCTGCTCTCATTATAAAACTGGTGACTGATTTAATCCATTGGCAGAACAATAACCCATATAAAGATAGTTTTAACGCAGACATCTTAGGTTTTTCTTCATTTTAACCTCAGGTGAGGAGCTGCCAGGCAGCACAGAATAAACAATCATGAACACGGAAATCTGTTTTCACTTTATGAATTCTTCAGAAAGAGAATACTGAATGTTCTCAAACCAATCACTGGAAAAAGCTTTTTTTTTTCGTCTTACCAGGCTCCTTGAGTGCTGTCACTAGTTATTACAAGGCATGCTATTTTGCAAAAGTGCATTTGCAGTTTGAAGAGCATCCCAAGATATTAGTGGGATCTAATTGCATTACCTGAAGGAGTAACGGCGCCACTTAAAAAGGTTGGCCTCAGTTCAGACTGTGTTGAAGGCGAGTGGTCCTTTTCTGGTGATACATCATGTGTCCGACTGAAATCTTTGGTCGACTAAGTAATTCTCTGACAGCTTTAAGCCTCCACTCAACAGCCCAAATACCCTTATTCTCTCAGCAATTGGACATCCCGCCATTGATCCACTTTCATCCGTGTGGAATTCAAACAATGACAGAATAATAACGGTGGCTAATGTAGCCAAATTTTGATTGCACAAGTCAAATTTTTTCTCATTACCTCGAAACTGAATTGATTTGTGGCAGCTTGAATAGCTAGCAATGGTGTGAGAAATGTCCCAGTGAGGCAATCTATAGTGACGCAGACCAGCTGCAGGCTTTCTTTGGCATTATTCAATTGAAAACCTAAAAAATCTGTATTGTCTCACTAGTGGGTTGCTCCTAAGTAATCATAAATTAGAGTAGCGTGATTCCAGCCGTCTATCCCACTGCTTTGGTAAGCGGACACAAAATGGAGCTTTCCAGTGTGTACCTCTCATAGGAAAGGTGTGATTCCCAGACAGCCCAATTCTGTTTCCCAAATGCCAGGGGCAGTTCTTGATGAGTGAGAAAACAATAAAGTGAGAACTGTGAAGTGACCCTCACAGAATATTTCTCCAACCCCTCTGTTTCCACTTGGAGATTTAGTCTGGACTGGAGGGGCTTTTTACCTCAGTCCTCACCTAGCTCTGTGGCACTCTCATCTAGGGAATGGCATGCCACTTTTATTGAGCGGGGAGTGGCAGCAGCAAGAGACGATGGTCCTCAGAGACGACTGAGTTTTTTTTTTTCATATTAAACTGCAGAGAGGAATGGAGACAAGGCTTGAGATCCCACCCCTGAGATGCCTTCCATCTTCAATGTCTTAACACCAGTCAAAGGAGCATAATCATGAAGACTGTGCGGTATCTCTCCATGGTCTGTGATTTTAGGCCCATTTACAGTCACACTCCCTTCCCTCATTTTGCTTTCACCCTCCTACACATTATCCTCCACCCCCTGATGTGCCTGCACCCTTCCCTTGCCCTCACTTAGTTCCAACCTCCATTTTATCCCTTCTCTGCATGACTTTCTCCCCTGAGTAAAATGCCTTCTGGCATTTCTGCTCATATTAATATTAGAAAAGACTTTAATATAATAAATTGCTTCTTTTCTTCCAATGACCTATCAGGAGTGGCGATAATAAAACAACCTTCTCTTTTGTTGTGAGCCTTTGCCTTTTGAAGAAGTGGTGGGGATTGGGCAAAAACAGCTGTTTGAAGTTCAGATTAATCTTCAGGGAGTCTCACCTATTGGGACTGTTAACCTTTAGCCGTACAGCTATAAAGCAAGTGAGTTCCATTAAAATACATAATGCATTAGGTGCCGAGATTGCACGCCATTGATCAGTACTTGAATAAATTGAGTTGAAATCTTATTAACATAACCAGTTACACATGAAGTGAGATGAATCAAGTTGAGTATAACACCTGCAGAAATTAGCCAATGTTTTTAGGTTGTGAGCGGATAGCATTAAACCCACTCAAATGCAATTATTGGTCATAAAATAATTTAGTTATTTTCACCACTTGCAAAGTCTTAAAAATAAATAATTGAAGTGACTGTAAGTGACTGCAAATACAAAAAACCTACCAGAACTCTAAATTGGTTGACACTTAAAGTTTTAAAAAATATTTCTGTTTGTTTCTACTAATATTCCAATTGTACCCAATTTTCTTTGTTGTTGTCAGGACACTAGTCTCCCTTTTTTTTCAACCATTGTCAATTTTGGTGAATATATGCAACTGTTCCTACTTGCAGCCATAGTGACTCCCCTGACCACCCCATCCATTTGGCAAATCCCATTTGACTCTTCAGCATGAAGCAGATGTCTGTATCCGCCTTTTAAAGCAATTAAGGCTTGACCTGTCATTTTGACAGGCATCCTCAGTCTTTCAAGACTGTCTTTTGGTCTTTGTCAGAATAACATGCAAAATTTCCCCACCCCTCCTCCCTCTTGTATCAGGAATAATTGGGGCAATTAATTCAGGTGGGTACACAGTACAACATATGTGTTTTCAGTTTATCTGCAGAGGAGGCTTCATCATTTGGCCCCATGCTGACTGGGAGATGACCCAAATTAAAAACGTGCTTCCCCATCGGCCTCTCCAACCCACTCTGAATTGCTTGTCCCAGCCCACCCCTTCCAAGACCCGTGCCAGAATCCCAACAACAACATTGTAGACTACCAGCTGATAGTAGACTCTCTTTAATTAATTTATAGTAATCATCGTAACATGCATGTGTCAATTGCTGACTGCACATCGTATGGAGAGCTTTATGGCAACAACACTGTGGTCATGTTCTGGAATTTCAAATCATGCCAATTGACACACCACTCAAAGGAATAATAAAATCTAAGAATGTATTCAGTCATTGGTACTGTACAAAAAAATTGAATACTGAAGCATAATTGTACTTGTGTAAAAGTGTGAATGTCGTACATTGGCACTCAATGAGGAAAGTATCCTTTAGATGTTTTTAATCCAGTTTCAAAAAGAGTGCTTAGCACATTACCTGCATAATTGTAGCGCCCCAAGTGAAAGAAATACTGAAATAATACACTGGCTATTCCCTAAAGAAGATGCGTTAACAAGACTTTCAGTTCTGGTGATCGTTGCGGCCGTTCACAGAGAGTCAAGAGTCTGGAATATTTAAGATCAATATATCATTTATTTCACTTGGAGTCTATAATAGGCCTGCAATCGCAGGCTCCATTACTGAACGCGAAGGTCCAGACTGCTGACCAATCCCATCTAATGAAAACAAATGCACTGGCAGGCCGTAGAGAAGAAACACACTTTGCACTACACAGTTCATATTGCTGAGGACAACGTGGTGCTGTTCTATGCAAAAGAACAGGCTCACAGCTCAAGTATGTTATTAACTGTGAACAGGGAGCAGGCAACCCAAAAATAGCCTAATAGTAGACTTTTACCTAAAGCCAAAAAAGATTGCAGTCAATATATTATTATATCAAAACTGCAATCTACATACTGTCGCAATCTGCTTTAATGCCAGGTTATCAATTTATTTATTTATTCTATTTTTGTATTACGTGATATGGGAATACTATCAACTTGGGACAAACCTGCAATTCCGTTTTGTCGTGCAGGGTGTGGGCTTCTGCGACTAGTTCTGTGACATGTTGACTGTCTGAATCTAGTTTGGCTGCAACTCCAAATGACAAATCGCAAGAGAATGCCATCACAACAGCCAAGATTTATTTGGCAGTGACTAGGGCATTCTGTTTATCTTTTTTTTTGCACTAGTTAGTTGCTAAATACAATAATATAGATGCTACTTTATGTTGTTTGCCAATAAGAACATCAGCAGTTGCATTTTCTTAGGCATTATTGTTGATGGCTTTGCAATTGTCCAGTGCAGTCTATTTTTGCCGTAGAGCCTTGGCATTTAGACTGCCTAGTTTCCCAGGATCTTGATTCTCACTGAACAGCAAAGGTTGGCAAAATGTTGGGTTTTCGTCAGGATTCATTCAAGGTTGCAAACATTTTTCTTGTCCCAAATAAAATTTGAACAAGTTCAAAACTTGATATCGAAAAGAAAAAAAAAATGTTTGCAGCCGTTTAAAACTGTTAGCAAAGGTCTGGTGAACATTTCTGCAACCTTTTGCAACCCTGATGAAAAAACATTTGCCACGTTTGCTAACACCTTTGCCTCTCTGTGAGGTACGGACATTTATGACAATTACATGCATTTGATTTTTGGTGACACGTTTGCAAGGTCTAGAATTATGTTTACCCATTGCAAGATCCATAAAACCTTGTTGGAGTTTAATGTGCAATAGTCTGGAACACAAATTGCTGTCATCCATTTCTTTATCCATCTGTTTGTGTATTTACAGTGCAGTGTTAAAGTCATGTTGATATCATGTGGAGATATATTGTTTTAAACATCAGAGCACCAAATAGATCAGCACTATTATTTTCAAAGTGACATTGCTGATCTAACATTACTTTTAGCTTTAGATCATTCTAAAAATGGAGAAAAAACAAAGACATCTTTAGTGATCCCGGATCAGCACACCTCCTATGAGAGCAGTTTTGATGAGCAGTGTTCCAGATTAGATTAGAAGCCCTCCACTGATGATCGTAATCCATCATCTTGTAAGCAGCGGAAATCTATGACAATGTAGTTTCACTAACTCTGTCATAAACCCTTAGCTTCCCTGTATTACAATTTTCATAACTACAAGCAAAATGAAGAAGTACAAATGTAAGCTTGTGTGGCAGTGTGTTTCATAAAATTTAGAGGAATTTGATTTGTGACCATGACCGAGATTGAAAATAAGTTAAAAGATTCTATTTTTCTCGTTTCCTGCATGATTTTTGTTTCTCACGCTCACCTTTGGCTTTCCACTGCAGACAAAACAAAATGCGCAGCACTTCCATTTCATCAACCGAGATTCAAGATAAAACATGTATAAATCTGGATCTTTTGTCAAATGTTCTGCCACTTTGGAAAAGAGACAATCTCTTTGAACTTGTGCTTTCTTTCCCCTCCTTCCCTGGTGCAAACTGCTCTATGTCTTCTCAATGGGCACAAGGGAATGAGTTGATCAGGCTAGAAGCACAAATCTTTTGTTTTTGCCACGTGTCATGTTTCTGTCAGGTGTGGCAGCTCATCAAGCTGAAATAATGAGGCCACATTCCATGTTTAGAGACAGAACTCTTTATATTTTGATGAGTATTATGCTGTTGTTTTTTCCCAGTTAGTGTTTGTGTGATCCAATTACAACCCCTTGGTGGCGTTAACATTTATAACACCCGCAACCACAGTTTTAAGAAGGGATGGATATTTTTCAAAGATCAACCATGAAGAAAATAATTCAGAATATAAATATAAATTGTGTACAAGAATTTACAAAGGTTGAATGGAGGCAACAGGACTTGTTTTTGTTTGTTGAAATTGTTTCCTCTTTAATCCAAAAGGCTTCTTTAGTTGTAAATGTTTAGGTGTGCCATCACCCCGTTGATGCCTTACCTCATTCACATCACATTGGTCTCTTTATAAATTCCTACTGTATACATCTATCTTGCAAAATATTGAAACAAGCTTGTGTACTTGTTGCCCAAACTGGACTTGGTTAAAATTTAAGGTGAACATTTTTTACAATGCGTATGTGTCACCTCATATTCAAACACTGCTTGATTGGAATCATCTCCTTTTAGTTATGTCTACATCAAACTCAAACCTAATTAACTCTCTAGCCAACGTGATGAGGGGATGAGAGGTGATTGTCGATAAGCGCAGTTGGGGAGAGCTCTGCAACACATGTCCTGCTAACGTGCAAATCTAAATAATTGACATTATATGTGCTGTGCAGAATGAATAATCGAATAATAAATAAAACCTCCAGATCATAGCTTTGGGTGTCTCATTAGAAGGCAAGCTGCGCAGCTCTATGCGTTGGAATGAAAGTCAAGTGAGGCAATTGCGATAATTACAGCAGCAAGGAGTAGTGTGTGCTTTGTGGTAAGGTGGGGGCTTTACAGAAGGTAATGGGGAGGGAGGACCTAGCTGTCTACAGGTACCTCTGATTAACGGTAATTTGGGCGGGCCTCTCTTTTTCTCATACTGTGTCTCTGATGCTGTAGCTTCCCTGTGTAATGAGCTCCACAGCCACGGTGAGAATGCCCCACAGGACAGTGCCTACAGAGCCGTAATGAGCACTCCAGTGTACCACTCCAAGGCCCCCAACTGAGACCCCCTCCTCACTTCTGCGGCAAACCTTCCATAGCGACCCTCCACTCCAACAAGTGTGAAGTCATCCCCTCTAGGTTAAGTACGACGTCCAAGCATGTGCAGAACCAAGGGAACCCCAGCTTCCTCCTCCAAGCTTTGTGTCACTCGCTTAACGTGGGCGTGCAAAGTGAAGACAGAAGCAGATTAAGTTGCAGCCCAGATAGAGGCGCAGCAATGTGGTACACAACGAACACAGTGGAGCGGCAGGTGAAGAGCGAGGATGGCGGAAATGGCCAGGGATGGAAAATGGTAAATGATTGGTTGAGAAAGGGGATGGAGAATCGAGGTAACTGACAGATGGAGCGAGTGAAAAAGAAGAAGCAAAAGATAAATTGTACCCTGGGTAGGCGGGCCGAGAAAAGAGAGACGAGTATTCACGTCCACTGAGGTCTACGACGAAAGCTCGGTAATGAGAGGTGGGACAAAGTCAGAGTCCAAGGCGAGGAGAGCAAAAGAGGATACAAAAGGAAAATAATTTACCAAGATGCCATCCATCTTTTAGTGCCAGGTGTTTAGGAAACTGAGCTGCTGTACTTTTGCCATCTTAAACAAGTAGGAGGTGGGTGAAAGGATTACCCCTGAATAAGGAGCAGGGAGGTTTTGAACCACCTCATGCTGAGAGAAACCTGCTGGCTTTTGCAAGAAAACGACAACAAAGCAAAAGAAAAAAAAGCACAGCAACATTTTCAGATGAAAGAACTCACAGAAGCCTCACATGCATCATATGTGTTTTTAATCACAAATCTATTTGCATAACAATGAACGAACCTGCACGCTGACAACAAGATGACAGTCGTGAACATTTTCCAAGTGGATTATTCATCATTAATTATAGCCACGAACGGTTGTCTATGTTAAACCATAACTCAGTGTGTGCAGACTCATTGTTGTTTATGGTGTTTTGGATGCTGTTTGTGAGTGCTTGTAAGGGTCTGGCAGGCTTTTCTGAAGTCTGGGAATAAAGAAGACCTTCATCCTCTTTCATGTGGGCTAAGTTTATTCTCCAGTCAGCAGCATCTGTTGCAGCCCTACTCTCTCCTTACATTCTCGGGTTGTATATCATGTTGGTTGGAATGGTGTGCTTCTCTAATAACAGGTATTAATGCATATTTGTTTTTCAAGAAATGAAGAGAAGTGGGCCAAAAATGTATAATGATACACAACAGATACAGCGCAACGGGAAACAATACTACATCTGTATCAGAGAAGATTAGCATGGTGGGAAGAATTGGCCACTGTGTCTGATTTTAATTGCCATGTCTTTAAATAACTCCCTGTGGCTCTTTTCATCAAATACAACCTCTGCTGCTGCCCTCCACCCCTCCCTCCAAAAAAATAATCTCTCCTGGTGGTTCTATCGGGGAATAAGGATAACATTATTGTTATTATTGTCTTGTGAGGGATTAGGGATTTCTCTCAATGAGTGGAGCCCTGTAAAAAGTAAGTCACATCATTGTGGCATTGTTTACTAACATGTACCGACATTAAGTCAAGAAAAATATAGGCGAATATTATATTAATTTTGGCAGTGGATTTCACGTATAGCTTTCTATGTAGACTCACTTAGATAGAGAAAAGGCTTGCTGTATTAGACTATTTGCTAGGAATAAATATTTGCTGACATGATGTCCATCACTAACACCTGGAAACTCCTCAAAGGTATAAGACTTCATCGGTCAATTGGTCATTTAAAGAGTGGAATTTTCCGCCTTCAGACTCAAAAGTGAGCTTTGAATCAAATCTCATTACATTGTGCAGTTGCATAAAATGAACTGTCTACTGAATTTATATTCAAGGTAAGATGTGGGTTACGTGTCCAATGGCAACAGCACAGAGTAACAGAGCGGACAACATGACAGCTCACAGCCGCAACTGACCTTTGGGTTCTGATCCCATCATGTGTTTCACTGTGTTGGCTCTGATAAAGCCTCACTGCTCCTTTGTTCTGATCTATAAAGCCTTTCCCAAAGATGCTGGTAATGCTGGGTGAGAATCAAATATCCCAGCCATTCCACGGTCGCAACCTCTGCCTCCACCAGTGACAGCTCTATTAGTTGTTTACAAGGCCTTGCACACGCCTTTGTTTGACAGCCCACTGCTTTTTTGGGGGTTGCATTCAGGAATGTACAGCGTTGTGCTTTGATACATGTAGATGTCCATGAGATATGTGTTTGAACACTATCATTTCAAAAGAGTTGCTTGAAATTCAACTCATTCACACGGGGACTGAAATGTTGTTATTTGTGCATGCAGGGATTGTCAAGGTAGCCTTTGGAGATGTTTCCAAGAACCTATTGATCATTTCGTCAAGAATAAAATTACTTGCGTAATTTATTTTTACAAGCTTAAAGGCATTTGTACCTGCGATATAGTCTGTGATATTGAGTATGTACAAAAGGGATGTTTATTTTTAATTAGATTTAGCTACTACATAAATTGGGATTTGGGGATTGCTTGTGTTGACATAGTTTTATCTACATTGTGTAATTTGCAGTTTTGTACAAGATGTTTTAAAGAAAAGGAATCATTAAATAAATTAGTAAGAAAACAAGTAAAGTAAGTAAATAAAGTAAGAAAACAAAAATATCTGAATATGCAAAATATGGTTTGTTAGTAGACGGAATGTATATATATATTGGGTCATAATATCATTCAATATAATACGCCTTTATCACACACTGGAGAAATTCAGTGAAAATTGGATTTTAGTGTATAAAAGGAACCAGGCAAGTTGAACAGAAATACTACATTTTTGAAAATATCCATCTACAGTGGTGCCTTGACATATGAAGGACCAGAGTTAAAAAAAATCTCCAAATGCAAGCCGTCGTTTGACCATTTTATTTCTTTGACCTTAGCATCAGACTTGAGATAGAAGTGATGTATTGTGGCAATGAACACAACTAAAATAAGCAGCAAATTTTGGGGCAAATAGTGAACAATCACTGTACCGTAATTTTCGGACTATAAGTCGCGTTTTTTTTCATAGTTTGGGTGGGGGGGCGACTTATAATAAGGAGCGATTTATGTGGGTTTTTTTTCAAACATTTTCCAAAAAAAAAAAAAAGTGAAACCGCGATAAACGAACCGCGATGTAGCAAGGGATTACTGTAATTTGAATTTCAAGTGACGTCAGCAGCGCGACACGGCGTGGCGCGGCGGTTGTTTACATAAAGGACAAAGATTGATCACGGGATGACGAAGATGACGAAGGGCCCTACGTACTACCGGCATCATTAGCGGCTTTGTTTCTAAGTGACACGGCAGACGAAGAGTTTGACGGATTTAAGGATTTGGAGTGACACAGAAGGTTTGAAAAACTATTATGGCTTTTACCCACGCCCGGTCCTACTCTATGGAGCTCTCTTTCACCTCTGTAGATTGAAGTCGGGGGCCGGCGCTCGGCCGGGTGGCTGTCCAGGGACGGTGGATGGGGCTCGGACATGGCTTTTACGCACGCCCGGTCCTACTCTACGGAGCTCTCTTTCACCTCCGTGGATGGAAGTCGAGGGCCGGCGCTCGGCCGGGTAGCTGTCCGGGGACGGTGGATGGGGCTCGGTCATGGCTTTTACGCACGCCCGGTCCTATTCTATGGATCTCTCTTCCACCTCCGTGGCTGGAAGTCCACGCCGCCACACGCCTGGAAGTTTGTTTTGTTAAATAAAGAGCCGTTTACCAAACCCACGTCTTTCCTTGTACTTTGTTAAGGCTACAATATACCGTTTTTTTCCATGTATAATGCGCCCCCATGTATAATACGCACCATAAAAATGGCATGTCGATGCTGGAAAAAAGCCTGTACCCATGTATAATACGCACCCAAATTTCTTTTTTTTTTTAAAGTCCCAAAGATCGTCACACACGCATCTGGGTGTGATGAAATTTGTCCTCTGCATTTGACCCATCCCCGTGTGATTTTGATCCATCCCCTGGGGGAGAGGGGAGCAGTGAGCAGCAGCGGCGCCGCGCTCGGGAATCATTTGGTGATCTAACCCCCCAATTCCAACCCTTAATGCTGAGTGCCAAACAGGGAGGCAATGGGTCCCATTTTTATAGTCTTTGGTATGACCCGGCCGGGTTACTTAAGTCCGTAAACGTAAAATTATTTCAGAAAAAAGATCATCTTTGGGAACAACCGGATGTTATTCTGCTGGTCAGTATCACTGCGCATGCAGTAGCAAACTCGATAGCGAAGAAATATGTGAGACTCTCAACGGGATCACCAATATTTGAGTGATGTTCCAGTTATTTATCACAATTATTTATTATTATAATAATAATATATATAATATATATAATAATTATTTATTTATTATTCACAATTGTCATGGTGATCTTTCTGGTGATTTCTTAACTAGGCTGGATGTATTTTTTTTGTTGGCGTTGATTTCTCCGACTGCCCAGAAAGGCACCACCGCGATCAGTTAGGTTAAAATGAAAAGAGAGGAAAGTGACGTTGTAAAGAACCATCCGTGACAAGATTTTCTTCAAAAATTGTTGTACCATGATTTTCTTCAAAAAAAAAAACAAAAAAAAATGTACCCATGTATAATGCGCACCCCAGATTTTAGGACAATAAATTAGTTAAATTTTGCGCATTATACATGGAAAAAAACGGTAGTTATATACTAGATCTGTGGAATAACGACGAGGCTGACGTCAGGGCTCACGCGCGGCGTTGTTGACAAAGGACAAGAAATTTGATCGATGGATTTAATGATTTAGAGTGCACAGATGGTTTGATAATATTATTGCTTATATAATAGTTATTTGATATCTAATTTATATATTGTTATATGGGCCTGTGGAATATTTTGAAGTGCAAGCGCCATCAGAGGCGCGCACCCATTGTTGACAAAGGACGATCGATGGATTTAATGAATGGGAGTGACACAGATGGTTTTATAAACGTGTTATTTATGTAATAGTTTTTTTTAAATAACTCTGAATGTTACGTCAGGGCCGTTCTCAGCTCTTCGTTTGTGTTTATGTCACTAGCATACCTATCGTTTGTTGCTCGTTCATGACTGTTCTTGGTGTTGGATTTTGTCGAATAAATTGCCCCCCAAAATGCGATTTATAGTCCGGAGCGATTTATATATGTTTTTTTTCACTTTTTTGGGCATTTTATGGCTGATGCGACTTGTACTCCGGAGCAACTTATAGTCCGAAAATTACGGTAATTGAAAAAACAGCATACAGCTGTTTGATCCCACTTGAAGTTCACTGTCAAACAAAACATGAAACAAAAATAATTACACCTTTTGTACGGTATTTAAAATAACCAGAGAACTGCCTGAAAAAACACTTCACTGGCTTGATGATAATGCTAATTAACATTTATGGTGCTTTGACGCTTTAAGCAACAGATTGAACACAGTTGCATCAGCAGTAACGTGTGAACAGTATAGAATAGTATTTCAGTCATACACTCCATTATGTATCCTCTGGGAAGAAAGATATTAGTGTCGTACTAATTAATAAAGAGAGGAGTTGCGATATTATGATTCCAATTGAGTTCTACGCAGTATATACCCTGTTGCAATATGATTTGTCGCTGCAAGGAAACAACCACTCCCTAGGACCCAAGTGATATTAATAACATGATCAGTATAACCGTCTCTCTGCCCCCAAGTGGCCAAGACAGGCATACCACAAAAGTGTGAAATGAAATACAGTAGAGTAGGATTTTAGCAAACCCAATTATCTAAACAAAATTTGGAAAGTTTGGAAACACATTCTAAAATGAATACTCCCGGATAATATCTAAGTGGTAAAGCGGTTCTGAGAACGGATGGGTGGGTGGATCGTAGAGTACTTAACATGGTTCAGCCTGACTGAATTGCCATTTTTTTTATTTGTGACTAGAACTACCATTCATAATGCCGTCTTCATGAACCCTATGTGTTTTACATTGGTCTTCAGCAACTGACCCCCCCCACTCCAAATTAATAAAAACCTCTATCTCTTTTGAGGTTTTATGCAACTAATAATTATTTATGCATGCCAAGCAACTATCTCTCTGTCTCTCTTGGGAAAATATGAAATTACTGAAAGCCCATTCCGCTTGCTTGTCCAGTTCATGTGTGGCTGAAGCTCCCCAGGCTGGGGCTTTGGTGGGAGCATCCCTGCTTGCTCTTGGTGTGAAACACATGGCTGGCACAAGCAACACCATGGGGAGCTGGAGCGCAGCTGGTTTGATTGGGCTCTGGCCTTAATCGTCAATGTCTTTGCCATCAGTGCTCAAGGAGTAGTCACACATATTAAGCAGGCCCATACAAGGGGAACTGATTGGGCCTTTCCATGTTCATTTCCAATCAATCCCTAAATTATAGTCAGACAGATAAAATGTTGTTGCTGTTGTGAGATGGGTAAAAACAAAGGCTTGGTTAAGGCATTCAACTAGCCACACTTGGCTTGATTTACTAAAGGTTTGTGAGTGTAGAAAGAGGCGCAAACTTGAGTGTGCACGCAAATTGATGTGGAAGCTACCTACTAATGGGGTGCAACCATTGTGCCTGCCAAATGCGCTGAATTGCCGCACAGTTCATTTGCGTTATATGAGAAGTATATGCAGATAATTAATTTGGCATACACAAGGTGATTATGAAATCTAAGACCAATTGCGGTGACTGATTCTGCATCCTTATATAGAGCGTTTGAAAGGCAAGTTTAAACCACGCTGTAAAGTGGTGACAGCATAGCGCTGACAAAATGATCAGGGGCAGAGAAAACTTTTCAGCTCATGAAAACATATTCAAAGGCTAACAAAAATGACCGCAACCTATCATCTATTCAGCAATAACATTTTGGAGCTTCCCAATTATCAAAGAGCTGTCTTGGAACCAATTACAATGTTGAAGTCATGCCATATTGCCAATGACAAAAATGTCATCTGTGGTTCTTGTGTCTGGATCATTTTAGAGCACTGTGATAGCTGGAACTGGCCTCACACAAAGAGCAGGTCACTAACACTTCTAATCACATCATTTCAAATGTATTTATATTATTTTTTTAAACAGACGCTGCATGAGTTGGCAGCCTGTTAAAGCAACTTTAACTTTTTTCCTTCATTTATATCGCGCTCCCTGTTTGTTTAGGATTGCTCAACTTGTTACACAATTACATTGTAATTACCATAATATTTATTGGCTAGAATATTGGTAATAGCTTTATTTGAGCATTTATTTACATGCTCACCATTGCAAGATGGTACAACTATACAAATAGCGCACCTGTGCCCCCTCAGCCCGCTCTGTTTCCTGGATTCCACTGATGCCTGATACCTGTCACGGGCTCGTCTTGACTCTGCCTTTTTCAGTGCGTGGTGAACCACGGGTGAAAAATGTTGAATTCGGTTGACTTAAGTTGAGTTCATTTTCTGCTTGGTTTCAGTCCTTATGCCCTTCTCAATGCATATGCGTGCATGCAGTAGTTTAATTATAGACATACTAGTTGCAAAAGGTAGAGATGAAAAATGATGTCGATTTTGAGCTCCACGACATGGAGCAAAATACACAACTTAAGCATCGATTCGAACAAGTGCGAGTATTTAAAAAAAATAGAGGATAGGCATGCGTTTACTATTTTCTAACCTTTGTACTACCAAAAAGAAAAGTACAGAAGTCCAAAAAGGCATGTTTAGCCCAAGCTGCTATTACTTATAATAAAGTTTGGCCTAGCTGTGACAAACAGTCACTACCATTGATCTAATGTAATTCTGAATACACTTGACGCTCTTTTCACCCAGCCAGTGCGAGAACAGCAGTAGTAAATTGGTTGACTCCTGCTAATAAGCTTAACAATAAAACGGCATCCAAGTATTTGAATGAGGGTGTGACCAGTTGTTCAAAACAAAAATAATGATGTGACCTGTTTATTACCTTGTGCTCCTGAGAGGGATGCGTGCAGAAGAAAAATGTTGACGAACATGGACTTGTAAAGCAGATCAACAAAGTGCAAATAAGTGCAAATTTTTGTTGCAATGTTACTGCACAACACTTACTGTGATCTTTTTCCATCTTTCACAAATGAAATATACTGACATATTTGAACAAAACTAAAACTAATAAAAACTAAATCAAAAGAAAACATTAAAACCTTAATCTAATAAAAGCTAACAAATTAAAAGCTAAGAAATACAATCTGAAAACTTATTAAATCTAAAGATTCAAAAGGAAATAAAGTCTAACTATAATGAGGATTCCAAAACTATCAATGTGTTGCGAATCCCGGGAGCACCATGCTGTTTGCCAACCATTCATCAATTTGACTCTACAGCCATTCAGAATAACCTTTTCTACATACTCTTTGTGAGTTTATTTTTCCCAAGGGGGCCTCATTACAGTCTTGACCTGGCTAAGAAAAGGGACTACTGGCTAAAAAAAAATGCATGCCATGCTCAAGCTCAAAACAAAGGTCCCAAGACAGTCGATGAGCTGCTTTCTGCGTCGAATTGAAAGACTCTGCATTGCCAGTGGTCGCCTGCCATGTAGGCGTCCATCGGCCGGCATAAGTGGCTGCCAGTTGTCTCAGGGTGGCTCGCGTAACACTTGGCCTGCTCCCTCGCCACTGCCTGGATCAGAGAGGCCCACTGCTATCATCCAGGCACTGGCAGCAGCACAGCAAGGCTTAGAGTGACAAATTGGTCTGAGGGAGTGAATGACGATTGCAGGCCAAGAAATGTACTTTAAAGAAAGAAATGCATTCCAGTTTGTGACAAACACGCGCCACATTATATGGTCAAGTTTGTCTCCTGCCATGTGGATTGAGCCAGATCCCAGAGGCGAGGCTCTTTTACCAAGACAAAGCCAAAGTATTTATCTTGGAAAGTCACCCAGAAATATTAATGGATTAGTGAGCTTTTCAGCTTGCAGTCTCTTTTCTCGTGGCCTCAATATGCTGCGTTAAAAAAAATAACTATTTGTCTGCATTTTCATCTTATAGGAGACACTGACCTTTTAATTTCACAGAATTTAATATATATATATACATAGAGAGAGATAGAGCGAGAGAGAGTCAAATAGAGACAAAAATAGAATACAATTATTTTTAAATAGGTTTTGACCTGTATTCAATTGAATAAGTAACATAGATAAGATATTTAATAGTCAAGCTGATCAAAATGATAACATTTTTTGAGGTTCAGTTTTTTTAGGCCAATGGTGCAACATGAAACACACTGTACATGGAAATAAAAATACAACACAAACAGACAAAGATGAAAGAAGATTAACCTTGTAAAATAATATGGAAGGCTAGAAGTGCCAATGTTGAGCAAACATTTTTGAACAACAAACTCATCCAAATGTATTTCCAAATACTGTACATTTGAATGTGGACGTTTTGTACTTGCTGTACAATGTGTATACGAGTTTTGAAGGTGACATTAAGAAATTAAGAGACACTTTTCACCATTTCCCCAAAATCGACAATAACATTACCGTAATTTTCGGACTATAAACCGCACCGGACTATAAGCCGGACCAGATAAAATTCGGGGATATTTTAGTTTTTTTTCTCTTATATAAGCCGCACCGGACTATAAGCCGCACGTGCGCATGAGTTATTTACAAAGAAAGACAGTACACAGAAAGCCTTTTTAAAGTTTTAATAACATACTTTAACACGTCTTTCTAAACGCTGCCTGTGACGCAGCAGTAGTACCGCAGCAACACAGAAGTGTGCACGCGAGTTATTTACAAAGAAAGACGGGACACAGAAAGCCTTTTTAAAGTTTTAATAACTTACCTTAACATTTCTTTCCAAACACTGCCTGTGATGCGGCAGTAATACTGCAGCAACACGGAAGTAACACAGCACTAATAGGGCTGGATTAAAAAAAACATACTGGTAAAAGTCACTGAGACGTGGTGGTAACACAGCAGCAACACGGTAGCACAGCACTAACAGGGCTGGTTAAAAAAAACATATCAGTAAAAGTAAAAAAGAGCCGTCTTCATCTTCCTCCTGTGCACTGAAACCATTGAAGTCTTCCTCCTCAGTTTCCGATTGGAATAGCGTTAGATATGCTTCGCCACACACTTTCTCAGTATCTCTTTCGTCGTCGTTTTTATGCATTTCTTCTAGCATTTTCTATGATGAGGGTCTGTTCATGCTAATTTTATTCAAGCACGAAGCGCTAAGTTACATTAAACTAGCGAGCTACACATATAGCTCCAGAGTAGATGTGACTGGGAAATAAAGAAAGAAAAGGGTGACGCAACGCGATGTCATCAACAATGGGCCAAGTCGACTGCCTTTAACTTAAAAGCGGTATAATATGCATTTCTTTTGTCCCCCATAATGACGGTTTGTGTAGAAAAGCTTCCATTCAGTAATGTCTTGATATCGTTCTGTCTCTTCTTTGTGTGAATTATACGGCACTATTTGCCTGGCGGATGGATGTGCGATCAACACAGCGGTGCCGCACAACAGCAGTCCACAGCCTTTTTACGAGTGTATAAAAGTGATCGTCATCACAAAAATCACGGAAAAAATCCTATATAAGGTGCACTGGACTATAAACCAGTCAGGGTTCAAAATATGAGAAAAAAGTCGCGACTTATAGTCTGAAATTTACAATATGTTCGTTTTACCTTTACATTTTTTACCTAAGATACTCAGTTATCCAGTTTGTCTCTGACAAACAAACCCCCAGTTAAAAAAAAAAAAAAAAACTCCTTGCAAAAACAATATTAAACTTTTTATTTCGGATTATAAAGCCACATGGTATTGAATCCCACTCTTGTTAATCCACTGCAATATTGTTCTTGTCAAAACAATCCAATCCATGGCAGCAGAAGCTCTTCGGAATTAGAGAGAGAGACAGACAGCGAGAGAGACAGAGACACACACACACACACACACAGATACACACACACGGCACACGTAAAGTACATAAAAGTGTTTAAAAATTAAATAAAAGTTCATAAAATCCCTGTGTGGATATTGTAATAATGTATGTTCTCTACTTCGCGGATTTTCACCTATCGCGGGTGGGTGTGGGACCAATTAACCACGATAAACGAGGGATTACTGTATGTATATTAAATACATGTATGTATGTGTACATGTATATATATATATATATACACGTATATATACATACATATATATGTATATATATATATATATATATATATATATATATATATATATATATATACACACACACACGCGCACACAATTGCGTGTGTGTGTTTTTTGGTTACACTCCCAGCCTTCACACAATCACAGGAACTGTCTAACGTGTTCACAAAGTTTATAAGTTGTAATTGAATTGTTTTCCAGAGGGTTGTTGGCATGTTGGTCAAAGGCAAGCTCCCATGTGACTCCAGAACTCCCTCTCATGTAAATTAGACGCTCTTCCCCAACCAAAGCAATCGTTTGGTTGCACTGGTGCAGTGCAAGGTCTACCAGCAAGCCGCAGCAGAAGCAAACTCACAAGACAGCGGATGTTACTTTTACAAATTTCTTCTCATCTTAAAGTCAGCAGCCATGCCAGTTGGTTTCATAAGAGATTGGTTTGAAGTGGTTGAGTATTCTACTTTTGTTGTCAAATTGCTTTGCAAATGAGGCCCACCCTGACAATTTTTCAAAGTGTTTGCACTATATGCAGTTTCCCTCAGGCACTGGTTTTGTGAACCTACGTCGTTGTGCATGCATATGCACGATGACTGCCTTCCGCTCACATACAAGATAAACATGCCAGGCAGAGAGTGAGATGGAAAGCAGTCTGCTTATGTCTTGTCAGTCTGTCTGTATGCCGTCCTTGTGTTCTTTAGCTTGACTGACATGCTCTATCAATAACATGTCAGGTAGACAGTCTGAAGGCCTTGTAGGTTTTCACCCATTAAAATGATATTCAATCTTTTTTGATGGGCTTTTTCTGTCTGTAAGCAGGCATTATAATGATCCAAGGTTCCGGTGCCATTCACATTGAAATGTTGTGCCGCTTGAAGCCACATCAAAATAATTCTTTTGATATGTCTCATTTTGGTCCTGGCAATGACATTAATTGGGGTTGATAATATATTGAGAATACAGACGAATTTTTTGAGGGGTCGTTTTGCACCACAGATCCTCTGGCTCTTCATGACAGCAATTCTCTCTGGGCATCGTGAAAAAGGCATTGCTTGCGTGTCCCTTTGATTGCATGTCCAATCCAAGCAGCTAAATAATAATGCAGGGATTGAAACACTACGAAATAGCCCCAGGGCTCAGAAATTTGTAATGAACAACAGCAGGGTGCCTTGGGGGGCAGGGGGGAAGGAATTTAGTCAAGAAAATCAGTTGTGGGGGTTCAGACATCCAAAGCCGTGTTGTTATTGTTGTTTTAAATTCTACAGCACATTTATGTGCATCCCTGTATCTAAATAGTGAGGCTGCTCTAACAGGTAAATCGAATTCCGTCATGAAAAAAACAAAAAAAACATGACATGACTGGAAACAATAATGTGCATTTATTGCAGTATAGACATTGAATAACATATAATTTACATTTCTTTTGCTCTGCACTTCTTTGGACTTACCTCTGATAAGCAAAGTACTGTTAAGTCTGATCTATTTCATCACTATAGTACATGCCTTTTTTCATTCTGCTGTCAAGAGCTCCTCTCGCCCTGGATTTAGTACTAAGTGCCACAAATTAAAAAAAAAAAAAAACATCACATGATCAAGGAGGGCATTTGATAATCCCTGAACTACATTGCTCCTTTAAGCCCACTGAGTAAACCCATTTCACTGGTAAGGCTGGACCATATAGCAACCAGCGTGTCTGCATTATATAGTACCTACTTTATTGTATATAGCTGCTGCAAATGACTAAATGTAGCCTGGGATATTTTAGTGATGACAACAATGGGCAGTATATGACAACCCACAGATTTATATGACAACTCAACCTCCAGCATTCACACACAGGCTTTAATGACAACTCAACCTCAAGCATCCACACACAGGCTAGACTTCAATAGACCTTAATTTTATTTTTGTGGGGCTTGTTGAGGTTGGGAAGTTGAATTTGACTGGACTACTATTTATAGTTGAAATAATCTTGCATGTAAATCCATGGTGCGTTTCGCTTTGGTAAAACTCATTGTGAAATTGTGTGTGTTTTTCTCATTGGATAAATATATAATACATGATACATTTTTTAGCATATAACAACATAAAACAGCATGTATCCAAGAAATCAGACAAAAAATATCAAAAATGTTTTATGCATTTTTCCATTTCTCCAGCTGGTATCCCAGGCCTTATCAAATTACAAAATAATAATCACGAAGGGCACTATAAAGCAACAAAACATCAATTTGTGGTGTAATCCGAGACTCTCTGTAGCAAGGCTTTTTGAACAAATTTACTTGTTGTGTTCACGACAAATGTGAGTCTTTGTCCCCTTGAATGTTCTCCTTTTATTTGTGTGCTGAAATGATTAACTCAATCAATTCCTTGTGTTGCAAGTGTAGTTTACTTGCAAATAAATGTACACAATAGAAGTAATAATGAATATATCATAAAACAGAAGGAAAAACATTGTTTTTCAATTAGATGTCTGAGCAAATGTGTGTTGTAAAGTTGGAGTTACATCATCAGCCTTTGGTTTTAAGTTTGGGATAGGGTATGTGAATTAAATTAATGATACTCAGGACTGTTTGGGGAAATCATTTTTATTTGTAAATATTTCATCATCTGTAATATTTGCACTCTTAGATTAAAACGCTTCATGAAAATTGAATACCCACTTTTTTGTTTACCTTTTATTTTGAAATTTAAATAAATGTCATGAGGCTTTGTAATGTAAATTTGATGTGAATGCAATTTAAAGTAAACAATTGCTGGAGACCAAAGGGGTATTTCAGAAAGGTGGTTATGTGAAAACTCCGTAATTTACTCTGTGAACATAACCTGCTCGCTGGTAGGTTTACTATAAGAGACCCAGAGTTTCTACTTGTTTCCAAGTCACCATGTAAATTAATGTGGTTGTTTTTAACGTATAACTCCAAAAGTGTTGCATTAGCTCTGTTCATTGTCTGTGGTCACGTTGCCCTGTTAGGAGTACATTAAAAGTTCACAAGGCTAATGAGATGGGAAATCTTTCATCTGCAGGGTTGGAGCTCAACTCTGACTTCTTTTGTGCCCTAGTAATGTTCATGTCACCTGGCAATGAGCTGTTGTAGAGGAGGAATGTTCGGATCATAGTGTTTTATACCCAGGTGGGTGGTCCAGGTGATAGTGACACTGCAAAAGTCATCTGGGTTGCTGCGTGAGATTTTGCTCTTCCAACTTGATCAGAAAGCCTCACAGGATTTTTAGGGAATGGTTTGGAATGAAGGTCATTGGTGGAAATCGCTCTGTCTCTATGAATATATGCATGTGTGTTTGTGTGCACTCAAACAAAGCAACCATTTCTTGCATCTCTCCCCCAAGACAACAACTCATGTTTATTTGTCACATCAATTAGATGGTATCATGGTTACATAGCCTACTCAATCTGCAGGGAAAATTTTGTCGACTAAATTCATTGTCCCAGCTAGGCCCATTTATTCATTTATATTTCATGAATGTGGTGGATGTGCTGCAGTAAAAGGCTGGCTGTTTTTTCTTTTAATCCTCACTTGGTTAGCTTGGCCGGTGAGGAGTCTTTCTTCTGTACAATTAAATATAGATGTTCAGAGTCTAAAGTTGAGTGTCACATCTGTCCCGGTGATACCGTACAGGGCACCATTAAATGTGCCCAAGCTGCATGTTTGGATATGAGGGCATAATTGAAAGCACCTGCTTGGAAAACAACAGGGCCCAGGACACGGCTCACAGGTCCTCGGTTTGATCCCAAAGATCTTTTGCTCAACTATCCCTTTCGTGCTGGCTTCTCCTCATATTTGTCATCATTGTGCGTTTTATTCCTCCCCCACTAAGGTCAGCTCAAGACACTTCACTCTTTCTGTTTTTTTTCACTGTGGCACTGTGAGTATGCAAATAATTTGGATCTTTGCATAATCACAAGCAGTGGGACCATCTGTTGTTGGCTTGTTGACATACCTCGTGTCTGCTTGTTAATGGGGTTTTGTTGTATGTAAGCGATGTATTTGTATATTAACAATGTGATAATCATTTAACCCAAAAAGCATTCCAGCAAAGAAACATATGTTTTGGGGAATCTTCCTACAAAGGATTTATAATCTTTGTAGAGGAACTGGAATAATGGTTCGGACGAGAAAGCAAAATAAAACCATTATCCTTGCTCCCGTGATGTCTGATAGATATGAACAGTATGAAGATTTAATATTACTCTTGGATTAGTGGTCAACTGGCACATGCTTGTTTATTCAGTTGGTGAAGCCCACTAAAATATTTCCCAAAGTGCTCCTACAGATAGAAAATAAGCTGCAACTTCTCTCAATGAGGATTTACAGGAGATGACCTCCAATGAAACACCCCCATGATAATGTGTTTTTCTTGTAGAATGTGATGCAAACGCCAGAGATGTCTTTTAACTCGCCATCGCCCATTTGTCCTCATAAGGTAAGATTTGACTTGCTTTCAGACATTGGATTTAAGAAAATAACATTGACTCGCAATCAGGCGATGTTTGGTGAATAAGTGTTCCACATGGCCCCAAATACCTCAGTATGATGCAGTTAAATGATACAGATCACATTGTACCAGTAAATTGTAGTTATGTGTACAGTATATGCAATACATTTTTATTGGCTTGCAGCATATTCCCAAATTTACAATACGTTTGTATTCAATATGGAAGCGTCTGAGTGTTAAATTCAGTTATGAAAATTAAGTCTTACATGATGCAAAATGTGCAATCTGACAAATAGGACCTGAAAACTGAGATTTTCTCTTTCAACAAACACCTACATTTTTTGTTGTAGTTTTTCTCAATCTAATAAATGGCCATGAAAATAGGGATTTTTTGTTTTTGGCACAGAAAACATATTTGGCAGGGTTCTGCCCTTGAAAGCCGATGTACTTATTTACGTAAAATTGCAAAAGTTCTAATATGATTCAAGTTTGATTGACTGTAGCAACTTGTGGATATGTATTCAATGTCAATTACCCCAATACATGCAGGGTTAGTCATCCTCACATGCTAATGACGGCAAGTCTTTTGAAGTAACTTTCCACTTCTGATTCTGAGCCATTCCCCAATGTGATAATGTGTTATGCAGTGAAATTCACACAATCTCAGTTCACTTAGCAGTGCATGTGTCATAATTGACTGTTTCCAATTTTTCGGGCGGATGAGTGGCAGTGGCGGCATAGCAAGAAGCCACCGACCTCAATAAAAAAAGCTCAATGGAGGGAACCTGTCTGGCACCCTGTCATCAACTGTCGTGTGCTCTTCCGTATAGCTAATGTAGAGCTCGCTGTCGAGAAATGACTTTGGCAAGTGCAGACGGTGGGAGGACAGTGAATATGAATAAAATATGACACACTTCATTTTTGTCATGGTGAAATCACAAGAAGAGGCTATCAAGTTGTGATCAGAAGGCAACGCCCTTCACGCAAAGATTCAACAATTCTTCAATAAGTTATTACTGTAGGCATTCAGCGCAATATTACATTCATTCTGTCTCACAGTGTGATGACATAATGACAGTTTAAAGATGTTCCTTTTCCTTAACTCTATTCTGTTTCTGTGCACCCATTTTCCCATGTATGGGGAAATAGTGGGTTAGTGGATGGGGTTCTTTACATTTTAGCTGTTAGCAGCAGAACATAATCTCCCTTTCGTCAGCTCCCATTAGTCATCGTGATCTGCACCGACCCAAAATGTGCCGCCATTGCAATGGGCCAGCTGGGGTAATTTAGTGCGTCAGTCAACTCGGGAGGCTGTTAAGTGAGCGAGCAAATGACTGAATATGATTTGTGTGAAAAAGAATCTTCACATTTATAATGGTTGTCAGAATGGAATATCCTCTGTCTTTTTGCATGTCTTCTCCTCATCTGAATTGCGTGCCCCCCCCACGCCCTCTACTCAAGATACTGTAATGACGAGAGGGCTTTTAAACGCGCTGCTCTGTGATTATATTAAAAGAGTGGGAGAGCGGGGGAAGGAGGGGGAGATCGGGTATATATAATTGCTTCTTGACACATTGGCCAAATTCTGCAGTGCCAGGATCTGAGCAAAGATGATTAACGGCTGTCCGGGTGGGTGGGCACCATAGAGTCCTATGGTTTCCATAGCGACCTTACTCTAAAGGCCATATACTGCATATCCCAAAGGCCCGCACATTGTTAAACTGCAATTATACTCACATTGAATGCCTTGTCTGCCCACTGCAAACTCTCTTATTCACCCGCCAAGCAACTTACCACCTTCATTTTTTTCTCCTCACTCCCCGGCTTCTTTTATTTTCTCTGCTAGTTTTCTTAAATGGCGTCCTCTTGCTGGCAAGAAGATTAAGAGTGAAAATCTTGGATTCTGTGAATAATTGATAAGTGGTCTCACCTCAGAGCATCATTACAGGACGGCAGTATGGGTAAGGGGTGAGGCTAAGATCATAATTTTGACACCAGGCTTCAGGCAATAGAAAATTGTGTCAGTTTTTCACAGGGGTAGAGCATGAAAAAAATTTTCTCATTAAACCACAAGTAGTGCACAATAATGAGTGCATACATATTTTTTTTCCCCCTGCATATTAACAGCAGTGTCACACTCGTGTCACGCTGGATACTTTTAAAATAAGGCAAACTAAATTTTTACAAGTAGTAAATGGTGGGGTTTTTGTTGGCTTGTGCAGCTAATTAATGTGCTTTTGCGGTTGTCGTACGCATGCACACGAGTACAGGCAGCATACATGTTCCATATGTTACAGTATAATCCAGTTAGGTGACAGATGGAGAGGGCAAAGGATGGGGGTGGAGTTCAAGCATCTCAGATAGTATAAGACCTAACTGCTACTCTTTTTGTGCCAGCTCAGAAATATTGAAGGCAAATTACAGCTGTGCATCAAGATGTCCTTTCACCAATGTGTTTGACCCACAAAACAAACTACTCCCCTGTAACAAATCATCCAACAATAGGAAAGTTGAGTAATGCGCTTCAAGTGCATTTATCCTGGGAAGCTCACACGTAGCATGATAACACACTCCTTACAACCCATTAAAATGCTTGAAAAAACAGGATGCAGCAGCATTTTAAGTCAGGAAATGTCCACTGAAAACGGACACCCTGAGTATTCATTCTGTATAATAAAAGAAAATACCCCTGACATCCAAACAAGAAAGCCGTACATCAATAAGGTTTATACTCAATATCAAGATGCAGAGGCGTGGCTGATGATTGCTGGTATTATTGCATACTCAAAACATCTCGAATCGGACACAGCAACTAATGTAAGATTGTCCTGATAGATAAAAGGTCATTTGTGGCCTCCGGGAGCAGTGCGATGTGGCGTCTGTCACTACCAACAACCGCATGTCGGGATCAAATGGGAAAACGTATGTGGCGCAACCAGCCTGCCGTGTAAGAAAGGCAGTCAGCCACTGTCACTGTCACATTAACAGGCCAGTTTCCGGTCTCTTCCTTTATCATAAGAACTTCCAACTTGCTGGTTTGGTATTGTACCGTGCAGTTTTAAAAAGTCATGGTTACAAAACTGCGAAATTTTCCATCAATGATATGAGCTGTTTTTGTTTTGTTTTACTACTCGGTCATTAATTTACATGCAGTCAATATTAGGGTTAAGGTCAGAATTCGGGTCCCTGGAATGTATAATAATAACATAATAACCTGTTTACATGCCTCTACGGATAAACACAGATACAGTATACACTGTCTATATACACTCACTGCATTTTTGCTGTGATAGAAAATAATGTGAAAACGCCACAGCAAAATCACTGTACTACAAAGACCATATTCCTTGCAGAGAGAGCAGGAGCATGCACAGTTTGAAGGCGGGAACTTGAAACCGTTGACAAGCCGAGATACTCGGGTTAGAAGAGAAGTAACCCAAGGGTCTTATTTGAAATAAAAAAAATATATATATATTAAGGGCATATTTGTGTTTCTGCGCGCATATACATGGACTTTAAAAACCCAAATACTGCCAATATTCAGGTTTTAAAAGAATTATTGACTGCATGTAAACATAGTCTGTGCAGGCAAAGTGACCATACCCCGAACTTGTCAGCAAACACTTCCCAGTCCACGAAATATTTTTGGGCCAGGAAAACTGTAGGAAGGGCGCACTATTTCACTTTGTAGATTCGGGCACCAAAAGGGATAACAGCGACACTGATAACAGTAACTATATTAATGAGGATTAAGATGAACAGTTTTAATAGTTTAATAATTGACGGTCTGTCCTAAAACTATTAATCATGATTACAAACCAGAAGTCCAAATGCATGTTACAACTGCTAAGAGAAAAAAAAATGCTGTTGCCTGAATTATGTTGTTGAATAATGTCTAGTATTGTGTCTGCCCATGCACATAAATCATACCTGATGTTCATGTGACACCTCTCTCACTGTTCAAGAGGCACCAAGTGAATCATCCCCAGTGGTTTCCCTTTAAAAAAAAGAATCAGTGTGTGTGTGTGCCTATTATTGTTATATATTTTGTGTGTGTATATTTTGAGTGTCTGCGACTGCCTCCACTCCCTATCAGTGTCATGTCCACAAAAAAGAAAAAATAGAGAAAAAGTATGTTAAATTAATCCATGGTGACGCATGACCTGCATCACAGGAAGCCGTTAGCGATGAGGGCAAGCACTATGGATAGATAAATGCTTGTGGCTATTTGTATTACTTTTTTTGGTTCATTGGCTATACAGATGGTAAAAAAAATTACATGTTGAATTTACATTTCCCTGAAAGTGCCAATAGAAAACCAAGTATTATCGTTGTAAGGCTGAATTATCTTTTTTTTTTTTTTTTTTATCTCCCCACAAAGTAAGTTATCATTGATTTTCCATCATGAAAAAGAGGTTGTCGTTTCCTCAATAGGTATAGCAATAACAACCCTCTATGACAGATGTTATTTCTCTCCAACAATTTCCACATCCATGGCCAGTGGCATAAAAAGAAATCTGGAGAAAGTGAAGGTGGCAAGTCTCTGCCAACTTGCCATGCTCATATCTAAATTGGACCACACCTCCAAATGTTACCAATCAATGATATTTCATTGCAAATCAAATTCTTCTTTTGGAATGGTGAAATCCAATATCCATGGTGATGCAAACAAATTGTATATTGTGGCAGGTGTACTGGGAAAAAACAACAGCAACACATGACTTATAGGAAAGTTATTTCCTCCTTATAGAAAGAACAACGTATCTTACAACATGTCATTCAAAATATCTCAAATTAGGATTCCAGTACAATTCAGCATTGAGATTCCCACATCTCCTGCTCTGTATTTGCTCCATCTCCCTTGATGGCTGCCTATTTCTTGCACGTGCCACACAATATCTCCCCTCTATATCCACCTAAACCAATCAGGGATTTGACGACCTCGCTTCTAATCAATTACCACACAAATCAGTGCACAGGCCTTTGATGGAGAATCATTTGTCAAATCAGCCCAGATGGCTGGGGGCATGTACCCCAGTACCACAAGCTATATCCACATGGAAATCTCTGCCCAGACTGGGCTCTCCTGACACTCCCAACCTATTAATGGGAAGTCATTGTGCACTCCAGATCGGCAGTCTAACTGATCCGCTACCCGAAATTGAAAATGGATAAGCAATTTATCCTGACTTGTACCTTTATAGATAATATCTAGTTCCATTATACAAAGGACTTTTGCTAAATAAGAATTTGACAGGTTGTACAGCAGGTGTTATTAATAGCACAACGTCAAATTAAAATGCATCACATGGAGCCCTAATGTGACTTGACGCATGAAAACAGCACTCGAAAAATGCTGTTCCTCATTAACATACATGTCATCATTACATAATTATAATGAAACATGTTGACTGGATGTTTTGACTGGACTGGACAATAAAATTGCCCTAATTTTTAATTTACTCCTAAGGTTTATGGAATGACTCCATAGAGTGTTGAAAAACAGCAGCTCATTAAAAATCATCAATACACACGCACACCACTTATCCCCACGGCATGCTGGAGCCTATCCCAGCAGTCTTTGGGCAGTAGGCAGGGTACACCCTGGACTGGTTGCCAGCCAATCGCAGGGCACTCTTAAACAAACAACCATTCGCACTCACAGTCACACTTACAGGAATGTGTGAGGAAACCAGAGTACCCGGATGCAACCCACCCAGGCACTGGGAAAACATGCAAACTCCACAGTCTGAATCGTATGTTGCACGGATGTGCTAACCAGTGCGTCAATGTGCCGCCTGTATATGTACCGGTCTGTCCATCATCAGTCCAAAAAAAGCATTTAAAATGGTGGAGTGCATACATCTATACCATACAACAGCTACCAAAGAGCTTTACCAAGCCTCACATTCACTAATTTATATTTGCAACGTTTAAAATTGCCCAAATGTTTTAAATTCAAAATGGCTTATCTTGAGCGAGGTCCTGCTCTGCATTGTAGACAAGCATAGAATTAAATCTCAGGTTTCATAATGCACAATAATAAAGATTTTAGGCCTCATTAGCTGGCTAATGTACTATTCATGTCTATTTAATTTATGGGCACCAACTTCTGAGTTATTTGAAAACTTTGTGGTAAAACAAAAAGACAAGCAGATGGTAATATAGCATTACAAGATTTGGTTGGAATAAATTTTATTTTCATTGTTAACCTCTCATGCATTGGATTTTGGAAAAATCACTTTACTTCACTTGATTCTTATTTCGCCTCCTCCTGCATAAAGAAATTAACCTTGTTTTTTTTTTCAACATTCACATTTGGTCTGAACATAAGGAATATGCACACGAGGCAAAGCAAAAACGGAAATCACTATCTAGAGGACACACTCATGCGCATGAATAAGCACATGCAGCCCAATAAATTAATACATATAAACACACACACACACACACACAAACATACGTACACACACACACACACACACACACACACACACACAAACATACGTACACATACACATCAACACACACACACAAACAATAGAAATGTTTTAATATGTAGCATAATTAAAAAGTTTTCCCCTAAATTCCAACTTTAACAAGCAATTCCCCTGGTAAAGCGGCTACCATGCAACTGTTTGCCAATAGGAAAACTTTAGGTAAGCATCTCATGGTTAATGACTCCTACAAAGCAAGCAAAGGTTCATTAGTTTGCATGGTCTTCCAACCCAAGCTAGATTTCTTAAGAAATATATCTCCAAAGTTTTGCTGTTAACATAAATTGGGCCCTCTCTCGATCTTCTGTCAACAGACATTAACTAGAATGGCACTCAGTAGATGCAGACCTCCACCAAGGATGAGCAATCCTAATTTGTACCAACATTTTACACCTCCAGAGCTACGAGCCTCCAGCTTCTTAGGATTCCAGCAACATCCACTTGGACATGAACCAAATTTCAATGGATACATCTTGAGTCTGAGGCCCATTCCTTTGAAATATTTTAAGAAAAATGCTTTGAGAGTCTGTGATTGGCTGGCCGCCAGCTCTGGGTGTACCCTGCCTACCGCCCAAAGACTGCTGCGATAGGCTCCAGCTAGCCCGCAACATTCGTGAGGCTAAGCAATTCGGATGATGAATGAGTGAATGAATGAATGAATGAATGAATGAATGAATGCTGAAGAAGTTTTTGCACATTTTTGCAAAAATAAAAAAAATGTCACCCGAAACAAAATCTATTGGTCAAGAAAAAAAAATCATTTATTGATTCACAGATGAAATGTTAATGAAAACTTGCTCAAGATTCACAGACATGATTTAAGTTATTTAAGAGGTTCTTTTAATTAATTTATTCATGAAATATTAGTCAAAGGGTGTGTGTCTCAGTGATGTATTCTGGCCTCGATCTCTTCCAGTTAAATGTGTAGTGTGGTGGGAAGACATGGATGCCAGATCTGTCAATGTGTTTCCAAGCAAATTAAATATGTTTTAAGATAATCGCTGACAACGTGCAAAGACTGAGAACAATTTAGTTCTGAATTATTGATATATAGCGCAAAACGTCCGAATCCTCTAAGATGTTTTATTTTAGATGGGGCTAACACCAGCAGACCCATTCCTACTACATATATGTATAAAAGGAGCCCATGGAATTCCCTTTCATTTGTTGCAATTGAAATAGTCATTACAAACAAGAAATGCATCTCAGAGGAGAGGGACAAGAATGAAAGTAAAGTGAATAGGAGAGGACTAAACGGCACTGGAGATCTAAACCATTCTTGCCATTGTCATTATGGGGAATGTGAGATTACTCGCCAAGACATTAACGAATATTAGAAAGCTGCAGGTGTTTGCTTACATTCAACCCTCAGATACTGCAGTCAACACGAGTGACGTCATGTGATCATGAGTTTATAATTTCAGCACCCCGGTGATATACTCATACATACCTTATCCTGGTCAAAGTAGTCTTCAACCTTGTTCTTCACTATCATAGATAAATGACTTCACTCAACAAGAGGGAATCACATTTTGGACCTCCTGTATGCCTAATGTGAAAAATGACTTATGATCAATTGTGTGTACAGCATTTTGTCAGAGCTGCAGTTGTACTCTATAAATAATGTTGAGTTGAAAGAGTTGAGTTTCATCCCAGGACACAAATTCCATAATTAATAAATGTTTTGCAGACTATGGCATGGGGCGCACAAGGAAACACCAGACAAATAAAAGCAAATGTAATTATAAGAGGAATTAGCAATTGATTACCTGTGTCTAACGTAACCAGGCGAGAACATGCCACAATGCCCGGGATATTTTTCTCATCCTTTAACTTTGCATATTTCACACTGGCACACTCTTTTTAGATGTAACCCATAGTGAGAGAATTTGACTCTGCATGCTAAAAAGGAATACATTTTGAAGAAAAACCAACACATTACCAGCTGATGACCTCATTATGCTCACTGTGTACAGTGCAGTTAGCAATTTTGCCTTTATTTGTCATTATTACCACCCACCCTTATTGTGTGGGGAGGAATATCAGTATGATGAAGAGGGCCTCAGACTCAAATGTTAAGAGCCTCCCCCCTGTCATGTGGGACACATCCCCACTGTTTTGAGCTGGCCTATATGAATTTGTTTTAATACTCATGGATATTCAGTGGAAGAGTGCAGGGCGCATCTTGCTGTAATAGGCATTCACTGATGCAGAATAGCACCATGCACTGCGAGAACATATGTTAATACACTTAGCTATGGCCAGGGAAACAGCAAGATTTTTAAAACCCACACAGGGTGGGCCTCCAGAAGCACAGATTTGCCTTTGACAAAGATATTAATATGATTTGTTCCCAGATGGTGAAAGTTAGTCTGGTCATGAAAAGTCTATTTCATTGAAGAAATCGTGTCAGAGACATACAATGGTGTTTTCCAGCAACATAATATTTGAGGAAGATCTGCAAACGGGGATACTGTGAGACTTGTCTCCGTGTTTGATCAATTTTTTACCAGCACTGTGTCGCTATATGGACGAGGCAGATTCTCTGTTCTTTCTGTGGAGGAGCTATAGTGTATATGGGTTATATATGGAAGGGGGGGGGGGGGGGTATATCTGCTGTAGGTCAAAGTGTCTCAATGCGCCATGTCACATACAATTTTAAATAGAGGAATTTCTGCTCTATTTTACTTTCACAGAACATTTTTGTGCATTGGCTTGGAGAAGATTTTTGAAGATTGATGGTTGACAGTCCAATTTGTTCTTTTTGAGTAGGGGTGGGTACCAAGCCCTTAAATTATTCAAGATAAGCTCCATTTAACAGTTCTTTTATACATGAACAACATCATTTTGCACCTTTTACCTCTCCTATTGCATTTCTAACTTGTAATGAAATTAGGATGTTTGCCAATGAAGCATTTTCAAAATCAGAGGCAAGCCATCTCCTGCATGAGAGGAATGACTGGCTATATGTTTGTGTCGTGCTGTGCAATCATTTTACAATATGACTAATAGTATGATATAATAATCTCCATTATTGTTACATTTTTATTTTTGACACGAGGGTTTGGTATCATGGTAACAGTGGCGACTCCTGCTCTGTCTGAGCCATAGCTACTTGGGTTTGGAACCTGCACCGCCACTGCATCACTGCAAACCCAGGTCGCCAACTCAACAGGCAGTACCTTCTTTGAAGACTCAGAAAAGTGTGGTTAACGTTCACCAGCATAAGCTGCCATCCATTACCTTGAGTTAGCTCAGTTGCTACTCCAAGCGTTTCACTCTCTGCGCATGACTAATCAATTGACACTGTCCAACTGTCACACTAATGTAAGAATGTGGTTATTCTTGGTTTGATTAGTCATGCCTGAAGATGGACAGAGGGATGACGTCATGTCTCGGTTAACGCAGCAGTAAGAGCAATGCATGATGGCAAAAAACAAGAAGTTCCCGTGCTCTGTGGTCTGACTGTTTGACAATCATTTTGATTGCAGGGAGAGGGAATCTGTCAAAAAAAGTGGCTACTTTTCTTAAAGGTTGATGGTTAGAGTGCACATTGCCACAAGTGCAATCAGTTGTTTAAATGTGAGTTACATGGCTTGAAGACAAGCAGCCTGAAAGACTTTGCTAAAATCCAAAACTCACATTCAAGTCCCTCTTTTCGTGGGCTTTTCAGTCAAATTTAACCAACAAAGGTATTGACTTGCATGCCATGAGACTGCAACTAGGATATTTGATGTGGTTTAGACATGTTTAGATATTGAATTTAACAGTGTTTAAGAAATTATTAGGAATAGCCTGGAGTGGTACAACGGCATACTAATTTCTTTGTAATCATGCGGCTAGGCGTCAGCATTTATATGGATTACCTGTCAAAATATTTACAAACTTGGCATTGGTCTCAACATAGATGGCAGATGGAGCAGAATTTCTCCTGAATGTTAAATATGTTGACATTTATTACTTGATTACTTGATAGCAGTTGTCAGAATAGTTGTGGCCAAAGTGTAGTACCACTTGTTTTTGTTTAATTATATGTATTCTAAAACACTACCATAATTTAAATCACTCCTTTTTGATTACTCTATAGCCTGTTTGATATTTAATTGAAAGGAAAATGTGTATGAACATAATTTTGCAATGCATACAATAATGGTTTAATGCTTATTGTAAAATTGATAGCATGACTTGTGTACATTTGATTTAAAAATTTAAATAACTCGATATTCTTGATCCTAGTGGTCATAAGCACTAAAGTGACGTTAGATAGGTGAATGGATGTTTGCCGTCATTTTTGTCCTCATTGTACTTGGTTAGTGGCTGTAAAAAAAAAAATTGAAAGGACTAAAAGTATGGTCCCTGTGAGAGTAAAAACTTCCCTCCATTGGAAAGCTTAGCTCCACCTAATAAAATTGTCAATGAGTATATATTGGCACTTTTGTAAAGAGTTTCAATTGAGTCAGTTCAAGCAGAAGTCCCTAACCACCGGGCTGCGGACCGATACCGGTCCGTGGGTCATTTGGTACTGGGTCGCACAGAAAAAAAAATACTTTTTTTTATCGCCAATCAATTAATTCAGGTCAAGACGCTCGTCCCGGTCACGTAACATGTTTCCCCAGTCGAGCCTGCAAAGCTACAGAGCAGATACTTATGGTGAGTTTTATTTTTATGCGTTTTATATTTAAAAAAATATTATTTATTTATATATTTATATAAAGGCCGGTCAGTGAAAATATTGTCGGACGTATAAACGTGTGGTGCAAAAAAGGTTGGGAACCACTGAGTTAGAGAGCTCCAACGGATATAGTATTCCACAGGATAGTCGCGATGACATTTGGAATTTGCATAGAAGTAAGGACCAGTGTAACTCTCAGTGGCTAGTTTGACACTTATTTAAATCAGCTCATACCCTCTTTTCACATTATTTTTCTTCCCGGTATAGTTTAAAAGCAGAATGTGACATTCTGTCAGAGAGGTATGTGAAAGAAAGCCACATAGTTCTTCAGCAGAAGTCAACCCTCAAAGAGCATTTTGTCATCTGTCTTCACTTAGTAAAGTACCTGCAACTCTATGCAGAGCAGCAGTGAATCTAAATCTCTCGCTACTTGATGCTGTTTGAAGTCACTTGAGTTATGAAGTGAGACATAAAGAGGTAAAAACGTGTCTCTAAAACTGGCATGGGCTTTTTTCTAATACATTTCAAGCCCTTTATTTTGGGCACATGAATGCTTTTTCAGTATTGGATAATTATTAACTTAGCTGCATTAGAAACGATGTCCTTCAAGCTGCTTCTGATTTCAAGGGACAGCTTGACAAAAATCACTTTGAATTTGGTTGAAAGCATGTCTAATTGAATTTTGATACGTAATTAAATCAAGCAATAAATCAGCCTAGATCCCACTGCAACCCACAATTCAACACTCTTGAGTACTAAAAGCTAATTATGATGAAGTTATTATCTCTGCCAAAGGGAGCACTCAGAATGGCTCCTTCTGTATCATGGAGACTTTCTTTGGTAAAGATGTGCTCAACCTTGAAGAAAGGTCATGTCACTCATTAGGGATCTAGTTGTGATGAATGTCACTCAATGAGCTCATGTTAAAATATGACATTTTAAATCAGGTAATTGCCTAAACAAGCCATTTTCCATGATACACACTACATCCACATTGTGACACCATCTGATGGTAATGCTTTGAGCTTCTGGGCATTTCACTAAAGTTTGTCAGTCCGTAATTAACATTCGATAGCGGCCTGGGCACCCGTCTATATCGCCAGTCCGTACTTTTTTTCAAGTCGAACAATACTGTTATCATTTCATCTGTCAGTGCACTGTTTTAAGTGCTTCCGTCACTCCGTCCTTTAGAGCAGTGGTCCCCAACCACCGGGCCGCGGACCGGTACCGGTCCGTGGGTCACTTGGTACCGGGCCGCGGAGCCGCACAGGAAAAAAAATATATATAATTTTTTTTCATTTTTTTTTCATTGATGATCAATTCATTCAGGTTAAGACGCTCGTCCCGGTCACGTGACATGTTTCCCCAGTCGAGCCCGCAAAGCTAGCAAAAATGAGTAAGAATTTATTTTGAAAAATATAAAAAATTTGGCGAATCTCTCCCAATTACATCTGTCGGTGCATCTGAAAAATAAGGACTCTTGACACAGGGCGCTCGTCTCGGTCACGTGACATGTCACCACAGTCAAGCCCGCGAGGCAAGCAAAAATGAGCAAGAAACAGAGAAGTTTGGAAAGCTTCTTCGGAAAGGGAAAAACGTCCAATGAGGACACTGAAGAAGAAGAGGCTACGACTTCTAAGAAAAGGAAAGCTGCATTTAAAAGAACATTTCTGGAGTCCTACTTAAAATATGGATTTATCGCCACAGGTGACTCTGACGCGCCAAGTGCACTCCGCATATGTGGCGAAAGGCTAGCTAACGAGGCAATGAAGCCTTCAAACCTGCTTCGGCACATGGAGACCAAGCATCCTGCATTTAAAGCCAAACCTTAACCACTTCGGGTGTCATTGTCTCCGATTACGCCTAGATGGGAACGGCTCATTTCTGAGAAAAGAGCTCGGTGCTCCCACTAATTCAACGTTTTATTTTTATGCGGTTTATATTTGTTTTTATGCCAGTCGTATCATTTTATTTCATCCTATTTATATATATAAATATTTAAATAATAAATATATAAATATATTTATTTATATAAAGGCCGATCCGCGAAAATATTTCTGACACGTAACCGGTCCGTGGTGCAAAAAAGGTTGAGGACCACTGCTTTAGAGGATGGCTGTAATAAATAAAATAAAATAAATAACATTTTGATGTGAGTCTGTCTGTAAGTCTTGCACAGAGAGAATTCCAGAGGAGGGGGCAGAGCATCTGAAAACAGCTCTACTGTAGATGTTAAATGAATGATGTTAGAGATGAGCAAATACAGCTGTTGGTAATTTTTGGCCCCTAATCCCTGGTTGTTTAGGAAGGGACTGGGTTGATTTAACATGGATTTAGAGCATCATCCTCATCATCTGTGAGCCGGTCTCATATACTTAATCAATTACATCCCCTGTGATTAAAGTATGCTTTGGATGCCATGCACTGCACATGTAATCTCCTGACATAAGGTATTAAATGAATACTAATTATAACTTTACAGCTATGTGTCTTATCATATTCTTTTAATACTTTCCTTGAGAAGACAAATTGGTGTGGCAGTGGAAGGGCATGCAGCATTTTAAGTCGGTCAAAATGGTATGACTGTGATCCTTGTTTGTTGACATAAAAGTAAAGTGTTAAAACAAAAAATGTTGAATGCCAAGTCTGGTTTCTCCAATTGCCCAAGCATTTAGATAGATGAGATAAATGAGATAGATGAGATAAAACCAGTCTGTTTTGTTTTTTCCTGTGGATGTGCTTTCAGTCAGAACTACCTGGAGTGTGAATGAATTTTCCTCAATATGGAGCATTGTTACAACAGCTGTTCTTGCCATGTTGCAGTTCACTTTTTGTATTTTTTCTTTTCCTTAAGGGCAGTTACTAAAGACTCAATCCGTAGTAAGTGCAAGAGAGGAAGAAAGACAAAAAAAAGTCTCCTTGAAACGACAGTGTTCAGAATTTGGGATAATTTCACATTTAATAAAAGATTAGTGCAGTGGCTCTACGATAAAGCAGAACTGTCTAAAGAAAATTGTATATACTATTACAGGTAAAGTAAACATAATGTCACTACCACCACGAGCTAGAACAAGTTGTAATCACGCCTCAGGTGGTCAAGTATAAGTGTACAACCTCTATTGGAAAAAAAAAAATCAACAACAGGTAATGTCACAACTTAGCTTGAGTGAATCAACACACAGACTGGCCCCGAGCGGACAAATATAATACTTGCACCTCACATGCCTCTTTTGTCATTTTATTATGAATAAACATTTATAATTACAGTGGAGGCAGCATGGTGGGACACCGGTTAGCACGTCACAGTTCAGAGGTGAATGGTTCAATTCCTTCCTGTGTGGAATTTGCATGTTCTCCCCGTGATTCTGGGTACTCTGATTTTCCTCCTACATTCCAAAAACATGCATGGGAGACTCACTGCGTGAATGGAAATGTTCCCATTCTGTTTTGGAACACAGCCGGTGGCCAAAATTGATGTATTCTTCGGAATAGGTGGTTGGGATAATTTTCTGCTCCAGAGACGCATAATATTATGTTTTGACAAATTAGAGACAAAAGCCTGTGCTCCGCCCATTGCAAGGTAAAATCTGTCATTTTCGGTACATCACTTTTTGTATTGAGCCTGCACATAAATGAGCAAATGGCAGGCTTTTCTAGTTTTTTTTTCTCTGTGACTATCTGCATACTTCAGAAGTTAATTAGCTCTCTTATAAACATATACGGGCTGGTTAGCACGTCCGCCTCACAGTTAGGAGTGTGCCGGTTCAATTCCACCTCCGACCCTCCCTGTGTGGAGTTTGCATGTTCTCCCCGTGCCTGCGTGGGCTTTCTCCGGGCATTCCGGTTTCCTCCCACATCCCAAAAACATGCTTGGTAGGCCAATTGAGCACTCCAAATTCTAGGCGTGAGTGCGAGTGCGGATGGTTGTTTGTCTCTGTGTGCCCTGCGATCGGCTGGCAACCGGTTCAGGGTGTCCCCCGCCTACTGCCGGGTGACTGCTATGATAGGTTTCAGCACGCCCGCAACCCCCATGGGGACAAGCAGTATAGAAGATGGATGGATGGATGGATGGATGGATGGATGGATGGATGGACGGACGGACGGACGGACGGACGGACGGACGGACGGACGGACGGACGGACGGACAAACTTGTACTTTTCACAATATCCATGCAGTGTAAAGGTAAAGTCGCAGCTTTAAACAACAGGAAACAGTCATGGTTGTAGCAATTATTTAATGAGTGAAAAAGGTTTGCTCCAGTATGGTAATCCCATCCACAATGAGTTGTTGGTATTTCTTCAATTTCTTTATAGTTTATTCTTACTGCAGCCTCACTCTCAGTATTTCAAATCAATATTTCCTATTGTGATTAATTTAAATTCGATTAATTCATTCCAGCCCACTCCAAAAAATTTTTTTTTTTTTTTTGTTACGTTTCTAACAATGAAAGATGATGAAAAGATGTAAACTAGTTTTCTAAACAGTTATTACTGTATGATGCGATTAAGTCACAAAAACAACAGCTGTAGCATTCTATATGTGTCTTGAGGAGGCGGGCTGGGCCTAAAAGCGTGACATCAGGTACATTTGTCTTAATCTGAGCTTCAGGGTGTGAGTTTAGGCTTTTTGTAGCTCTTTTAGTGTTTTTATTTTGTAATTGCATGTTTGCACAGTTTAATAGATTCATTAAAATGCATTGGCAAAATTGCATTGGTTGCTCGTAACCTGAAATATTAATGAGTTGAAGCACTTCTAAGTCAAGGTACCACTCAAGAGTAATATGTGTTATAGGTTTTGCTGTTTTTGGATTATTTAGTAAAATGAAATTATTCTTGGTTGTATATCCTTAACTATTTAAATATGGATGCCTTCCATGAGAGGTTTTGCCGTGAATCCCTCTTGACCATTCGTTTGACAGATTGCAGGGAGACCTTTTGAATAGATCCGTAGCACTTAATAAGTCTAAAAAAAGGACACAATTAGAACAAAAGTGAAATAATGAAGAGCAACTGTTCCAGTTCCAGGGAATTTGCTCGCTGAATATGCCTTCTTGTGATTTTCGACACCTTCAAAGGTATTTGTACCGTGAAAGAAACTGTTATGTGGGAGGCTGGAAGCAGCCTAACTCATTTGTGTTAAACTACGAGAACCCCAGGAGGAGGGTGTTAGAGTGTTCCTCACTCTAACTTCTTTGCAAGAACCACACGTGCGACAGTTTGGCCATTTTACACTTGCAAGCGGAGAAAGCCATCAGCACCCTTTGTGGTACAGAGGTGCTTGAAAGCAGTCTGACTTACGCCTCTTGCAAGGGGATCTTTATTGAGAGAAAACAGGGTGGGGGTGAGAGTGAACAGGTTTGGTGAACTCCCAGAAAATCAGAGCAGGGGGTCTTAGCACTTTGTTTTAAGATCTTGTGGAACGGAAGAAGTTTGATTGTTTCCTCTGCAGCTGATCAAATCAGTGCAAGGGGTCTACATTCCAACATAATCATACGATCAAGATAATTTTTCAACCCTAACAGAGGGCTTGTTAGGTCTTCTGTGGATCTTCAACTCATCATATCATAACCCTCAATTTTCTTCAGCAATGATGAGGCATTTAACACACTAGCAATCAAGCAATATTCTGCATTATACCTTCAAGGCCATCCATAACACTGCCCCTCCATATTTGTCTGATCTGCGCCACATTGACACTCCAGCCCACACCCACAGGTCTGCCTCCTCCTCCATTCATTGGATTGTATCCTCTGCTCGTCTTTGTACCATGGCGAACAGAGCTTTCAGCCACTTTTCCACACTCTGCCACCTGACCTCTTACTACCTTCTTACATGCAAATCAAGACTTAAAAAAATGTCAGTTCAGTGTTGCATACTCACTTTAATTTTTATCTGATTGTATTTTCTTTTAATGATTTAACTTTTTTATTTTCACCCACTATATTTTGTCTCTGTGATTTTATGTACGGTGTCCTTGAGGGTCTTGAAAGGCGCTTAATGAGCAACATAGAAATAGAAAAGAGTAAATATTATTTTAACTATCGTGTGCCTGTCAATTTGAAGGCTCTACTTCATTTTGTGTTGTACTGGGATGACAGCACCCGGTTTCCATAGCAACCAGCATTGAGAAACACTGCTGGTCACCATGATCTTTAAAAATGCTTATAGGCATTACACCTGTTCCAAATATTGACGAGTCTGAATTGCTCGACAGATCCATGCCGAGTCTTAGTAAAGTCTCCCTGCCCAGACAAAGTTAAGCCATGTGGTGTGTATAATAAGAAAAAAAGCTGTTAGATCTATGATAGTCGATCACATCCATCCATCCATTTCCTAAGCCGCTTGTCCCCACGGGTGGTCGCGGGTGTGCTGGGGCCTATAGCAGTCACACCCTGAATTGGTTGACCACCAATCCCAGGGCACACAGAGACGAACAACCATTCACATTTGCACTCACACCCAGGGGCAATGTGGAGTGCTCAATCGGCCTACCAAGCATTTCTTGGGGATTTGGGAGGAAACCGGAGTGGCCGGAGAAAATCCACATGGGCACAGCGAGAATATGCAAACTCCACACAGGGAGGGCCGGAGGTGGAATCAAACCTGCACTTTCCTAACTGTGAGGCGGACATGCTAACCAGGGTGACACGGTGGCCCTGGGCCTTAGCATTTTAAAAGTTAAATTTATTCCCGTCTTTTTCCATGTATAATGCGCAAAATTTAACTAATTTATTGTCCTAAAATCTGGGGTGCGCATTTATACATGGGTACAACAATTCTTGAAGAAAATCTCCCTCGAAATAAAACTTGAAATCACCTTTCTTCTTGTTTGTTGTCAATCGCGCATCGCATTCAGCCATCCTGCCCAACACACTTAGTCAGTAAAATTCATAATTGACGACACATCGTTTGATGCGATGGTGCAATCCTTGATGGTGTGTTATTGTCAAATATTGTTTGTTTTTTAATCTCCATCGCAGACCGGATATCATACGGAGGCCGCCATGACAGTATGCGCAGAACGGATGCGCAAGACACGTCAGCTATATAAAGAGCGAGAGTTCAGTTCTAAACCTAAATGAGTATTACAGGTAATATTTTATTTCACAACACTTTGCCTTGTTCCTTTCCTCTCTGCCGTTCACTTCAAACACGCTCCATACGAACACAATGCTCTTGTATCAGACGCTTGCTCGATCACCTGCTCGTTTGCTGTCACAATGTACCCTACACAAATCCGAAACATTTCTTCGCTATCGAGTTTGCTAGCGCATGCGCAGTGATACTGACCGGCAGAAAAAAATCCGGTTGTTCCCAAAGATGATCTTTTTTCTGAAATAATTTTACGTTTACGGACTTAAGAGTCAAAATTTGGGTGCGTATTATACATGGGTACAGGCTTTTTGCCAGCATCGACCTGCCATTTTTAGGGTGCGTATTATACATGGGGCGTATTATACATGGAAAATTACGGTAAGTATAACAAGTGTTTAGAAGGAACTGTATGCAGGTGGAAGGGGACTCCTAACGCCGTAATAAAGCCCCCCGGAATAAAATAAATAAATTAAAAACATTTGAAAAATCAACCTCAACTTCACGGATTTCAGTTATTGCGGGCTTTTTGGAACGTAGCCAATAATCGAGTAAAATAAGCACTAGAGTGATTGTGGTCATTTTTTTTTTTTTAGAAAGTAGAAATATGTATGCGACTCTTGTAGTGGATCTCATTAGAGGCCCTAATACCTAATGGAATGTTCGGTGAGTGTACGTGTGTTAAATATTTAAATATACATTTAATGATAGTATAATAACCTCACCCTTGCCTGCTTCACCTTATCCATAACGGAAAAAATTGGGCTACAGAAGCAGAGCACAATGAGGTCTGGTGGTTTAATAAATTATTTATGAAATATTTTAATGATCAGAGTGCCTGGAGTGATCAAAGACTGGAGTGACTTTGCCGGCGAAGACATCCACTCTGATGTGCTCACCCAACAAAAGCACTTAACGGAAACCGAACTCTATCCAACTCTGAAACTGTTTGTCTAAGAGGCATTCACATACAAAAGGTCAGTGCCCAGTGCAAAAGAATAAAGGACCAAAGTCAGGCGCGGTCTCAAGCAATCAAAATTATATACTTCGAACTGCTTTTGAATGTAGAGAATGTAGAGGTCACCTTCTCACATACCTTGTGTACATTACCATATATTTAATAGGACGGTGAGGTCTCCAAAATGATGCGTGTGTCACGAGATGTTGAATAAAACATTGCTTGGAGAAGAAACAACTGGCTCTTGCCTTAAATAAAATCCTGAATTAAAATGACCAGTCAGTGGATGCAAATGAGCCACTTGTCAAAAATAAGGATCTGACAAACGTTAGCAAGCTTCGAAATGCAAATGCATATGCCATCGCGATGACATATTACTTTAATTATGCTCATCAAGTCATGTGATAGTGTGCTGGATTTTAAACCATGATGTGTACAGTACCAAATACAGGAAACAAGGTCAGAACATATCTGTATACGTGGAAAAAAACTACATGTCTCCGACATGCAAATAAGCTATTTGAGCTACATGCATTTATATTGCCTTATGTAATATACGTACATTGGCATACAAAGTGTGCAAATGCAAAATATGAGCTGTTCATGTGTGAGGGGGCACCTTTTCATCACCATGGCTTGGGTCTTTTTATCCCACGAGCGAGCAGGTCAAATTAGCTCAAATTTGATTCTTCACCTGTTATCTACGCATATCCATCCTGAGTGAAGAAATGCCTTCAGTGTTCAAAATCAGAGTGAAGAAAATAAGTTGCTACATACAAAATCGATAGACTGATTTGACAGATTTTTTTTTGTAATCCTGAAAATGCATTAAACACATCAAGTCACACATTGTAAAGTCATATTACATTGTATTACATTGTTCTTGCCTGAGAAAAAATATATACTACTTAATGCATTACCTTTTGCAATGATGCCTTACCTCCAACACTGATTCATGTTGACATGAACTTATTTCCTCGTCATTGTTGTACCGTTCCGGCTCATCAGTCCTGCTCGCCTTGTCTAAGTGGCTCTACCTGTCTCGATTTCTATTTTCTTAACAAATCAAGTCATGCACTCTGATTATTATACACAGTACAAAGACAACGAAAATGGTGATTAAAAATTAAATACTTATCTCTCTGTGAGTTATCTCAGTCCTCGGGGAGATGGTGCTTTTATTCTTTTTTTTGCAGGCTTGCGGGTGTCTTTTGTTCCCAATTTAGAAGCTTGTCTGTGTGTACTGTTCATTTTTGATGTCTTGCTTGATATTCCGTTCACTTTCTTCTTTGACATGTAGAGAAAACATCTTTATCAAAGTGTCAAATGTGTGGCTAGTGTCAGGATGTTGGGTTTTGCCCTCCCTTCCTTTCGCTGCATTTCAGTGTGAGATTGTGTACTTGGTGAGGTAGCTTTCATGGCTCACAAAATGTGCTTGGCACCCAGAATGAGAAATCAATATATATCCTAAACCTCAATTCCAACTAAAAACAAAGACGCTGCTTTAAATCTATGAGGTTGTCAATTGTTGAACTGGGTCGCTTTAGGGGAGCTGAAAAGTTCCTGACGCAGGTTTTCTTTGTTGGCTCCTGGTATTAATTTACATTGTAAATTCTCTGTCAGACACAGTCAGATGCTGATCTAAAGCGACTCTTCTTCTGTCCTTGCAGGAGGCCTGTCAACTTGGGAAGATAACATCTGTGAATGTAAGTCATGCATTCATAGGCTCCTTACTGTGCTCTTCCTTATGCATCCTTTATAAGCATGGATAAAGCATGATACTTCATATCGCAGAATGTGGTGTTTAGAGGCATTACAATTTCTGTCAATTTTCACCTTGACTAAAAGGCAGCAATCAAGGCATATTATTATAAACACTCCCAAACTATTTTCATTTGTAAAAACAAATTCAGATTGTCAGCGTCAAGGGTGTTAAGTGATAGAAGAAAGTCTGCTAGGATGAATGGGATTGTTTATGAGACAGTTGTGAGGTTAAGAAGAGGGTGGTATGCCGCCTCACATTGCAAAGGTTGTGGTTTCGTTTCCAGCTTCGGCTCCTTTGTGGAGTTCACCGTGCTTGCCTAGGTTTCCTCTGGGCACTCCGGTTTCCTCCCACATTACAAAAACATGTGTGGTAGACCAATTGACCACTACAAATTGTCCGTACGTGTGAGTGTGAATGCTTGTTTGTCGATGTGTGCCCTGTGATTGGCTGGCAACCATTTCAGGGTCTCCCCTGTAAACTGCTGATCGATCGATTTAAAAGTATCTATCAATTTAAAAGTATCTATCGATCAATTGATAGATCTATCTACCGATCTATCTATCGATCTATCGATCTATCTTTTTTGATCCCTGAGGGGAAATTGAGGTGCCAGCAGTATGACTTAATAATTAAATACATAAATGTCATGTCTCGTCCCCAGTTCTGTGTCTGTGTGCTTGCCCCTCCCTTCCTGTGTGCCCTTGTTTAGTGTAATCACACGCACCTGCCTCTCGTTACCTGTGTCTTATTTAAGTTCTGTTTGCGTGTCACTCGCCGTCGGAGCATTGCACGAGATGTGTGGACAATGCATGTCTCACTGTCACGCGGTTTGTTTTGTTCCTGTCTTTTGTTTCACGCTTTGGCGGTCAGTCCTTTTGGTTTTGTTTAGTCACGTCAGTTTGCCGGGTTTGTCCTTTGAGTTTTCTGCAATAAACCCTGGTCCAAGCTGCATTTGGTCGTCCTCGCTCCATTCCTCCACCCCGTCGTGACAGAATGCTCCGACCTAGAGTGACACGCAAACAGAACTTAAATAAGACACAGGTAACGAGAGGCAGGTGCGTGTGATTACACTAACCAAGGGCACACCGGAAGGGAGGGGCGAGCACACAGACACAGAACTGGGGACGAGACATGACACATAAATAAACAAACAGACAATATAAATATCGGATAAGACAAAAACAACAAACAAAATAAGAAAGGAGAATAGATCGGCAGTAGATGCAATATACGTACACCCGTGATTAAATAAATAAATAAATAAATAAATAATGTAGATTCAAATGGACAATGCACTGGGGTTGCGCTTTTCAGTTTCAGGTAAAACAGTTTTATATGCTAAATTTGTGGAGATATTAGATTATTAAAAAAAGAGCAATATCATCAAACATTTATGACGTTTGAGTGAAGTTGAGCTGTTTACTTCAATACATGTGTTGTATCCAAGTCAAAATCATGTTTCATTTCTACAGCGGAACTAGTAATAATAACATGATACAGCTATAAATTGATAAATAATTCATCTGATTTGTCATAATCTCCGGACCCACATGCCAGTATCACCTCTTTTCCTGTTCTTGTTAAATTGTCCATTTCACACACATGCAGCAAGATATCACCAAACGCCTCTTGGAAAGCAAAAAGAAAAAGCTTTCTGAGACAACTGCAAAGATGTTTTTGTCGGTGGAGGAGGTTAGGAGGTATGGTGTCCTTAGAAAAATGTCAAGCTGTAGTCATGGCGTTGTGCGACCAAATATGCTGTTTATCACTCATAGTGAGACATGCGAGAGTAAGAGTGTGGTGTAAAGTATATTTAGCAATAATACAGAGGCTGTGCCCTACTAAAGACGCAAGCGGATTCTACTTGGTCAATAGCTAAGTATGACGGACCTCTAATCCGGTAACCCGCGAATCCAGCCCCATCTGCTATTCGCCCGGACGGTTACTAGAGGGAATGTTTTGGATTGGCTGGCTTGTTCTGTGGCAGAACTTGGCACACACACGCTCCTGTTCAGTTTATCTCTGTGTACATACTTCTCAAGGCGCTGTTTTATCTGGCTGAACAGGCTTTGTTTGGTCTTGATATCTCTTACCACAGCTTGTCTTTGCTTTATGGATTTCTGGCAGATTCTTTAAATAAATGATAGCGCTTAGTAAAACACTCACCTTGACTTCTCTGTGAATGCTTTTTTCTTTCTTTCTTTTTTTAATGATTGTCGTTTAGCATTAAGATTTGATTCACCCCGTAGCAAAACATAACTATTCAAGAGCCATTAATGGAATTTAATTGTAATTAATGTCATTAACTTAAATTATTTTTATCACCTGGAACCATCTTCAATATGCTTGAAGAAACAGCAGTTTATAGTGGAAGACACTCCTTTATGCAAAATGATTACGGCCTAATTGTCACGGACAGCTGTTTGTTCTAATAGATTCTGGATGCCATTGCCGAAACACGTTTCCAATAATTAGAATCGTGTGGAGAGGAAGAATGCTTTTTTTGTAATGCTGCCAAGCCGTCTTCAGTGGGCTCTTTCTTAAGCCAGAACTTGGGCTCTGTGTCTGTGTACACGCTCTGCTCATTTGAGAAACACCTGTCAAAGCTGTTTGAGAACGACACGATATTTAGACGCCTTGAAACCCTCGGCATGCATGGCACACACAGCTATAGGATTTAGCCAACAAGGTGTTGTTTCTAAACCTCGTCTGCTTCAAAAAGCCTGAAAGAGAGAGAGAGGGAATACCACATGTTGGCAGCCATTCTTCATTTTCATCACAAATTACTGCAATGTTTTTTTGGGTCATCTTTCAAAGACAAACAAAAAACAATCTGTATACCTCTGCCAAGCCTAACCACTACAATTGTAGTGGTCAAATGTGTTATACCTACAGTAAGAGCTATACTCCTGTACATAAAAGGGAAAAGGAAAATGGTTGTGCACTTCTTTGGCTATGCAGATTTTCCCACTATCATTTACGCACTCTCACATCACATCACACACACACACACACACTCATGTGGGTTTACCCTATCAAATCTGGCCTTGTGGTATTCTTCAATCGACCCATCAACTTAAGCGCTTTTTGTCTTACGTTTTCCAGGGGCTGTAGTAAGTCTGCTCCTGGGGAAGGTAAAACATCGTGCACTCACATGACCATTTGCGGATCCAGCCCAAGCTCCGCTCAACTTAAAATCTGTGATTCTCAGTTCTGCTTTCCAATGTGTGGTAATAAGAAATAAAATGTTAATTTGCACTCATAAACTGCGATATGAAACCTAACTTTGAGCCTACAATATTGAACTAACTTGCAAATTCACTTGCCGGGGGGATTGCTAAGGATGGTAGACCGTTATAAGTGGTTGAAGGTAAAGGGTTAGAAAATGATGACCAATTTTTCAACTGACATGCGAAAAAATGTAAAGGCAATTTAAAGGCAATTTAAAAAAAACCTATCCTAATATGGCACTCAAACTATTAGTCTGTTCAGGGACAGTTTATAGTTTGTGTTTTTACTGATTTGTCTGGAAATGCAATTTAATCAATTTTTCCAGAGTTAAAAAAATCACATCTGTATTCATTATTTTATTCTATTTGCCACATATTTGTCGTTCATTCATTCATTCGTTCGTTCGTTCGTTCATTCATTCATTTGTTCATTCATTCGTTTGTTCATTCATTCTTTTGTTTCAGCACAAGTAATGTTAGTATAAAAAAACAATGAAATAATTATTTGTTAGTTTATTAATGATTTGATTACATTAATAGAATCAAATTTGACATTTTTTTGTCATTTGCCATCAAATCCGAGAGTCCTCAGTCACACTTCCTTTTTGGCAGGTTATAATGTATAATGCACATCCTTCATTATTCTATCCATCCTTCCTAATTCTGTCCTATCAAAGAAAAACAGCTTGGTTATCTCTGCAACATATTGGTTGAGAAAAACATGTATGACACCCCCTAAGGAGCTTGAAGAAAAAAGGAGCATGTATTAATTTGTTTTTAATTCAGCACCGACGATATAATTTTGTTGCTATATCAATGATGAAAATCTAGATAGTCATTTACATTCCAGTTGAATTTGCAACTGAAAATAAAATCTCTTATTGGCTTGGATAATAGGATGACTAAAATTCACAGCAATAACTGAAGCCAAGGGTGTAATTACATTTTATGTCTTCTTTACGTCCCCACACCACAGCGGCGTGATGCATTATGATGTTACCTGGGGAATTGTGTGAAGACATGAATTCATGACACAGCATAATGACTGTGACAATGCTGGTGTTACCTCAATGTCAGAATAAACCACTCTCGCTGTATCCCACTGTTTTTTTTTTCATCTCTCTCTTAAACGCTCAGTTCAAAAAACTCTAAAGCACAAAAAACACAATATATAAAACAATTTAACGCCGAAAAAAGTGAAAATCAAACCAGCAATGGAGATTACCTGGTGTGCCTTTATGCTACGATTGGTTGTAAAGGGTTTGTTTTCTTGAGAAACACTAACATGTTTGAAGATGCCGTGAAATGAAGCATCTTCTCTTTCTTGGCTCAAAAGAAAGGTCACAGCATGATATTGTGGAAATCTCATTGAGCGGTAGCAGCCCGAGCTTGAATTGCACCCTGTGTGAGATCCTGCTTTGCCGCCTCCAACTCCCCAAACACACACACACACACGCACATACTTGCGCACGCGCACACATATACGCATGCACACATGCACGCACACACACACGCACGTGCACACACACACACGATAAACGCACAGGAAAGTATTGAATTGCAAGCAAATAATACAGTAGCAGAACATTCCAATTAAAATTAAGACTAAAATCTTGTATTTCACTGATGAAATAAATGTCATTCGTTTTGCAGTGAATAGGACTTTTTTTATTTATCAAACTTCCTTTCTTTTATGTCAGGGACTAGGTTGGTACATTATTTCACAAGTGCTTCCTTTTGGCCTTCCTTGATTCAAAATTGTCCATGAATTTTTTTATCTGCTCTCGTACAATACGTTTGAACATAACGTTCATGCCTTAACACACATCAAATATTTATGTCGTCACACCCCATGCATTGATATAAGGTACGTATTGAAGAGTGGAACATTCCCCCCTTCTTCCCCCGCAAAAAAAATGCAGGCACAACTTAAGACCGAAAAAACACGTATCACGATTGTTTAGTGCTCTTTTATGACCCATTTAAAAGAATAAGGGATTTTTATTGAACATTTCTTGCTTTTTACCGCGTTCCCAGACCCAGCGCCGAGTGACGTTCCATCTTCCAGATGGTTCCCAGGAGAGCTGCAGTGACAGTGGGCTGGGTGATCCAGAGCCAAGTAGTACGGCCAGTACCTCCCAGGCCCTTCCGCTCAGCTTCCCCCATGAGGAGTATTACGAGCAAACATCACCTAACAGTCGCACAGAGGGAGATGGAAACTCCGACCCGGAATCAAGTGAGTCCTTGCTTTTCGTGTATTTTGATTTTGAGATGCTTTTGCATTGCAACCTTGATTATTAAACTAAAGGGGTGTGTAACTGTCACTCTTTCAATTGAAATGGTTAATTAGTATAATGATTTATATGTCTGAATGACCTTTACTGTAAATTTGTATTGTATTTAAGGATGCCATTATATTTATATTTAATGAAGAATAATTGATTTTCTTTTGACCAGGCTTCCTCCAGGTGAGCATTTGTAATTTGTATTTGCCGTAATTTATTATTCCATCGTTGAGTGTTAAAATAAGTATTTCGTGATCATTTTAGTGTTCAGCTATTGCCACTTTAAAGTTGTTTGCTTTAAGTATTACAAATACCAGTATGCATCACTAAACTGTCCAATTGGAGGAGAGTTATGCTAATTTCTGTGTTGATTTGAGATGAATCAAAATATTCACAGGACAGCTGTCCCTGTTTATTTTGCCGCCCACTGATGTTCGCCATAAAATAGACCATTGAAGTCACAAACATAAAGAAACTTAAAAAAAGAACATAATTAATTTGCTGACGGGAAAAGGCGGTATAGCAGACGCACACCCAATATTTTGCTACACAACTAGGAGTGATACAAGTGCGGAATCAACATAAATACTGCTCAGCATGGATACATGTATGGCTCCCTGTTCATTTGCCATTGGCACATACTGTACCGATACAAATATTTATTCTGGTCAGTGCGCGTGGTTACATTTTCTGTGGCTCGAGTCTTATCCGTTGTGGTCAATGCGCAATATTGCAGGAAGTGTATCCACTGTATCGCTCAAATCTGCATGACAGGTAGGATTAAATTGCTTTTCATACACTTCATAGCCATTGTGCCATTTCTGTAAGTCAGACAACAGTCCTTGGTTGCATCAGCCCCCCTAGCATCTGCGCTGACAGGTCTGGGCCTGGGGTGTCAACACGAGTGTGATTGTGAATATATTTGTTCGACATTAGATGAAATGGGTGACATCCCGTCAATGGCTTTCAGTTCATTTACGTTCAAAGGTCCGACCTATTTGGGATTTTTTTTGGGGTGTTGCTTTCTGATACAAGACTCATATAACGTGCCAAGAAATCTTATATTTACAAGACAAGTTGACATTCCCACTCACTTGCACACCTGTGATGCAGTGAATTGTTTTATATGCGAGAACAAAGACACAACCAGTGGGTGATAAAACCTCTCCACTTTAAGATATTCACCATGGTGACAGAATATTTTAATTAACACATATAGACTGAATTGTCCACCACGTCGTTGATATTCAACAGCGTAAACATCTTATATGACACCCACCTGCCCACTTCGCTGGTGAGATAATATTTGTTAAAGCACATCCATTTTAAATGGAAGACCATACAACTGGAAGGGCATTTCGACATGCAGTTAACACGTTTAATATTATTGAACATTTTTTATCATTTAAATGGTGTACAACATGATGTTTTTACAGAGAATAACAGCATTTGTTCCAGTTTGCATGACACAGTAAAGAAAATCATATAAAATAATATAGAGATATAATATAAATATAAGATTCAGATAAGTATGTTTAATAATGACCTCATTACAAATGTTTACAAAAGTAGATCAACCCAAACAACACACCGTCATTGTGATTAAAAAACAAAAAAACTAGTGGTAAATCAACATTACAGTGAAAGCAGAGACCAATAAATAGGTTGTAAATTAGAGGTGCACAGAGCATTTAATAAGGAAAATGAGTGCAATATGCTTACATTCATACATTCATACCAACAGGAGGAAGAATCATTCCAGGTCAACTCAAACCTTTGTAACATTTAAAATGTATTTGTATTATTTGCGGAATCAAATACTTAGACATGCATTGTAAATCAATGCTTCTGTTATTACCTTAGCATCTCTTTATTACCTTCTTTAGAGGGCTCTACCATTGGATGACACAGCTGGACAATTGAGGCATCTCAGTAAACAGTACAGTTCAGAGTTGTTTGTAGAGCTTGCAGAACTGCAAAGGAAACTAAAAGGATAATCAATAACTTGTTTTCATTTATATTGAAAAGCCAGCATTACTTTGACCTATTTAGCTTGTGAATATCTACTTTACCAATGTGTGTTTATTACCGTATTTTCCGCCCTAAAAGGCGCACCTAAAAACCTAAAATTTTCTCAAAAGCCGACAGTGCGCCTTATAGGCCAGTGCGCCTTATATATGGATCAACTGATGAATTTGTTGATCCATACTGGTTGTACACAGTGCTCTGCCAAAATGTTTCAGTACGTTTTAGTACGACTAGTAAATTACAAGGTCGCATCGCTTCCCAGCATTACGGCAACTGTAGTCAGGGGGCGTCACCGAATAGCTGTTGTACCCGCGAGGCTATTTCATGTCAAAATAGGCTGCTCTGTTAATGTTTCGAGTAAATCTACGGATCGATATGGAAGTGAAACATAGGTAAGTAGTACCAATGCGTTAGATCGAACTTTAGTCAGTTCCGATCATTTTATAGGAGATCGTTTGAGAAACGCGATTGTTTACACTTTGCTGAGGCTCATGGGAGATTGCGAGCTGAGGCTCGTGAGACTTTGCGGATGGCTAATGCTATTGCGATAGCTGCTATACGTACCAGGCTATTTCATGTCAAAATAGGCTGCTCTGTTAATGTTTCGAGTAAATCTACGGATCGATATGGAAGGGAAACATAGGTAAGTAGTACCAATGCGTTAGATCGAACTTTAGTCGGTTCCGATCATTTTATAGGAGATCGTTTGAGAAACGCGATTGTTTACACTTTGCTGAGGCTCATGGGAGATTGCGAGCTGAGGCTCGTGAGACTTTGCGGATGGCTAATGCTATTGCGATAGCTGCTATACGTACCAGGCTATTTCATGTCAAAATAGGCTGCTCTGTTAATGTTTCGAGTAAATCTACGGATCGATATGGAAGGGAAACATAGGTAAGTAGTACCAATGCGTTAGATCGAACTTTAGTCAGTTCCGATCATTTTATAGGAGATCGTTTGAGAAACGCGATTGTTTACACTTTGCTGAGGCTCATGGGAGATTGCGAGCTGAGGCTCGTGAGACTTTGCGGATGGCTAATGCTATTGCGATAGCTGCTATACGTACCAGGCTATTTCATGTCAAAATAGGCTGCTCTGTTAATGTTTCGAGTAAATCTACGGATCGATATGGAAGGGAAACATAGGTAAGTAGTACCAATGCGTTAGATCGAACTTTAGTCCGTTCTGATCATTTTATAGGAGATCGTTTGAGAAACGCGATTGTTTACAGAGGGCTCGTTGGTTATTGGCTAGTGGATGCATACCGCAACCCTAGTCAACCTCAGTTTGATGCAGTATAGCTTCTATTTTATGCGCCTTATAATCCGGTGCGCCTTATATATGGACAAAGTTTTAAAATGGGCCGTTCATTGAAGGTGCGCCTTATAACCCGGTGCGCCTTTTAGGGCGGAAAATACGGTACTAAGTACGCCAGTGGCTAGAAAGCCATTTACACATCAAAACTGTAGGTAGGTCCCTCAATGAAAAAATAAAACAAAATAAAAAAACAAGCTATGAGTTTCTATTGTTTTGTATCCAAATTGATTCCATCTTGCTGATCTAATCTATTAATAGAAGCAGAACTTCACACAAGTCTAGTTCCTTGTTCACGAAAACAACTCAAGATGGATCCTTGGCATGTTGACTCGATCGGAGGTGAGAATGTTTTGAAAGGTGCCTATTATGCTGAAGGCTTTGCACAAACCTGCGACATGGCCGCATGCGACTGAATTGAACCATCACAGAAAAAATATCCATTGTGGCTCCACATACTGTATATTGTAAAACGGTGATGGGCAACTTAAATGCTGGATGGGCTGACAATTGAAGGGAGGGACACAGAGGACTATGGACCCCCTAACCAGATGTATGACAAAAATGCTATTTTAGATATGGAAAAAAAAACTATGTGCAGACTGCATGTGCAAAATATATGCTTTAAATATATTTAAATTCAACTCAACTGTATTTAGAGGGCTCCATACAATGTGCTGCACATGGAGCAAAATTCAGCATTTATTGTTGTTTATGACTTCATCAACAACAATTAATTAATAACAAACACAGTGAAAACATAAAAACAGTAAAGCCAAGTCTCATGCTGAGCTAAAACATAAAACTGGTTCTTCAAAAAAGTTTGAAAAATGGATAGTGAGGGGGCTTGAGACTGAGCCGTCAACATTCTTCCCACAAAGCAGACTCTGAGAGCGTAGTTTTTAGATGCCTTAAGTAAGTGAAGTATAGAAGCAGGATATTTTGGGTGTCGAAAACACCTGGATGTCAACTGATGTGTAATTGTATGTCCAATAGGCAACCCTTGTCATAGTATTGTGACAGTAGTTCTCTCTTTAAGCATGCATTATTGTTTGGCTATGCACTGGAAATAAAGTTCATCTGACTTTAAATGTGTATTATTCATTAGTTAAAAGAATGTTGCTTTAGTTACGTAAATGGTTACATTATTTTGCATGTCAAGAAATTGCTGAAATCTTGAAAATCCGAGACACTTCAAAACAATCAGACACAAAGCTTTGGAGCAGTACCTTTTCGCCAGATTGCAACACTCGCAGGGTATAATGATATGCAATGTTAATTAGTGCCTTTGCGAAGCATGCAGTTTGCTGTAACTGTGTGTGTGTGTGTGTGTGTGTGTGTGTGTGTGTGTGTGTGTGTGTGTGTGTGTGTGTGTGTGTGTGTGTGTGTGTGTGTGTGTGTGTGTGTGTGTGTGTGTGTGTGTGTGTGTGTGTGTTGGTGGGGGTAGTGCAGTGGGGGCTAGCCGTGCAGTACCATAGCTTGATCTGTGGCATATGGCTTTCAAATGACCAGCTTACACTTCGTCTGTCTAAGGTCTAAATCTGCTATTAAAATAAGACCATCCCGTTTTTAAGTCCCTTTAAACACTGCAACTATAATAAGATTATGTTTTTTATAGGCTTCAGTGAATTATAAACTCAACTTATTATGAAAAGACTTGCTTGATCTTAAGAATAGATTTAAATCAATGTTTCTTTTCCCCTTTTATATCTAAATCAGTTTTACTATGTGTAATATTGTGCGTGAACCATTTGCAGCACATTTTATCCTTTTTGATGCTGGTAGACTAATAATCTGATTATAGGTTTGCTGTTTGTATGTGGTGCTAACATTCTGAATCCTCCAAAATGTTCATAGTAGCTTTTCGACTTAGTTTACAGCAGACTGATTTATGACTACACTTCCCCTTATGTATGGAAAAAAAAATCAGTTGATCTGGTGGAAAAAAAACACTGGCACTATGTGATTTTTTTTTTCCTTTTTGAATTTTTTTTTATAACCTCATCTCAAGCCTCTAGCCATTATTGTCTCACAGCCAATAGTGAGCTTACACTTTAGACTGGAATTCAACTGTCTAGACACAATCCGCCCAAGAATAAAGGGATTTCATGGGAAGGCTTTATTAGTGTGATTGGAGCAAAGCAGTACCAACCACAGTACACCAGTTTAACTTTGTGTGTTTTACCCTTCACCATTATTTGACAAGACTTTACGTGCAGTTAACTTACATTCATTATTTGGATCTCGGTTTCACTGTGAGGCTTCTCAAATGCTATTAGTAGTAATGAATGTGCTTCTTAATTACATTCATTTGTGCAAATTTCCGCTCCCCCATCGAATTTTTCTGTGGAAACAATGTGACACTGACCAATGGCATATCATTTGCAACGTGACTAAATCCATTCAGCGTAGGACAATTAGCTATAATTAGTATTACAATATCATCAGCGACCAGAGGGAGAGACCGAGCTGACATGAAGGAAAAATTATTCAAAAATTGTTCAGAGAATTAAACGTCCACTGGACGAAGAAGCATTTAACCACAGGCCACAGGTTCGTAAAATGAACTAACTACAACAGTGTGTTAAATATAATTGTATCTACATTTTAGAACTACTTTTGATTACTGCTGATTAATGCAATGACGTCTCTTTGATAGAGATGTCCCAGCAGTAACACACTTTTCACAACCTTTCATATTCATATTAATTTCTTTCACTGCAGTATTCTATCACTCCGCTGACATCCTTTGAAACTTGTGGCCTTAACAGTTATTGAACAAAGTAAAAATGTTAACTGAGAATGTTACTGCATTTGGAGGTGGTGAAATAAAAGTAGTTTATTTGTTTGAATGCTGCCATAGCAGTTATATCATATTCAGAACGGGACCGTTTTGCAGCAGATTGTTAAATGCTGGCCAGCGAACACAAACTAGTTCACTCGTTTGTATAGTTAGCTTTTTTCCTTAGTTCTTTAGTTCTAAAGAATAAAAAGTGTTTACAATCCGTCCTCATCTAGGGTAGCTGCTGATAAACAAGACTTTGAATTCCCCGCCATTTTCATTTTCCTGAAGTGGCAGATTTGAAGAGGATTTTTATTAGTGACAGTATTCTGTCTGTGTATATTTCATTTATGCCACACTTAAAATGGTTGTCCACCCAATTCCTTTCTGTTGCAGTTAGTATCCTACAATGTACGTATGAGATAACATCTTCAAACTCCCTCTTCTTTCCACATCATTTGCACCAGTTTGCTTCCTCTCTCTGCTATATATTCTTGCTCATATAAATAAATAAAAGCTTTTGTGCCTTCTGGCTCCCAGAACTTTTTACAGCTGCCCCAGTGGGCTTGCAACAGAGCTAAATGAAGCAACAGTGAGTATTAACCTACATAGATTGGACCGTTCCTTTTAAGATGGTCTTATGTTTTTTTCCTCTTTTTTTTTTTTTTTTTTTTTTTTGACCAGCGGGGGTATAGAGCTGAGTCAGAAGGGGATTTAGATGGACTCATCTGTATCCTTCTCAACCGATAGGGATTTAGTGGAAGTGCTCAGTTCTTGGAGGTGAGGTGGAGGGGAAGCCTTGTTTTATCTGGTTCAAATGCCACACTAGTTGTCTCAGAGAAAGAGAGTGAGAGAGAGACAGAGAAAGACGGAGACAGAGAGAGAGAGAGAGAGAGAGAGAGAGAGAGAGACAGAGAGAGACAGACAGAGAAAGGAGTTATTGATTTCGAGGAGTCTAGTCAGCTTTCCGAAATCTCCCTCTACCCTCCTTCAAACTATTGAAAAGTATCATGGTCGAAACCCCTTTTCCTCAGTGTCTCTGGTGATGTTGAAAGTAATAGCACTGTGGACATCCAGACAACCACTCCATCCCCCACCCCTGATACTCCCCATTGACAAATAACTTTTAAGGAACATTAAAACGCCTTTGCCCGGGCATGAATACCCGGACCTCGGTGAGCTGCACAGATGAAAGCAGAACTACCTTACAGTACTTCCAGTATATTTATTAGCTGAGGATTAGAAATATTTACTCAGACCAGATTCTCTCCTTTTCATCCATCTCTGACTGCCTTGTCTGGGGTCAGGTAACGCTGATTAAATCAACAAGCTAGTAAAATTAGTAAAACATCATTTGCATTTGTTTAAAAGTTTGAAATGTAGTTATTTATTTAATATTATTGTTGTTCCATTTTATAATTAGCTTTTATTTTGTGTTCTCACTGAAATACACTCAAGTTTGTGATTGTAAGGTCACAAAATGTCAATAATTTTAAGATGTATGAATACTTTATCAAGGCACCGCATGTTCCTCTCAGCTTGTAGCACTATGTGTTAAGGTAAAATGACATTTCCACCACGCTTGCAAAGTCATCAAAGAAATAATTTGCATTTTACATTTAAATCAGCATAATTAAAAGTTTAAAGGCAAATGTAGCCTCCCTATTTTACTTGCATATTTCAATCAAACTCAGTTCATTGAAAATATACAGTCATCTGCTTAAAACATTGGTAAATTTCATAATCCAAGGTTGTTGATCTGGTTGATTAAAACATCAATGCATAATGTGTTATAGCTTGACGAAATAAAAACAGCTTGGTATATTTTGAAGGCTGTGTCTGGCAGAAAATATAAAGCTTTTCATTGGTTAACAAAAGTGCATACTTTTAACAGGTCATACAGGAAAACATGGACTTAATTACAAAAGAAGTCTCAAAGGGCTTGCCTCCATTTAAAAATGATCTGATGGCAATCCGCAGGTGAGCAAGGGAAAAACTCCCAAAAACCCATCTGGGTTAAAAAATAAGAGACCTTGAGAAGTGACTGGATTTGGGGGAGTCCCTCTTCCAGGTCACAGGCTGCAAATTGTAATTGTTTTAAATGAGGTACCTTCTGAATACAGAACTCTTTAAATGAGCTTCAAGGAAGAAGGCTCTCTCACTGATTTATTGGTAAATTATTTGATACTTTCTGGAAAATATTACAACGCATATGAAAAAGTAGTTAAATGACGTAATGTATCTTTTGAGGCTTTCACCAAATCGAGCTTCTTTCATGCATCCAGTCTGATGTTGTTTCTGGTATAATTTCAGAGAACTTAACATTAAAACAGAACTTGGCTTGATACTGTTGAGATTCTCCTTCAAATTCACTTTGCAGTGCTGTGGTTTGAGGGGGCTTTTCAAAGACCTGTACAATTAAAGTACTCATCCTGAAATTGTTAACATGTTTTTTAAGACTTATGTCTGGTTTGGGAAAGGATCAATAGCTGCCAGATTTGATCGCATCCCTGGACAATATATTTTGAACTAGAAGGGAGGGGAAGCCACTTCAAACAAGAACGAAGGCTCAAAGGCATCAGTCAGCAATTCACTTTGTTCCATTTGACCGACTCTGATTCCAAAACTGGAATATTGCTCTGGCTGCATATTAAACCTGTGAAATGTTTGGGTAAGAGAGAGATGAACAGTTGTGCTCCTTCATCCCGTCAGACTGATGTGATCTCACTAACACCAAGCATGAATCATTTAAGGCAACATTCCTGAAATCTAAAGAGGGCAAGTTATTTGTCGGTCGCCAACCGTGCGCGTGACGCGAGGTGCTGAGGGCTGTGTAGTAAATATTTATATCCCCATTTAATTTGATCCAGTTGGAACCGTGCTGCTAGTAAACACTCTCTTAAAGCCAGAGCTCCTGAAATAATAACTTACCTGATCTATTAAAGTTTTATGAAATCTCACCACAGGAACAGCACCTCACACTCCCCAACATTTCTCAAATGTCCTGCTGTTGTATATACCCCATATTTTATTTAAGGGATTTGTTATTGATATTCTTTCTACAAGTGCCGCTCATCAAATGCATTCACAGTATGTATATCTTGAGTGTGTTGCTGCTTTGGCATTGTAGTTTGCACTTCAACCTGGTAACTGACACATGGTAAATAATCTGCTTCTTAGGAGCAGGAACTTTGAGGGTAACATGTTTGGCTATAAACTCGGTCAAGGGGTCAGAGTTCAGCTTGTTTCGTCTATCAATGAAGCCATTGTACTCCGGCTTTGGACGTGTTATGTTTCAGTGTAACCAATACTGGGGTTTATTGTTAACTACTGCATTAGCAAGGCTGAGATGAGGTTAGAGAAAGTGCATCGCCCTGTTCTCTCTTCCCCCGCATGCCTTGTCCATCCTCACATCCCTTTAAGGCTCTTTCAGATAAAAATGCAAGGTCCCATCCCGATCTCATTTTTCACATGCAGTCCGTCTTCAAGGGTAAGGATGGCCTCTGCTCAGAAAGACTTATTGACCGAAATAACAGTGTGTCAATATGGCTCCTGAAGGCTAAGTGGACCTGAGAATCCCAGCAGTTGTATTTCCAACTCTAAGCCCGTGATGCTATTAACTTGATATGCAGGAGAAATGCAGGTCCAGAAACGAATACAAAAGCCATCCTATTATTTTTCAAAGCTAAGAAAAAAAGGTTAAACCATCCAACATATGTAAGTTATTTGATGGAAAAAAATCATGACCTGATAAGTTGTACAAAATGGATGCTGACCAACAAACAGCAAGCTTGTCATTGCACCACTAATTTAGATGACTGAAACAGGCAATGATTTTTAGAAGTATCAGTTTAAGTCCTTTAAGTAAAAGAACAAAGTAAAGAATCTGTAGTGTACTACAAAAGTAAAAATTATATTTTATTGTTAATTATACATTGTTTTGATAACTTTGCACTACAGAAAAGCACAACTGCCCTCCACACCATAGTATAGTATCTCTCTCTTATTAACTTGCATATTACGCAAGAAAGAAATTACTGGACACAGCTTTTCTGCAATTAATCAAGACTAAAATAACAAGAAGGTCTCATGGGCAAAACAACACAACCATAAAAATATAAATTAGCAAATGATGACAACTGACTATGTTTTTTACCTGCATACATTTATTTCAGATTTAATTTGTTGAACTGTCAGAAGACGCTATTTTATAGGCTGACACAAGACTTTAAAAAGGCCATGGATGTTATCATGCATTCCCAAATCTATTCTGTCATAGTTGGGAATTCTCCCTGGTTCACATTCCTCTGTCACCGCAGTTCCTGTTTTTTTTTACCCCAATATTTCAATCAGTCAATCAATCAAGATCAGCTGACCTTAGCTTTCCTTTAAAAAAAACCTCAAAACGGACATGACATCAGGAATTGTTTACTCCGTAGAGCTTTTCTCCATGACTATGCAACATTATTGTGACGTGTCTCCCATTTGTATTTTTGCTCTTTAGCGGTAAGAAATCACAATGAGATTAGATGCAATTTTGATGAGATCCAATTTAATGTGATAGCTGCAGTATTGCTGCAGTCACATAAGTGATTGGATGACAGACGGCTACAGCTACGATGCCATCTGTCTGAATTTCATGCACGAGCATATTTCAACTCAAATATGCCAGTCACAGCCACTGCGGATTCAATAATTTCATGAGGTTTGGCGTACACGTTCTGTAAATTTCATGGTGAACACTTCACATATAGCCACCGTTCTGCAAACATGCACACGCATGAATTCCGCCAAAGTTATTGTCAGTTAATTCAATTGGCTGCGACGCATCAAACTATGCCGGTCAGAGCCCGTTATTTATTTGTACTGGGTTATGGCTAAAGATTTAATCGAGGTGTAGAATTGCAAGCATGTACAGGATTGGTTCTCACTATTGGACCCTGATCAATGCACCGACTGCTTGATAAATTGGCATCCACACGCAAATGGATCACTTCAGAAAGCACTCACCGGATGATAAGCCAGACAAATGGACTGAGAGCATGGCAGGAGTTGTAGTGAATGGGTGCATGAAGAAAAAGAGGAGGATGATAAAGGTGATGTTGAAGGAGTACATTTGGAGTTTGGCCCTGCAGGACATGTTCGGCTTAACATCAAATGACAGGTGGCTTTCAAAGGGCTCGAAACCGAGCACATGAACCCGGTTGTTGTGTACCCAGCTCGCGAGACCCGAGCATTCATCACGTTCTCCGTGGTTACAAGGCGCCTGTGCGCCAAGGCGCTTTGCAAGGCATCTGTGGGAAGCTCAAGGCGATGTAACGCTCGTGAGGTCAGTCAGCTGTCTGCCATTCCGTGCATGCAGAAGCAGACCTGGTGCGCAGGCGGTGCCAGGAGCTCTGGCAAAGCGTCAGACAGACTGTGTCCCTTTGTCCCTGTTTCCCCCAGACACCTGCATGATTGCACTGATTTGACTTGACTTCATTCAGCCAGGGGCCCCACCGGATTTCAAGAGTCAAACATCTGTCATGCATAGTCTCCCCCTGCAGGCAAAGGCCATGCACCAATCAGAAGAAAATATTCAGGGAGGAGTTTGAATATGCAACATTAAAATAGAAACAATTGTGAGCATTTTAGTGCAAGATGAAGGAAGAAATGCTCTAATTACTTCATGACAGTGAGTTTATTACTTGCATTATGTATCTGTTTATTTCTTGGTGCAGTTGTGCAACAGTGGTGGCAAAAAATAATGCGGGAATGCTGGGCCAAGAATGAAGCCATTATAGTTGGGGGTCTATACCTTTTACTTGTAAGCGATTGCCAAGAGAAGGCTATCCACCTAACTTTGAATGATCTGCTTACTCTGGCCACAGTTTTTGTGTAAACTGTTTGAAGTGTTCACTCACTTTTTGCGGGTGATACGTCCCATGAGCCCACATAATAGTAGAGGTTGACTTTTTTACGACTCTCTTGAACATTACACCCCCCACACACACATACACACAGTTTCCACCCATCTAACCACCTCTTACACTACGTACGTTATGCCTCCGCAAGCAAACAATAATAATAAAACATCTACTTGAAATACTATATTTTGTTTCTCTTTAGCTTCAAATGGCTGACCATAACCAGAATTCTTTGTCGCATCGTGCCAAAGGTTAAGTGTTAGTGGATTAATTCGCCTTTGCGTAAATGCATGAATTGTTGTTGTGGAACGAAAATCAGCTTCCTTTAACGTTGTTGTTGTGGAAGTTCTTCTTGTTCTTCCGAAGAAGACGACGAAGAAGCAGCTTCCGCCGGATGTAGAAGACTGGCAATCATGTCAAATTGGATTGCACTTTTGGCTACAATGCGATGCAGGATTCTAAGACATTCGAAACAATTTTAAACTGAAACTGAACATTTTAACAGTTATTCATCAGGCGTTTTGTCATCCTCATGAGCTGTCGGAGGGACAGAACACTCTACTTCCATTAATTTCCGAACGCAACAGTTTACTTTCCTTGTACTTCTTGCACTGGGCTATGGGTTTTGGAGCACTCTGAATAACTGAATGGCACATTTGAACAACATTCTGAGTTTCCAAATGGTCTGAGTAATGCAGTATGCTCGAATCGTATTTCAGCATGCATCCATGATGAGGGAACAGGGATTTTAGGGGTGACGAGTTCTAATGTTCATGTTCATAATGTTCATTCTGACTTTTTTATCTAGTCTGGCTAAGAAGGAAGAACATTTTCAAGAAAACAAATGAAATGGTCACAAATGAAAATCCACGATAGAATGAAGTCACAATAACAGAAAATAAAAGTAGGAGAAAAGTAAGAAGATTAGATAGAGAGTGTGTAAATTCACATTGTTGGGAGGAAAGTGTCCTGGAGCAGGTCACAGGCAAGAGCTGAGAGCCCAATCTCAGTTTGGATCAAATCTGCGACCACTGCAAGCGTGCCCTTGATTCTGCAGTTGGCTTAACTCGGCAGGTCACCAAAGGGGAAGCAGATGTTGTCTCTAGGCATGTCCGCTGCCTCCACAAGAGCTCCGGCTGGTGTTGTCGAGTTTACAGGTGCAGAGGAGGGTGGTGGGTGGAGTTGGTGGGTGGGGGTACTAAGCTCCCGTTCGGACGCCGTAGGCCAGTGCCAGGGAGGCTGCAATGGGCAGATCTGCTCATTTTGATCCACTGAGGTATAATAATGGATGATCAGCCCTGCTGTCGCATCTGTGAGTCACTGGTCCATAGCATAACACAGCCTTAAAGCCACACATGGCCGTGTGGACAGAGGTGCCATGGGATCACATGCTGGCTTAGTGTACAAGCTGGGAAGAACGATAGAAAAAGAAAACTTTTTGTGAAGTTGACTTCCGACAGTGCATTTCATACAAGGAGTTTAGGAATGTACCTTCCTTTTTTGTGTTTGCAAAGTTCTGTTTCCCATTTTTTCATTGAATGATGGATTTATACAGATACGCGGTGTGTGTGTGTGTGTGTGTGTGTGTGTGTGTGTGTGTGTGTGTGTGTGTGTGTGTGTGTGTGTGTGTGTGTGTGTGTGTGTGTATGTGTGTGCGTGTGTGCGCGCATGCGCGCGTGCGAGCGGTGTCAGTTGCTGAAAGAAAGTGCACTTTTAATGTGCAATATTAGTCAAAAAAAGCAGTGAAGTGCAGTCAATGTGCAAAAAATAAAAAGAGAACAGAAATAAATTCCTAATTGGTACTTTTAATGCCTTTACGGAGATAAATAAGAAAGGGCTCCAAATAAACAACATTCCAGTACTTAAAGCTTAAAACCTGACCTAGTTTGTGTTTGTGTGCTTTTTTTTAATGTATTCATTGTTGTTCTTGAAAAACATAAAATCCTATTCAGTAGTTGGTGAATTGACTATAATCATGATTATTCCGCACACAATCTATGCGGAAACCAGACACATTAGTGTATGCAGAAGACACGCACACGCGTATAGATCATTCACCTTGGCGTGCATGCAGCAAAGCAAAGCTCTCACATGAAGAAGACCCAACACAAAAAGCCGACATCGACAGCCAAAGCGTATTTGGAAGCTTCTATTGTGGTTACAAAATGTGTAATGATTCACAGCAGTGCAACATAACCTAAAAAATGAAAGTTAAGATTTCAAAGAGGATCAATATGCAGCCACCAAGGTGAACATTTAAGTCAGAGTGACTTTGCTTTCTCAAAAAAGAAAGGAAGTCTAACCCCTCATTTCTTGTCATTGTTGGCCGCGAGCGATCCGATGAAATTGTAATCACACAATTCAGCCTCATTGATTTCAGTTTACCGCAGATTATGTTTGATGAAATAGTTGTGGGTTTTTTTTCTCTTTCAGAAGCAATTACCCAGCAATAAGAATTTGATACCACAGGCTATTTGGAGCCGTGATGTCGCTGTATTATATATTTGTTTGCCTGATGTCTTTTGTTTCACACTCCTATTTTATAGTTAAAAAGAACTAGTGAATACTGTATGAAAAACAACCCCTACATATTCCTAATCATGCTGTTACTGCTGCACTTAGTGTGTGGCCTTAGTGTGTGTCTTTGCGATTTCCCGGTTCTGTCGGCTTTGTCCATTACTGTCAGCCTCTAGTTTGCTCTTCAAACAAATGGCCAAGCAACGCTCAAAGTCAAAGTCTGCTTTATTGTCAATTTCTTCACATGCCAAGACACAAAGAAATCGAAATTACGTTCCCACTATCCCACGGTGACAAGACATAGTACACAATATACATACATACAAGTAAACAACACAAAAAATAAAAACAAGAAGGCACAAACAATGAATAAATAACTATAATAAATAATAATGATGTGACCAGAAGCTTCTTTTGATTAACCTTCTGAGTCTGTTTATAGGGAATCGTTAGTGTTTTGTGCTGTCATATTGGTAAATAAACTAGAAGTAAAACCTCAGCTAGATTTCGTTTTTACCAAGATCCCAAATAATAATAGCTGAAATAATGTCCTATCTTTAACATAGGGATGGAAATGAAAACTTTTTAATTTTGATAAATCGATAAAATACTCTACAGTTGAAATGATTATTAAAATAATCGTTAATTGCATCCTTACTGGCAATTGGATGTACGTATGTGCCCGTGCTGCAGAATATTGTGTTTTTGACCAGCACAGGCAATCTGCTCTGGGAGAGGCAAGTACCAGATGTCATTGTGCACTGAAATGACCGAGACACATAGAAATGCAGTGTTCGTAGCAATTTTGTCAGGTGATGTGGCATGGTTACTTCTTGTGACTTGCTCTACGTCAATTTAAATGATAGAGGGATAGATGATACAGTATGTTCAATAATTCTTTTGCCATTTTACATGAGTGGAAATGTTCTCCCCCCCTTTACTCTCATTTTGATTGTGCTACCTTGCACTGCACTGTGATGATTTGTACCAGGCTTTCAGAGGGCCTATTAAAAGATGCATAGTCAGCTCATCTGAGGTTTGATAAATCTGATTAATTTAAATTAATCAATTTGCATGTACTCCTCCTACAATGCACACACTGAACTGGGTAGCAATTTAGCATGTCTGGCAGACGCAATCTTGGTTACCAGTTGTTCAGCTCCCACATCTGTTTGCTTGAAATTGAATTTGCATCTGTTTTTGAACGTGCAAATTCATACTAAATCATGCACCGTGTCTGTATAAAGTTACACATTATTAGCTTGGTAGCATAGTCAAATAGGAAAATTGTGATTACAGTAAAGCATGTTGAGAAAAATGCCTCCTCTTCCAATTTTCCAACATTCTACAATATGTTTTACAATGTCCTGATTTGAATCTCACAGTGCAGTGCAAGAGCTGCCTTGACGAACAACAGGCTACATGCAATCATTCGGTAGCTCATGCTACGATATGCTCTGGTAGCACATATCTTTGTGAGCAGCTGTTTTCACTGATGAAAATGAACACAACATCACATGGGACTCGCCTCAATGATAAACACCATCCAGGAAATATTTACTCCACAGAACCTCATCCCAATCAAAAACTTGTTGACAAAAAAAGATTCCAAGTTTCATCAGCAAAGAAACTTAAAATTCTTGATTTGGAAATATTTTAACTCATCTGAAACTTTTTTGTTTTGACTCTTTAGATTCCAATTTCGCATAATTGTGACAGATATTTTAAAGTATGTTTAGTTTAAATTACCCTGATAGTATCCTGTCTGTTTCTATGCACAGTTGATCTGGGGGATGTTGTGAGTTAATTATGCACTCTAAAATACTGTATGTAATCACATGCAATCTTCAAAACACGTGAATATTAATGTTAATTGTACTGGATATTGGTATTGTTTTAATTCAAAATATAAAAATAAGAAATCTAAAGCACATTGTCTACAAAGTATATATATATTTGTATATATTCACATTAGATCAGATACAACATTGACAGTGAAATGATTGAGATTCAAAGAAGCAGTAAACTGTAGTTTAATATTCCATGTATGAATGCTGGGGGAGTCTTTTTATTTCAAAATAGTGGTACTGCTTGCCAGCCAGCAGTGCCATACAAATGTGTACTATTAAACTGATTTAAAGTTTAAAACGTGCTTTAGACAATTTTAACAGTGGCACAGTAAACAACTAGGGTTAGAAATCTGATAACGGCTGAAAAGAATCGCATTTTGAACTATAGAATTCCTGAAATATACGATGACAAATCGTTATTTTTTGATTCCGGAAACCATGTTGACAAACCATGTTTCATTACTATAGCATTATACCTCTTTCTTTCTGCCTAGATTTCATAGCACTCCCTGAAGGCCATGGCACAATTCAAATTTGCCTAGCTGGCCAAAAGGGCCAATGCATAAAAAGTATAAAGAGGCCATCCTTTCTGTCTTTGTTATGCTCACCATAATTTGCTTTTTGATGCAGCAGGTTCTGGTAATATTGCTTAACAGCAGCTCACACAAAGTCAGCTGGCTGTAATGTTTCCCTTTTTGACCATTCTGAGGAGATAATTCGATACAGTTCCGGACATAATGGTTGTGCTGCATCCTCCTAAATGTGCTTCATATGACAAGAGATACAAAATTTCCCCAACAATTTCTGAAGATAAGTTAGGCTATTTGATTGGTTTGATGTTTACCAGATGAGCATATCAGCTCTTAAGCGTACCGTATGCGCTTTTCTTTCAGTACAGGGCGACTTTTAGTAATGGGAATCGATGTACATGCGGTCTGTTTTATGTCATGTTAATGTTGTTCCATCATCTAATCTTGTCAAATACTTCTCAAAATTTTGTCTGGTCATGATTACAAATTGAAAATGCTATTTTTTTTTACACGACGTGTCCTCTCCACTGACTACGTATTAGTCCGAAAGCTCTCTTATATATTCTTGAAATGAGAAGCAAAGTTAAGTGAATGTCAGCATGCTGTGACCCAAAAAACAACTCAGCCTTTCCTCCTGCTCTCATCTTGCTTTCTCTCAATCTTGCGAGGGTGAGCACGTCAGCTCTTCCTCTTATGGTTAAATATGCAATCTGGACCTGCCAGTCTATGAGCGAGTTTTGGCTTAATCCTCATGAATACGTGACTTTGTCTGCATGAATAAATAAAAACCTACTCACTGGGTAATTGAGGCGCCATGCCACTAACAAATGAGGACACAATTTGTAAATGGAAATTCAGCCAACTGCCAACCTCTGCTCCCCACGCCCCCACACCAAAACCTGACCCTTGGCAATGCATATCACAGTAAAGCCCTGCAATTTCTATAGACAAGCTATGTTCACTAAGATATTAAAATATAGATATTGAAACCATTGAAATGTTAACGTTCCCTAAGGACTATAAGATAATTCATAAATCATGTTGTAGTCTTTTTCATGCTGATGTTTTGAAAGAAAGAAAGAAAGAAAGAAAGAAAGAAAGAAAGAAAGAAAGAAAGAAAGAAAGAAAGAAAGAAAGAAAGAAAGAAAGAAAGAAAGAAAGAAAGAAAGAAAGAAAGAAACTATGACATTCAGGGGCAAGAAGTGCATGAGTTCAAATATAAAATAAATGAGCTACTATGAACATTATATTCCTCAGAGATTGAAATTATGATACATCTTTAATGTGTGCTATTTAATTAATATTAAATATATATAGCAAGTCAGCAAAATTGAGTGAGCATGACAAAAATAGACGTGCACTAATTGTACAACTAGGCAGCAGTCAAGCCAAAGGAAGAAAATAATGTGTGAGGAGAGTAGGTTACCTCTGTTTCCCTCCTGGCTGTTTGGTGTTCACAGAGTGTTCCATTTTCTATTTTAAGTGCTCAATTATGGTCAATTTTGTGCCATGCGCATAAGGGATTCCACATGCGTGTACCTCCTTAAAAACAAGTGTCTGTCTAAAAGGGGGACCTCTGCTATTTCCCACAGCCATAATGGAGCCCAAGGTCCTCTTAGGTTTCAACCTGTCACTTTTACTTTCAGTAGTTAGGTTGTATACAAAGTTAATGAGGACGCTAATGTGAGATATTTAGGCGTATAAAGTATCACAGAGTTAAGTAACAATTTGACATCACGATGGGGGCGTGTGAATGATACATAATACTTGCCATATGTTTGCAACTGGAGCCTCAGAATTGGTTTAGTTCAGCTCTTCACTGTTAGGTTATGTTAAGTATTGTATTGTAAAAGAAAAAAAAGGGCGTACTGTATCGAACGATGATTTTCAGGGAGCCACAAAATGTATAGTATTGTTACCTATACATTAATGAATTGGCTTTAAACAAAACATTTGCAGTGCATCTACGTGTGTCTACTTTGACATTTCTAGGTCTTATTTATCCTTTTTCTTTACAAGTAAATAACAGTGATCACATTGGCATTAATAGAAAGACTCCAGAGGATGTTTACAAAAGGGCTTTTCCAGTGGGTAAAACAACATATAACATTTCAAAATAGTGCTTCTTGCATCCATCAAGGCAAGAAGTCAAACAATTGACCTCCTGCGGCATCCTTGTAAATCAGGCAGCACAGGTCCAGGGCAGGAATGTTTCTCATTCCTCATTTGCTCCTCCAGATGAAGACATTGCAGGTGTTTTCCCATCTTTTTACCAGGAGACTAATCGGTGACAAGAGTATTTAAATGTGAGAATCAAAAGGTGTTTCTCTGAACAAGCAAAAACACAGTGAAGGTTGTTTCACTGTTGATTTGGGGTTTTATTCATGCGATCTGTTTGAAATAAGCAGGTGGTGATAGCTTTGTTTCTATAGGGTGTCAAAGTGAGAACTGAATGTTTTGAAAAAAGAAACACAATACAAAAATATCATCATACAAAGTTGAAAATGTTCAGAAGATATTTAAATGGGTCACTTAATATTATTTCATGTCTATTTATTGTTGGTTTCCATTTCCTCAAGAAGTGATAGAACAATTACAGTGCACCTTAAAAGGAGAATTATCACCACTTTTAGTAATGAGCTATTTAAGATGCACATACTTTGATAAAAGTATAAACAACAACAACAATAGAATAGAATAGAATAGAATAGAATATGTAACAGTTATATATCATTACCGAAAGGAACTTTGGAATAGAGATTAAACTTAGTAGTAGGTTTTTAGCTGCCCAAGTTTGCTTCTCTGGTGTCTGGTTCCCACCAAAGCGGGCCAAGACAAGTGCATTGATTTCACTGGGGCAGCCTTCTCTAGGCTTGTCCCTCGCACCAAGTGCTTGACCCACTTATTTTCTCATCTTACCTGCTTCCCCCCCTGAGAGTTGGGCTAGGACGCTGCTTAGGCCATTACAGTGTGAGTGGATACATGGCGCATTAGGTTGCACTGTCTAGCTGTCGGTCTGTCTGGATCAGCAGCTCACAGACTCATTTGACACTTCATTATGTAAAAACATTAACAGTCTAATTGGCTCCTGCTAAAGCTTTGCATTTATGTGTGTGTGTGTGTGTGTGTGTGTGTGCGTGCGTGCGTGCGTGCGTAATTTGCCTGCGTGCGTGCGTAATTTGTAGTTTGGATTTGAATTTTATCATTTTTAACACCACTCCTAAAATTTTCTGACACCTTGTACTCTATATCAAGCTTGAAAGCAAGTCAAATGGACTTACACTAGGAATTATACTTCAAATTCTGATGTAAACCAGAAAATATTTATAGCGTATTGCTGCCCAGTTTCATTACTCAACAGTAGATTCCAATGTTACCTGGTTGTATTTAGAGGATTAAATACAGTTCTTTTATCTTTTTGTTTGGAAATTTTGATAAAGGACATTATATCGAATGGAAAGCAGACATAGACAAATACCGTAATTTTCGGACTATAAGTCGCACCGGAGTATAAGTCGCACCAGCCATAAAATGCCCAAAAAAGTGAAAAAAAACATATATATGTATATAAGTCGCTCCTGAGTATAAGTCGCCCCCCCACCCAAACTATGAAAAAAACCGCGACTTATAGTCCGAAAATTACGGTAGTTCGTTATCAGTTGTTTATATGAAAGAAACCCACAGATATTCTTGTTTAAACTTCAAGCGATATGGCCGGGAACGGCAAAAATAACCCCACAGAATTTAAGGTTGGAATTGAGGCTTATTTGCAAGGCTGCTCAACATTTCTTAATAGAGTTGAAAACAGGCTTGAGGCAGATCTACAGCGATTCTCTTTTCCTCTACTGGATTATCATTTAAAACAGTTTCCTTGGGAGCATTTAGAGTGAACATTATCGGAAAAGAAAAACATTCATTTTATTATTTGACCAATTTATCTTCTATGTAATAAAAAAATCCAATGGCCCAAAAGCTAGACATTTTGTACTTTATATTACCACCACCATAGAGCATACAGTATCCCTGTGCTGCAATTTGTGTTTTTGTATGGAGTTTATTTTTCTACGTATGCAACTGTGTGTGTGGGTGGTTTCTTTTGACCAAGTGTCCAAGTGATCACAAGCAAGAACAAAATATCTGAAAGCAGCAACTTGTTTGGTCTCCTCGTGTTAGTGGCACTCTGATTTGTTGCTTGTTCTGTGCACTGTACAATAAAGACTGCTCCCCAGAGGAATCCACAGCCACACACACACGCAGTATCTTGTTATCTCCTGCAGAAGGGAAGAGGGGGTTTGCCCTGATAATGTCCCCTGTGCACTGTGACTTTTTTTTAAACAAAGCCTCAACTTCTTCAGTATTTTCAGTGGAACTGTCTGAACTTCCTCACTTATAAATAGTTATTGTCTTTTTTAATGTTTACTCCGAAAGAAATATGATCTTTAAAAATGTGTAAGAAAAAAAAAAAGCTACTTTCAGGTTTTTTTATGTAATGTCTGCGCTGGTTATTTGGTGACATTCTTGTCAAATGTATATTCAAATAAATTATGTTTTTTGCTTAATAAATCAGTGAATGCTTAAATAATGATTAATTGTCTGAAAGGAGCGGGTTGAGTTTATTTCACGAAAACACATCTTTATCTGGTAGTGTTGTTCTGTGCTCTTCTTTGAATACAGAAAATGTGCATGGTTCTGATAGATATGCCAGATATTGTTTTTAAACATGCAGTTCCCTGTCCTAGCACATATATACACTTCTACAGTATTTATATGCGTGATTACAGTCATATACAAACAAAATATGGCAAAATTGTTTTGATGATTGCAAAATGAATTCTCGATAGTCCAACTTCCCTTCAAAAAAAGCTTGTTCTATGTCTGAATTGCAATTTCAGTCATATAAAAAATTTAGTCATATTGCTTCTACTTGGTGGAAAATAAGCCATTAAGGATTTATTGTATGACAGGTTTGAAATGTGTGCCTTAATAAGACAAAGCCTGTTCTTGTAGCAGGAAAACCTCAAGTTCTTCAGGTACCTGATTTTCCCCTTTCAGCGTGGGTGTTTTTCAGCTGGATTAGGATTTGAGTAGAGTATGATTGCTCTTTGCCGGTTAAATGTTTAAATAAGACATGCATTTTGTATTGCTGTGGGCCTCATCAATATGAAATTGGACTAGTGGAGGGAAACAAGCACTCAGCGTGCCAAAAAATCCACCATTCCACTTTTCACCAGTGCTGCACGGATAAAGAGGCAAACTTAAACCACTCCATCTTACAGGGGCTTTTCTCCTGATTTCACCGATATAGAGTGAAATACTTCCTGTACTTATCATCTACAGAGTAAATCGGGGGAGGAACTCAAGAGACAGGATAAAAAATTCATATGTCAAACACACCCTAAAAATATGAACAACTCAGTTATTGATAATGCAGAGCCAGTGGAAAAGTGTTTGCAAATCCATTAATTATGGATCTCTTGGTGTCAGTCAATCCTCTTTCCACATGTACAGTCAGGACATAATGTTTTAATGACAAGAATGAACAGACCTGCCAGCATAAAGTGTGCTATATCCATCAGGGAAAAACATTCATCGAGCCTCAGAGCTTGTTATCTGTCACTCAAACTATGATCCAATAGCATCCATGATGCTGCAAAAGCCCACCCGCTGTTTTCTTTCCTACAATCCCGCTGTGCTAGAACATGTGTCGGCACCAGCAAATCTTTAAACTTGTATTTTTTTATTCTGAAGGATCATCAGCACAATCACGACAAATATAATTTACTAATATTATCAGGATGACAAGAAAGGAGATGAAACAGAAGAGCCAAGGAGGACAATCAGAAAAGGGTCTGAAATGTCGCCCCATTCGAGCCTTTTCCAATGTCAAGCCCAGATCTGACTGCAAACTGTAAAAACAAATGTATAGAGCAGGGGCTCAAACTCAATTTACCTGGGAGAAACTAGAGGTAGAGTCTGGGGTGAGACTGGGCCACATTTTGTTTTGTTTTTTTAAGCTCGGATAAAAACTTTTAATGTTATCAAATGTGTAGCAACAATTGCCTCCGCATTCAAACTCCACTCACAGGACGGTTCGGAAGACCTGTGCATGCACATTTCACACACCCCCTCCCCAACCAGGAGAAGTCATGCACGATACTGAATGTAGTTAAAATCATTTAAGTAAAACTGAGAAACCCACATGCATATACAATTTTGAGAGGAACCTTGAAACATTGCATTTCTGTGTTTCATTTTTCTTGATTCATATCTGATTGTGTCTGCACAGTGAGCTGTTAATTAATCTACTGGAATATGAGGTATATTTTAGAAATGTTTTTCAGATTTTACTCATGTTGAATTGCTTGAACATTGATTACATTTCTCAGCTAGTTTTAGACACAAAGAATAATTGCACATTTCAACTTGAGGAATGGGTGAGTTTGACTCCCCCTATTCAAAGGACCAGATTGGCTTACAGAAGCCTTCAGCCTATCCCTGAAGCGGAAGGCGGATCTGTTTTTCTGCAGTTTATAAACCAAATCACTGCTCTCTTGTTTGTTGTTTGCTCTTATTCCTGTTCTGTTTGCTGGCTCTCTTCTCTTGCTCTCATAAGGCCCGTTTTACGACCTTTTCCCCATGGGGTGGGTGCTCGGGCCTTGCGCCTTTGTCCTCTGAAGAAGCACATGGGCGTGGCTGTACTTTCCATGAGGCTCAGCTGCCACGTGGCCCCACTTGTGCTGGTAGACCTATTCTCTTTGCTGGCTGGATGCCAAAAGGCCACGTCTGAGCCCTCATCACCTCCTGACCGACTCCACAATGGTGGATTAAGCGTGCTAGAACCTTTCTGAGGCCCAAGCCAGGCCGAACACTTCAAAAGCCAGGTGTGCATGACCAGCCCGAGACTGCTACATAGCTCCACCTGACCACGTGCTGTGCCAAGCCAGCCTTTTCCAATTTTTCCATTTCGCATATTTTATTTTTACCGTTTTCAACCTTGCTGCCAACTTCTCCCGACATGGCCTGTATGACTGCAAAGACACTGCGAACCGCCTTCAACTTCAGTGAGTGCAATCTACCAGTGTAGAACTATTGGTGCCTAAATTTTGGAATGGGAGTTTAAGCTGGTCCATGCTTTTAATACCGGTTCATACCAGATCGCTGATTTTGAGCTGTTTTTATCTTTTATCTTGTCTATTCAATGATATTCTTGTTTCTTTACTATTCTTTCACTGTAGTTACCGTAATTTTCGGACTATAAGTCGCACCGGAGTATAAGTCGCACCAGCCATAAAATGCCCAAAAAAGTGAAAAAAAACATATATAAGTCGCTCCGGAGTATAAGTCGCATTTTGGGGGGCAATTTATTCGACAAAATCCAACACCAAGAACAGTCATGAACGAGCAACAACAGGCTAAACGATAGCTATGCTAACGTGACATAAACACAAACTAAGAGCTGAGAACGGCCCTGACGTAAAATTCAGAGTTATTCAAAAAACTATTACATAAATAACACGTTAATAAAACCATCTGCGTCACTCCAATTCATTAAATCCATCAATCGTCCTTTGTCAACAATGCGTGCGCGCCGCTGACGGCTCTTGCACTTAAAAATATTCCACAGGCCCATATAACGATATATAAATTATATATCAAATAACTATTATATAAGCAATAATGTTATCAAACCATCTGTGCACTCTAAATCATTAAATCCATCGATCAAATTACTCGTCCTTTGTCAACATCGCCGCGCGTGCGCCCTGACGTCAGCCTCGTCGTTATTCCACAGATCTACTATATAACTATATTGTAGCGTTAACAAAGTTCAAGGAAAGACGTGGGTTTGGTAAACGGCTCTTTATTTAACAAAACAAACTTACAGGCGTGTGGCGGCGTGGACGTCCAGCCACGAAAGGGGACGAGAGCTCCATACGATAGGACCGGGCGTGCGTAGAAGCCATGACCGAGCCCTATGCACCGTCCTCGGACAGCCAGCCGGCTGAGCGCCGGCCCTCGACTTCCATCCACGGAGCTGAAAGGCAGCTCGGTAGAGTAGGACCGGGCGTGCGTAAAAGCATTGTCCGAGCACCATCCACCGTCCCTGGACAGCCACCCGGCCGAGCGCCGGCGCCCGACTTCAATCCACGAAAGTGAAAGAAAGCTGGACGAGTCGATCTTTGTCCTTTATGTAAACAACCGTCGCGCTGCTGACGCGCGACGTCGCGTCGCGCTGCTGTCGCGCTGCTGTCGCGCTGCTGTCGCGCTGCTGTCGCGCTGCTGTCGCGCGTCACTCGTCCAGCTTACTTTCACTTTCGTGGATTGAAGTCGGGCGCCGGCGCTCGGCCGGGTGGCTGTCCAGGGACGGTGGATGGTGCTCGGACAATGCTTTTACGCATGCCCGGTCCTACTCTACCGAGCTGCCTTTCAGCTCCGTGGATGGAAGTCGAGGCCCGGCGCTCAGCCGGGTGGCTGTCCGAGGACGGTGCATGGGGCTCGGTCATGGCTTCTACGCACGCCCGGTCCTATTGTATGGAGCTCTCGTCCCCTTCCGTGGCTGGACGTCCACGCCGCCACACGCCTGTAAGTTTGTTTTGTTAAATAAAGAGCCGTTTACCAAACCCACGTCTTTCCTTGAACTTTGTTAACGCTACAATATAGTTATATAGTAGATCTGTGGAATAACGACGAGGCTGACGTCAGGGCGCACGCGCGGCGATGTTGACAAAGGACGAGGAATTTGATCGATGGATTTAATGATTTAGAGTGCACAGATGGTTTGATAACATTATTGCTTATATAATAGTTATTTGATATATAATTTATATATCGTTATATGGGCCTGTGGAATATTTTTAAGTGCAAAAGCCGTCAGCGGCGCGCACGCATTGTTGACAAAGGACGATTGATGGATTTAATGAATTGGAGTGACGCAGATGGTTTCGCGCTGCTGTCGTCACTTGAAATTCAAATTACAGTAATCCCTTGCTACATTGCGGTTCGTTTATCGCGGTTTCATTTTTTTTTTTTTTTTTTTTTTTGAAATTTTTTGAAAAAAAAAAAACACATATAAGTCGCTCCTGAGTATAAGTCGCCCCCCCACCCAAACTATGAAAAAAACCGCGACTTATAGTCCGAAAATTACGGTAGTTTGCTTGCTCAGTGTACTCATGATTTCCATGTAGATTTATATAATAAATGTCCACATTATTTCAAACGGAACTCATTTCTTAACTGTTCTTAATTAACTGATTGTGGTGTTTCAGTTTAGAAGTCGAAATATGGTTTGTAATTAGATGCAAAAAAAATTGAGAGACTCCGGTTCGCATCTCAAAAGGTTCGTAAGACACATTCAAATTAGCACCGCACAAAACCATTTATATCAAAATCGCGGGCCACACTAACATTAAACTTTCATATTAAGGCGAGGGCTGCAAACTGTTGTGGCCGCAAGTTTGGGACCCCTGGTATGGAGCATCCAAGTTCAACAGCATTCATATTCTTAACATTTACCAAACTGTTTGGACTGGATTTTGGGCCAAGATGAAAAGGTGCCACTTGAAGAGGTGGTAAAATCCTCAAAGATCACTTCAGCATATACCTGTGTGCTGCTGTTTCGCTACCTTCTCAGTGCAAGTAAGAGATGTTTTCAGTTTGTCTCTATCTGCCTCAAAAAGACAAGAGAGCCCCTTTCTGGATGAGCATGTAGCTTTTCATGTAGCTAAGTCAAATAATAACCCATACTCCAGGGTGCCTTTGTGTGCAGATAAAAAGCTCTCCATGTTCCTGAATAGCAATCTTAGCTACTGCACTTCTTAGAATAAAAACATTCTCTCTCCAAATGGGTTCATGATCTGCCCTTTGGCTCACAAATGTTTTGGGGTTCGATGGAACTTGTATAGATGCTATGTGAACAACATTTTCTTATCCTGGTTTTCACTGTGTTGGACTTTTCTCACGATATCCTCTTTGCCATCATTGAATCCTTCCCTTGAGTAATATAGGAAGGTATAAAATTAAATAGGATCAATACTTGCCATGTCTTATTTTCTATGCTGTTGAAGCTATAAAATGTGTTGTGTGGAAAATTACACAACAAAAACTAAACTAAATATCTTGAACTGGATCATATTAACTAAAACAAATAAGGCTAGTAACTTGAGGCAGTGACATTTCATTCCCATTGTAACATATCAAAATAATGTTTTATGACAATCATTTAATTAATAGTGTGTCGACAGTGGCGGTAGTGATATCAAATGCACTTTCTTTTACACTGAAGTGAGGATGAAAATTCTGACTGGACACACCTCCATTAACTATATTTTAGTGACGTTTTCCACCATTATACATTCAGGGTGATTATTAGCAGCTGCAGTCCATCTAGTTCTATCTAGAATAACTGTTCTGCTCGTTTTATTTTTTAGTCACTCCATCTGCTCTTGTTGCAGGTTTTGGAGGGCCTATTTTCCATCTATGTCTATCATGTTGCCTTGACAACAGATTTGCTTGATCTACAGAGCAAGTGGCACATCCGCCGGGCTGCAGAAAAGGGCAATTTGATGCAAAGACAAATATCACCTGCACTTGGTGTTTGTTGTCTCTCCACTCTGATCTTCCCTCAGAGTATTACATTCTCACAAAGTTGACGCCATGCGCCCATGTGCATGCACATGTTTGGTCTGCATGTGTGTTTACAAGAAAGGCAACTAACACAGCTCCTTGAGTGCACACATCAAAAACTGGTTTTTCTTTAACTCATTCGCTGCCATTGACATCAAAGTTACATTTTAACTAGCATGGCAGTGAATGAGTTAACTGTATATGTTGATATACTTGGAGTAGTTACACATTACTGAAGGAAGAAACCATGTATATACATAACTAAATATCGGCCTATCAAACAATTTGATTGAAGTATAAAGTATATGCTTATGATTAACTTGATGGTTGCATACTGTATGTTACTATCATAACAGCAGTGGCAGTTAATACAAAATACCGTAATTTTCCATGTATAATACGCCCCCATGTATAATACGCACCCTAAAAATGGCATGTCGATGCTGGAAAAAAGCCTGTTCCCATGCATAATACGCACCCAAATTTTGACTCCTACTTAAGTCCGTAAACGTAAAATTATTTCAGAAAAAATATCATCTTTGGGAACAACCGGATGTTATTCTGCCGGTCAGTATCACTGCGCATGCGCTAGCAAACTCGATAGCGAAGAAATGTTTCGGATTTGTGTAGGGTACATTGTGACAGCAAACGAGCAGGTGATCGAGCAAGCGTCTGATACGAGAGCATTGTGTTCGTATGGAGCGTGTTTGAAGTGAACAGCAGAGATGAAAGGAACAAGGCAAAGTGTTGTGAAATAAAATATTACCTGTAATACGCATTTAGGTTTAGAACTGAACTCTCGCTCTTTAGTATATAGCTGACGTGTCTTGCGCATCCGTTCTGCGCATCTGTAATGGCGGCCTCCGTATGATATCCGGTTTGCGATGGAGATTAAAAAACAAACAATATTTGACAATAAATGGTGTGTTATTGTCAAATTTTGTTGCACCATCGCATCAAACGATGTGTCGTCAATTATGAATTTTACTGACTGTGTTGGGCAGGATGGCTGAATGCGATGCGCGATTGACAACAAACAAGAAGAAAGGTGATTTCAAGTTTTATTTCGAGGGAGATTTTCTTTAAAAAAAAAAAAAAAACTTGTACCCATGTATCATGCGCACCCCAGATTTTAGGGCAATAAATTAGTTAAATGTTGCGCATTATACATGGAAAAAGACGGTAATATGTATTGATTCAATATAATTATTATTGTAGATGTAGTTTGCTAATATGAGCTTTTTATTTGGTGTGACATATGAAGCGCTTCAAAATATGATGAAGTGCTACACTCTTGTAAACTGTGACCATCTTGAAACGTAAGGTCTCGATAAATGAAAGTTCTTCTGATAGTGTCAGTAAAAACTGAACATGTAGAAAGAAAAAACAGCCCTCCAAGCCTCCAGCTTGTGTTTGCATGCAGTTAGTGCTATTTCTAACTGGGTGGGACATATGGATAGATTTTATTTATTTATTTATTATTATTTTTTGGCCCTCTGTAAATGCCACTGACAGGTTCTGACATGACAACTTAAGTTAACAGAATCTAACCTGTCATACTGTATTTGTAAACGGCTTACATTTCCTTCTGTGAGCTTCAGGGGAAAGAGGTGAAGCCTGAGAGCAGACAAGGGGTTTTAACAAACAACCCCACATGCATACATAATGCTCAATTTGAAATGGTTGTGTGTGTGTGTGTGGGGGGGGGTTGCCGCCCCATTTAATATGTAGCAATTCTCTGCATGCCCAGAGGATGCCTTCTGTTCACATCTGCTTTGTGCTTCGTGCACTATACTTAGCAAACCTAGATCTCCTTGTATGGCAACCTACTGTAGTTCACCACACCACCATGCATCAAGAGAACAAGTGATTAAGTGGAATGAGAAAATGCCTTCTGAGGACTCCCTGTGCCCACGTGGACTCTGCATCTCGAAGTTCTCCCTCTTGATAAATTGGCTCCACATTGTTTTCTTTTTTTCCAGGAGGAGCTTGTGCTCGCTGGGCGAACTTTAAAAGTGTTGTGTTGGCTACATCAGCCACTACCCGCTGCGCCCATGTTGCATGGATATTGATTGACGGCGCTGAATAGTGTGATTACTGTCCTTTCATTGCAGCAGACAAGGTGATAAGAAATCCAGTGGATTTCTCTGGCTCACGCAGGTTTAACTCATCAGCACAATGTAAATCCCTAGGGTCCTCCTCACAGAGTTGGTACCGCAGGTCAGATGTGAGAAGGCAGGTGAACCATGAACTTTACCTTCCTTATTTGATCTTGGAGTGAGGGTTTTTTCTTAAAGCTCATGTCTAAACCTCACTCACTGGATCAATTTGATGATGTATTGAGGACAAGACTAGCAGCTTTGGGTGAGAGTTCAATATTTAGGTGTACTGCGGGAGATGTTGTGGCAGCTTTTTTTTAACATGCATTTTACTTCATTCAGCAGAATTTGTGACATAGTGTGGCTTTGGACATTGGCTAAGTATACAGTGTATGCAGTTTTTTACAAATCTGCACTACTAATCTGCAATACTAATCTGCACTACTACTGTACAGTCCACTGGTATGGGTATTAGCTTCACAAGTTATTGACTTGACAGTGGTTGACTAAAAAAATTAAGTTTTTGGCATCTCGTGAAAAGACACAATTTTAGACGTACGATGATTCAACCCGATGACAGCGGTATGCAAAACGCATCTAAAGAGGGAACTGCTCTCTTCTAACAGACATTCAAACATGTGTCAAATGGTTTATGGCAAAAAACAAACAGTATAGTTACACACCACTACAACCATAATAACTAAATAACTGACTGTGTCGATAAAACCTGAAAAAAACTAGAAAAAAAACAGAATAACTTACTATTCCACAATTTGAATGGTTAAGATGCAAAATCCAACATCGTAGTGACGAATAAGCGCCCACCTACCAGCACCACAACCAGTCACATTGACTTGACAACTTCCTCTGTGACCAATGATTACGAATGCTTTCGTGTCCAAAGCATCCGTTGAGTATGCCTATGATCTGTGAGGAACCAGGCACTCTTGAGAAGCCTTTTCTTTTGTGCCGGATATCATTCTAGAAAAGTTGAAGAACCAGACATGAATTGGCTCAGTATGCATGACCGTGCCTGTAATTTTAAAGGACTTTTCCCGTTTTGGCTGTGCAGTTGTAAACATATAGGTGAAAAATTTGGTTTCTGTTTCGAGAGGGATTTTCCACATATGTCATCATTGGAAGAATTTCAATAAATAGAGGAGATTATAGATTCCCACTAGTGATATTAGGTCCGCTTCAATGTATTAATCACCATTTGAATTGTGATTAAGATGAATGCATTTATCATAAAGAACTATTATGACCTAGCAAAAGGTAAAATTCAAATGTTTGCTACAAATGGAAAACATAACAATTGACATGTCATGACCGTAATTCCACTTACTGTAATTTAACTATTCAATAGCTGTTAATTACCCAATCTGCATTTTCTTCACGCTTTCACTGCATGTAAATAATCTATTTATAAGTGCCTGGGCAAGAGAGGCTAGGGTTCAGGCCTGGCCAAATTATCAACCAGGTGGTGCTTTGAAATTTCTCACCTTTGGAAGAAAAAGGAAGTAAGCAGATGGCAGGCCTTTAGGGTCCATAGCACATTGTTGACAATGAATTACAGTCCAGAGGGGAATAGGTTGGCTGATAGTGATAACCTCCATCCCATGATTCCATCTGCTGAATGCTAAGCAAGCCCAGCAAGCAGGCCGACATGCAAACATGCCACTCCTGACATTGCTCAAGCCCAAAGTGTACAGCAGGAGCATGAACATGCGTAAGTAACTCTTGCAGTACTATGGAAGCATTTAGATTCAAAGGTGATAATATAATCAGGGGGAGGGGGGTAAATGGCTTTGGGTGAGGGAATTTTTACCATTAAGAGGTCAAACTGTTTTTGTTACATGCAGGAATAAAATATTGTGTTCGCTGTTGCTCCCACATACCAAAAACATGCATGGTGGGCCAATTGGCCAGTCCAAATATTTCGTGGGTGTGATTGTGAATGGCAGGTCGAGGTTTTTTTTTTCTGTTTGTGCCCTTCAATTGGCAGGCTCATACACGCCCGGGCACGACCCCTAGGTTTGGTAGTGGCCTGAGGGTTACCAGAGAGTGACAAGGGAATGGTCATGGCCACCCTTGGCTACCACGCAGCTCCACCCCTGCATCTGATGTCACTTTTGCTTTGCCTCTATTGATTCAAATTTCATTCAAAACACCAAGCATACTGAGTTTAATTAACAGAAGTACACACAAAGTAATGACTATAATTCCTCATCTGAATGTCAAAATTAGCCACCTCGTCATTCCTTGTTTAAAATATTGTTGGAAGTCAACAAAGTTTTGCAAAGAAAGCATGAAAAACAGTATAACTGTTAGTTTGAAACTGCACCCAGGGTCCAGATCACATACATTGCCATTACTTCGTGGATTTGGGTAGTGAACAAAGATGTTCCATCTTAAATGATAAAGTCATTCAAAATGATTCAGGCTGGCATTTTCCACCCTCAGCTCAAAGCTGCTCTCCTGACCATTTTCATGGCTTGTATTCAAATCTCGCCTCTATGGCTCCTGGGGTAATTCAAAAGAGAAGCTTGTCTTTTGTCCCGTAGAAACAAAAAGGTGCTCAATAGGTTCTGTATTTGCCCAGTTTCAAAATAGGCTTTTATCACAATACAACAATTCCAATCCTATTATAGCTGAACAAGACAATACTCTTCAAACAAATGGAAAACGTAATGATTTTGTATCTAACTGCAGTTGTCTCACTGTATTCCTCAACTGCGTCTAATCTTGCTCCATTCATGACCGTGCAAATCACACCAGAGCTAAAAAAATAGCACCAAACAGGCAGTTGTAATTACAACAACAGGCATTGGCACGGGCCTAAAAGCCATCAGTATACAGACCAAAGATATCATTGATGTCTTGAATGTTTGAGGACTACTAGAAAGAGTGGACAATCAGAAGTTTGTCCAGATGGATTCAAAGTGGTAAGCACACGTATCTAAGTGTCCAGTCTGCACAATACATGCTGCCACCATTAAGATTATCCACTCTCTTGTGTGTAGTGCAATGTACACGGATGTCCCCTCTGCTCTTATGCCTCAATAAGCAAGAAGGCCCTGTACAAAGTCAGCGCTTGTGCTGCAACTATTTGTACTTGGGGAATGGCTTCAGGATGGTTGTTCATATCCTGGCTTGTTGAAGCTGTCACAAATCGTGAATTCTGGTCCAGTCTGTAGGGCCATGCTGTCAAACTGTTGTTTGAGTGTCCAATTGTGAATGAATCACTGATGCAGGCTGCTCATGAAATAGCTTCAACAGAGTGACTACAACTGCACCTTGCATGTCACTAATTAAATGCTATAGAACTTCTTTGTTAGTGTGGGGTTGCCAAATGTAAGATGTTACCCATGCAATTTAGTGTATGTGCACTAATGAGAGAGGCAAGTAATTCACTCAATTATTTGTTTCTTTTTCTTTTGCCAGCGCTTGGTTGCTCAAGAGGGACTGGGTGGAAAAAATAATCACTTTCAGTCAAGAGGGCACTAAAAAGAAAGCAGTTGCACATTTTTTTTATAGTGGGAGTATGTGTCTCCTTCTCCCACAGTGGACCTGCACTATTAATGCACTGCAAAAGGGAGTTCTTATATAGGCGCACCTCAAACTGAATCACAGACCATCAAGTGGCTAAACCTTAAGAATCACTAAGGCTATGTTCATGCTGCAGCTATAAATTCAGATGTTTTTGCCCATATACCTGTATCTGATCTGACAGTCTAAATGGTTCAGTTCCGATTTTTTTTCAAAGACGATCTGGGCCACTTTCAAACGTGGTCCCTGATCGGATATGTACGTATCAGATATTTCACAATACAACTGTAGTCCGACGTCATCATGCGCTCTGCGTAGGCTGGCAGATAGACTCCTTGACTTTTGATTGTCCGTCAATGTGTAAACTTGTTTTGAGCAACAGCAATGATGTTACATTTCACTCTAATTCCATCCCGCTTGAAACATGAATCAGAAAGTGGACATTTGTAGTGATACTAGTAAATCAGTGACAAAGACCTGACACAAAGGCTGTGTCCAAATTCAAAGCCTACGTCCTCAAATACCGCATTTCAGCGCAACTTTCCCGCAGGTCTAGAAAGACGGCTGGGCCTTTTGACGGCTTCAAAGGCCTGTCCTCATGTATTGTCTGTGGGCTGCGTAAACCGTGGCCAATATAGGCAGGCTTAATATGTATTTAGACAACAATTGTGATCGGGCCGCACCGGAAGAGACGTCATGCTCTTGAAAAACAGCGTTCGAGGAGCCTGGGAATGATATCATCTTTAGTGACGACACCATGAAATGCAATCGAAAAGCCTCGCCTCATGTATTTCCACCTCTTCTTGTTGATATAACATAATCAAAGGATTCGCCCACATTTACTTCAGCAAATACTATGTTGCAAGTGATATCTTTTTCTTCTGCGCGCGGGTCACTTGGAGCACCCATATATTCACACACAAGACGGCTTGAGGGTGCATTAACATATAATGAAAAATTGGAATCCACACAAAATTCCGAGTCAAGCATCAAGACCTGCGATGTGATCAAAGCCTAAAATTCAAGTTCTAAATGAGCAAAACATTGAGGTTAACTTTTGGCCCCTTTCTGGAAAATGATTATTTCCCTACATTGAATTGATAAAGAACACAAAAAGCACATCATTCATCAACACGTCATTAATGGAGTAAATATATTAAGTGCAACATGTACCTAATGTACCTAGTTTATAAATCATGTAGTCCATTTTTATTCATTTTGCATAGTGACAGTAGCTTTATGACTAGCATCAGATGTAGTTTTTCAACATTTGCTCTCATCTGCCTTTATGAATTAATAAGAAATGCATTGGAGCATTAAGGTGAGGTGTGCTTTCTGGCCCACATCATAATTGCCTTTGTTAAAAACTAAATCCTGGGAGCAATTAAGTGATGGAATAAAAACACTAACTGGATAATCAGCCTGCCATTAACTCTGCTGAGGTTTTAGTTTGACCCAGCTTAAAAATACACTCTATTTATTCGTCTCCTGATTCCCTAGCTTAGTCTTGAAATGCAAAGTGTATGTAGACCAATTGGAGCCATAGTGTAGTCTTCACAAAGCATTTGTATTCCAGAATGTTACTACGACTTACTGCAGAATAAACTAAACATTGTTGAGCATTCCAATAGATTAATTGTACACACAGCCCACCCACCTTCCTTGGATTGATTCCATTTGCTGCTTGACCTCACGAAGATGTCCTTGACCGACCTTTGACTATGAATTTTGCTTTGAATCAATGATAATAAAATAATAATAACCATCATAATAAGATCCCCCAGAGAGACATTAAAAAGTCATCTCAAGTTCTGAAGATTGGTCTGTAAAGGCGACTTGAGCTAATTGAAGGAATATAACCAAAACGTTGTTGTTTTATATGCAAAATTATGCTGAACAAGAAGCTTGAATACATGTCATTTTTTGTTTATTCTGCATCAGTTTACAAATATTTGTTAATGTGCTTGAAAAGTGCAGTTATAGTGCCAAATTAAACACTCGCACACACGCAGAAACACAAGCATAGTTTCAGTGAAAAATCGTGCAGTTTATTTAACTTCCCATTTACGCACCATCACAGATTGTTTTTTTCTCAAGAAGGGGAGACAGCATGCAATTTAATTGTGTTATTCCCCATTAAAACCTGTGAAAAACATCAAAGGCAGAAATATTTAATTAACAATGTGGATAGCGTGTGCAGCTGTCTGCTTTTTGCAAATTACTCTTAGCTGAGAATAAGAGACTTATCACGTCTACACAGACATCCCTGCAAAGAAGTTGACACAAGGAAGGAGAAAAATACATGTCTCCCCCAGTGAGAATTATCCACTTCACAGGTAATTTCCGTTTACAGTTTCCAAGTTGTAAAATTAATACCCTGTCTTCATGTGCCAGGAGTGTTTACATTTTTCTGTTGTTTGCTCTGAAGTGTGGACTTAACGAGAATTAGAAAAAAAGTTAAGAGTCACATAGAAGATCATTGCAATTCATTCCTTAGTCTTTCAATTTGTGTTAGTTGGTTGGAAAAATGTCTGTTTACTAATGATTATTTTCCCTCCTCTTTCAGCATGTTTATCCTGTTTTGTACAGTATGACCCTGAAAAATTCTCCCGGCGTACATATTTAAAGATATGACAGTGACTAATATTTTAGCTGGAGAACTACCATCTGGGGAATGTTAACCACTTTAAACGGTAATTGTTCCACCTTGCTCTTAAAATACAGTATGTGGTTGAATCAAAGAGCAACTTAAATGAAAGCAGCTCTGAAAAACGGCCCTCACAGACTCTGAGCTCAGAGCGCACTCAAACACTTTCAGGTGCACAAGGCAGTTGGTTTGAAGGACGCCCATTTAATATAGAGGTGTAGGGTGTCTTTCCACATTGCAGTGTTGTCTTTACGGTGAGGAATGATGTCTGATTATATTTCCATAATGAATTATGAATAGTAAAGACCGAGGCCACATGCTTGCATATTAGCAAATTAGAACGGTGAATGATTAACACCCTGTCTTCCTAATGTCTGACTTCAATATGTTGCCACCCCAAGAGGACCATAAATAAAAGGTGAATTGTAGATGAGGAGCGGTAATGAAAGAAACAGTAAATCCTGCTCGAAGGCACCAGCAGATGATGTCAAAAGGAGTCTTTTTGCTGGACTTGATACCTCTCTATAGTCTTTTTCTTTTTGCTGTAAAGAGACTTTCAATAGACTCTTGACATGCTACCAAAAACCTGCAAATATGAAATGGAATGTTAAAAAATGTTCACCCTGTGATGCAGGGAGCAACCTTGCGAGCATAGGCAATGAGGGAGAATAACAAGAGCTACTCTGAAGGCAAAGACAAGTAGGAATGATGAGAAAATAATTTGAGTTTCTTTCCCGGGATGGCACTTCAATATCACATCTATGCAAAATTGCAGTGCTGCTTCTACTGCTTGACAATTCGGGGTTAGAAAGTGTCTATTATACAACTCATTGTCTTGACACATACATTTACGTGAGGATATTACGAAAAGGAATGATGTTTGTACTTAGAGGAGAGGTGAACTTGTTCTCTTCCATTACGGTATTCTGTTTGAGGGTAATACTGCACAGGTAAAAAACAAATGAAAAATAAGAACCAGACACATACAGGTCTGAAGTTTGAAGTGATCACTTCAAATCTCAAAATACCTAAACATGATGTGGACTATTAACATCACAATGTTTTTGGTACAATATTAATTTGGATCTTTGATAGCTGTCAAGTAAACGAATGATTTGCTATATTTTACGTCTCATTAAAAAAATCTGAATAAAAAAGCTGTGACAGTACAACTTTTTATCCAAATTGGGTTGTTTTAAACCCGTTATTTTTAATGGTGTATGACTCACCTTAAGTTTGAAATTACAATAATAGTTTGAGCAAAAATAGAACATATCCTTGCGTATTTGTCTGAGGCCTGTGGATCTGGCAAAATTTCTTCCCCACCTGATGGTAGGTTGGAGAACATGCGGGGGAGTTGGGGGCGTAAGAATGTATAGGGCTTGGCCAATGTCATTACTCAGCATTAAGCATCAGCTCTGCGCTATCGACTGATGATCCACCACGGAAGAATCCGTTTGAAATGAAAGGCAGCGGTGGCAACAGCAAGATGAGATAGAGACGCTCGGCTGATTGGCACCTCGTTGAGTCTGGCAGGGGATCTTTTGATTGCGCTAGCTGTCAATATCAGATAATTGTTTCCCTTACTTACATGCTGCCCTCTGTTTTTTATTTATCTATATATTGCAGCTAGTTATACAATTCAATTACGGAGTAATACAGAAAGCCTACTATGAAGGGTTTATTTTTGTAGATTAAAGATTAAAGTCCCAATGATCGTCACACACACACCTGGGTGTGGTGAAATTTGTCCTCTGCATTTAACCCATCCCCGTGTGATTTTAATCCATCCCCTGGGGGAGAGGGGAGCAGTGAGCAGCAGCGGTGCCGCGCTCGGGAATCAGTTGGTGATCTAACCCCCCAATTCCAACCCTTAATGCTGAGTGCCAAGCAGGGAGGCAATGGGTCCCATTTTTATAGTCTTTGGTATGACCCGGCCGGGGTTTGAACCCACAACCTTCCAGTCTCAGGGCGGACACTCTACCACTAGGCCACTGAGCTGGAGTTACATTAATATTATTGGTCATCCCACTAATGAACTGGTTGCATTGCTGCGGGTAAACATGTCACATGCGAGTAAACCTACATTATCTTATATGTCATTGTTATATCGCCACATTTAAGACCCGCTGCCCACACCAGACAGCCGAGATTAGCCGTGTATGGTTGTAAATTTGTCCTCTACATCATTTGCAGTGTATATCAGAGCAGTCGCATATGCCTTGAAAGGTGCAGTTGAGAGCCTTTCAATTACCACATACGTGAATGTGTCATTTGCAAACACTCTTCAGCCTCAACAGGCTTAGCTTAGTGGTTGGCCAACTAAAGTCAGGCTTGAAACAAGTGTGAATCTCTTCTTAAATAGCATACGTAACAGCTGGGTTGTATAGTGACCTTCGACGCTGACCCCCTGCGGTCATTGTGGAGGCAGAAGAGATTTCATTTGTATTGTAACAAGCTACCCGATAGTTAGAAATAATGAGCAATATAAGAAAGTTAGAAATAATGAGCAATATAAGATAGATGAGTAAAGGAATGGCAGATGGGTGGCAGGCCATCAGATCTGGAATATCGAACGTCACAGTGATTGACTGAAAGGGACAAGTTGAAATCAAGGGGTGCAGAAGACACCCCCCCGAGCTGATCAACCTTGTCTGCTTTTTAAGATATCAGGAGCAATTGCCTTTGATGCAGGTGCTCATACAAAATAAGTCTGTTGTCTGAGAGAAAAAACAAAAAGTTGCCAATGCATGTCTTCCAAAATCAGCCACCCTGTGCTTTCTCCTCCCACCAGAAACACAAGCCCCTCCCCAACCCACGACCCCAAAAGATTTCACAAGTAACTTCCGCCAGGCCCAACATTTCCACACCAGTGAATAAAGAGGAAATGAATTGTATCAGTCTTGCTGTCTTTGCTTATAGTGAGTAGGAAATTATCATAGAAATGGGTACCGGTGCCCCCACGCACTGAATTACACAGAGCGGCAGCCTGTTTCGCTCTCACTCAAACACATACAAACACAGAAGGTGGGACTCATCCTCAGGATGAAATTGCCTATAGTATAACTCTGGCTGCGGTGATGAGCCAAGGAATCCTAGTGGATTTTTTTTCCTCTCTATCTCCCGCATTCCCACAAACGACAGGCCAAGTTAGGTGGTGTGTTTTTGTTTATGCCATTGTAGTCTCTACATGCTATTTCTCTTATTTGTTTTTGGGTTTTTTTTGTATTTGGGTCCATACCAAAAGCAAGCAATGACAACTGCCTCGCCTCTGCGGGCGTTTGTCATGCCAGCAGAGTGCTAAACAGATGACATAAAGAGGATGGCGCCTCAGGAGGAACAAGCGTCCTCGGGGCTCGACAGGCAGACAAAATCAAAGACGTCAAAGGCGTGTTAATAGAGATAGTTAACGCTTTAGGCAAAACAGCAGCAGAGACATTCAGGTCAATGGGTCGCCTACAGTCTCCGGTGGAACATTGCACTGCCATTTTCGCTAACTCCTCCTGTGAGGACGGTCTCAACCACTGGGGCTTTCTCTTCATCATCACACACTGAAAATAATCAGTGAACCCACTTTCTGCATTTGCCCTTTTACTTCATCATTTGGGTTTTATTTTTCCTCTGTTGACGCACTTTTGTTCGAATCGAAGAGTCAACGCGACAGCGGCAAAAATGGACTTGCAAATGTATTAGTGATCACAATAATATTAATGCTCCATTCAATGACACTATGATTTTGAGGGTCAAAGGATGTCTGTTTCTGTATAGTACAGGGTGTAGTCTGCCTGAGGTGCAAATCGGTGGATGTGAATAAGTGTATGCTTGCCATGTGAATAATTTCGATTGCATAGAAGGGTCGAGGATCTGTTCAACATCATCTCAACAATGATGATGCTGTCTTCTTGCTTGGTCATAAAACGCACACACGCGTGCACTGACACACACATACACACACAAATTCTGGTTCCCTCAGTTTTTTGATGTGACAACAACACAATCTGTTAAGACAGGTTGAACCTTGTTTCCTTTTTTCCCTCACAACGCCATATGCACTCTTGTCGCCTCGTGTTGAACAAGGCTCCGTTTTCAGTGTTATTCAACAATGTCTGCACTTGCATTCCGCCCAAATGAAGTGTATAGTGACAGCAACATTAAGACAATCCACTGAGTATCTGTGATTTTTGAGAGCGCATATCTGTCAGTGAGTCCCCTGGTGGAGTCATAGGCATATATGTATATCTGAACTTTAAGTGGCTGTTGTTTTGGGTGGAGGATTGTGACAGTCACCTTCAAGACAGGCAAAGTAAAGTCATGATTTATTGAATGTAGCTGTTTGTCTCTGCTTTCCTGTTTGGCACTGGTAAATTACTATATGACTTTTATCTTGCTTTCTCGCATGCCAATGTAGATGGATGTATTACAAAAACTGGCATACTGGGAAAATGCGGACTTCTCCGCTGCCTCATGAGTGAGCAAGTGACTATGCTTTGACCTTTTTATAATTGATACCACCAAATATGGGATGAACTAGAAAATGTAATCCAGGCTTTCTCTCAGCTCCAACATCAGTGACCTCTAACCTCACAAATGCTCCTCGAGAATAATAAAAAAATATCTCATCAAAAACAAGATTTGTAAAAGAGTGTATGATGCAGAGGGGATACAAACAATATATTTTTTCATTTGTTTAATGCTATCCCAATCTTTCTGTCTACAGTGGGATTGGATAGTGTTCCACGCAATACATGTACTGTACATTAGCCGACCAAAAAATGATGAAACCTGCATCACACATCTAACCCTCAGCCCCTGTAAGGGATTATGCTCTCTACCAAGCGCTGAGACCATTCAACCCCTGCAGTGCTGAGTGGTTTGCAGCCTGCCAGTTTGTTGAAAGATGGGCTGGAGGATGCTTTTGTATCCATTCCTTATCTGTCTCGCCGTGAAGGCAATAACAGTAATGTATGGCTAAAGGAAAACAGAGCTAATCATCAATGACTGCAAGATATATAGCATATGCAGTGGCACCTTGTTTATTACCCTCTCTCTGCCGACTGACGCTGACTCCATTGGCTAGACAGTGCCCGGAGATCTCTTCAATGTTAATTTGATTCATTCTTGTTTTCCATAATAATTGGGGGCAATGGGTCAGTGCAATGAATTTGCTTGCGACATGACACGAGATGTAGGTCTGCCTAGTACAGTTCCTCTTGTCTATTCGATCATCTGAACAAAGATTTTGTTTATATGGCAGCTGTTTTGTTGCTGTTGTTACCTGAGATGCAACAGGTTTTAATAGTTGAGAATCTGCTTGAAATATGCCTCAGATATTAATGTTTGGTCTAACACAGTGGTTCTTAAACTTGTTGGTGGTACCGAACCCCACCAGTTTCATATGCGCATTCACCGAACCCCCTTTAGTGAGAAATAAAATGATTTTTTTTTTCAAATTCAAGACATAGGTGTTTTTTTTTACTATGCACAAAAGGAGCTGTGCATGAAACCACCTTATTCAAAGAACAAAACCAACACAATGCATGAACTCACAACAAATTACATACCTGCAAATCAGTGTGACTTTTGCTGTTGCCTTTGTGAGACCAGTTCAGATATGCGTCATCACGTATTTACATGATAAATCAAGTGTGTCCAAACCTCCGCAGTGGAGGCTCTTTCGAACCCCTGAGACAGACTCACCGAACCCCTAGGGTTCGATCGAACCCAGGTTAAGAACCACTAGTCTAATAGTTTGGTTTGAAAAGAAAGCTGTAATTGTTCTAAATCATATTTTCTTTTGTTTTTTTTACCAACATTTATAATAAATGCTAAAATTGTGAAACCATTGATCATTTGAATGTTGTAAGTATTGTTTTTCTCTGTGTCAATGCAAGAGCTTTTCATTTAGACGGTTGGTAGACAGTGTAGGCGCTTTTAAATAGTCATCCATGTGCAATGAATTTTAAGGTAGTACTATTCACGTTTCTTTCAACCCGTGCATACTGTATGCATTTATATATTACTATTGTATCAGTGGCAGCCCACATCCACTGTACATATCTACAGTGTTCACCGCCTGGACATCCATGTCTTTGTGATAGACTTTAAAATATAAAAGTGTGGTGTTTGTGGGTGTTTGCACATTCTCAGTTTGAACCCCCCTCGAAAACTCTTTAGTCCCCCACCTCCTCTGTGTATCATTGTAGTGATGAGCGCTGATTGCAGATTGTTACTGTGTTTGCACCTTTCATCTACTTGGCCCATGCTGTGCATTTGACCAGGCTTGATTGTGCTGATAATGACAACACATCTTTTTCATGGGTGGGTGGGCGGTTAAAGGCGGTGTGGAGGTGACCAAATAGTAGCCCAGATACATAATGAAGGAGGTGCAATCAAGCAATGTCATGCAAGCAAAGTCAAGTGTCAAGCAACTGACCACAAAAAAACTGTCTTGGGTTTCATACCTTTCCAGTAATCGTGTAGGAGGTGCCCACAACACTGTGTATTTATTTATATACAGGGCCCAAGAAATAAATGTCCAACCAATACTAGGTTTATTCCACTGCTGACCTAAATTAACATAATCGGAATTTACTAAAACCAATGTTTCAATACGGTAATCGTTAAGCCATTCATATTGAGAAGCTCAAAATGACAAAACAAACAGCTCGTTGAAATAGAAAAGGGTTCACATTAAAAACTAGCATAGCCTCTTGTTTTTATATCAGGTTCAGTAATACATTTGTTCAGCATTGTATTTGGAAAGGAAAAACTGTTGCCTTGGAACTGTTATTGCTCCCAGTGAAAGCATTTTAGTGTAGTTGAAATTTAAATTCAGGTGTGTACATTGCATGGTGGACAAAAAGCCACTTCAACTCACACCTTACCTTTAATCAATGACAACAAAAGAAAGAAGCAGCAAGTATTTTGCCTGGGTTGTTCTTTTCCCCTTTGTGCGCTTTGTCTGCTTCTAGTGCTTCATTATTTGTTTCTGTGTTCTAATCTTGGCCAAGTCAATAATATTCTTTGTTGTCTGAAATTGTGTGTTAGGAGCAAAAAAAGGACTTCTCCTTTTGTCCGAAGTACCTGTCTACTGTGACTTTTCACTCTTGCTGAGACCTACAGATAAAGTAATCATTAGATGTTGTTTTCTGCCTGCAATTACTTTTGGTTACAATGGGTCAAACTGCTGGAAGTTTGAAAGAAAAAAAAAAGAAGAAGCCACAGAGTGGACAAGTGCAGATGGATTGCAGGCTAGAAAGTGTGAAGGTCCCGCAAGTGCTGATAAATACGTATGTGGCTCTGAGACTCTCTGTTGTCAGCGCCGTCTCAGTAAATGCATCTGAAGTAATTAGTCTAGAGTATATATGGATGACCTCACCCCTCTTATCTGTATCACATTGTCTCCGTTGAGAGAGGCTATTCATTAGATCTGCCTCTATTTGAACCAAAAAGGTGTGCAATACAATTTCTTAGATTGTATTTTGTTTGTATCGCCGAAAATTATCCCAAAATGTATGTTTTCATGACTTAAATCTACTAGACCATTGTCTTATCTAATTGTAATTGCAAAATTCAAGGCTGAAAGTAGGTTGTGTGCAAATGTTTCATTTAGTTACACATAACAAAAGTGTGTTTTCTATAGTAATAGGCTTTGACTAAATGTCTGGCCAAACATGCTCTCTTGAAGATACGTCATTCTTCAACATGAAACCCCTGAACTCTGTGATCTTAAGCTTTCCAAAAAGCTTTAAATTTTTTTTATCTTTTTTACTTCACCCTCCGCGACCTTGTCACCAGTGAATGTGACAAGTTTTGCCTTCACATTGCATTCACAAGGGATTATACGTCTTGTAATATATCCTGCTAAAAGCAAACAAATAGCCTTTTCAGCCTTACATGAAAAGGACAGTTTGCGCCTTTCTGGGTGTAAACACAGTGATCTTGATTTTCTGAAAATCAACGTGCCCAGTCCCATTCCTTTTAAATGTGGCGCTATGGAGTATTGCACCAATTATTTGTGATGGGTGGTAACATACAGCTGTTTATAACCGCTGGTTTGTTAATTCTATATCCGCGAATGTATACGCATCCCCATCACCAATCATTTGTGTGCCCATCCCGCCATCTGCATGTTGGCCAGTGAGGTGATTAATAACAAGAACAATAATAATAATAATAATAATAATAATAATGATGCATTCAATGAATTTATTTATACAGTGATTCAAATGTTTTAATGCCCGCTCTTCACATTCACACACGTCTGTGGAGCTCAGAATCTGACTTCCTGTCCCAAAATAACTGTTGACAAGCAATCTACCTATTGTTCCGGATTTAGATATGGTCTCGGCAGGCATAAAATTTTGATTACTTTTTGCCACCAAATTGTCAGATGTTGTCAAAGGACACCCCCCCGCTAAAACTCAGCTAGGCGCAAAATGCTCTGCCAAATTCCCTAAACAGATAAAGTGAGGCTTGCGCCTGCATGCAAATTAGGCTACACAAACATTTCTGAGACTGTGCATGAAAATAGAGCTGAGACTTGTTGTTGCGTGGTCACAGACTACGAGTCAGTACTTTGAACTTTTATACTAACCCAAATGGTTAGCATAGTAATTTTCATAGAAAATAAAAAGGCTATAAAGTGGTGCAAGAAGTCAACCTGATTGAATGCATGTGAGAGAGATTATTGGGTGGATGTCAACTCCTTAACATCTCCATTTTCATATTATTATTATTGTTCTGCTTCAGATGTTTCTTTCCGATTGGGTTATCCTAACAACAACAATTGTGCCCATTAAAAGAACACAGATTTTTTTTGTGTTTTTAATACAAATGTGGGACTCCCCTCATCCCCAAATGAGCAAATTGACACTGTTCGTATGGATGGACATATTTATATTCCAGTGGGAATACTTGCGTATGAGTGAAGATATTTTCTGGCTTGTTTTAATATACCGTAATTTTCGGACTATAAGTCGCACCGGAGTATAAGTCGCACCAGCCATAAAATGCCCAAAAAAGTGAAAAAAAACATATATAAGTCGCTCCGGAGTATAAGTCGCATTTTGGGGGCAATTTATTCGACAAAATCCAACACCAAGAACAGTCATGAACGAGCAACAACAGGCTAAACGATAGGTATGCTAACGTGACATGAACACAAACTAAGAGCTGAGAACGGCCCTCACGTAAAATTCAGAGTTATTCAAAAAACTATTACATAAATAACACGTTTAACCATCTGTGTCACTCCAATTCATTAAATCAATCGATCGTCCTTTATGTCAACAATGCCGGCCGGGTGCGCGCAGCTGATGGCGGTTGCATTTCAAAATATTCCACAGGCCCATATAACGATATATAAATTATATATCAAATAACTATTATATAAGCAATAATGTTATCAAACCATCTGTGCACTCTAAATCATTAAATCCATCGATCAAATTCCTCGTCCTTTGTCAACATCGCCGCGCGTGCGCCCTGACGTCAGCCTCGTCGTTATTCCACAGATCTACTATATAACTATATTGTAGCGTTAACAAAGTTCAAGGAAAGACGTGGGTTTGGTAAACGGCTCTTTATTTAACAAAACAAACTTACAGGCGTGTGGCGGCGTGGACTTCCAGCCACGGAAATGGAAGAGAGCTCCATAGAATAGTACCGGGCGTGCGTAAAAGCCATGACCGAGCCCCATCCACCGTCCCCGGACAGCCACCCGGCCGAGCGCCGGCCCTCGACTTCCATCCACGGAGGTGAAAGACAGCTCGGTAGAGTCGGACCGGGCGTGCGTAAAAGCATTGTCCGAGCCCCATCCACCGTCCCTGGACAGCCACCCGGCCGAGCGCCGGCCCCCGACTTCAATCCACGGAAGTGAAAGAGAGCTCCGTCGAGTCAATCTTTGTCCTTTATGTAAACAACGCCGCGTCGCCCTGCTGACGTCGCGCTGCTGACGTCGCGCTGCTGACACGGCGTCGCGGTCGCGCTGCTGACGCGACGTCGCGGTCGCGCGTCAGCAGCGCGACGTCGCGGTCGCGCGTCAGCAGCGCGACGTCGCGGTCGCGCGTCAGCACCGCGTCAGCAGCGCGTCAGCAGCGCGTCAGCAGCGCGTCAGCAGCGCGTCAGCAGCGCGTCAGCAGCGCGTCAGCAGCGCGACGCGCCGTTGTTTGCATAAAGGACAAAGATTGACTCGACGGAGCTCTCTTTCATTTCCGTGGATTGAAGTCGGGGGCCGGCGCTCGGCCGGGTGGCTGTCCAGGGACGGTGGATGGGGCTCGGACAATGCTTTTACGCACGCCCGGTCCTACTCTACCGAGCTGTCTTTCACCTCCGTGGATGGAAGTCGAGGGCCGGCGCTCGGCCGGGTGGCTGTCCGGGGACGGTGGATGGGGCTCGGTCATGGCTTTTACGCACGCCCGGTACTATTCTATGGAGCTCTCTTCCATTTCCGTGGCTGGAAGTCCACGCCGCCACACGCCTGTAAGTTTGTTTTGTTAAATAAAGAGCCGTTTACCAAACCCACGTCTTTCCTTGAACTTTGTTAACGCTACAATATAGTTATATAGTAGATCTGTGGAATAACGACGAGGCAGCGCGGCGGTTGTTTACATAAAGGACAAAGATTGACTCGACGGAGCTGCTGCTGACGCGACGTCGCGCTGCTGTCGTCACTTGAAATTCAAATTACAGTAATCCCTTGCTACATTGCGGTTCGTTTATCGCGGTTTCACTTTTTTTTTTTTTTTGAAAATGTTTGGAAAAAAAACATATATAAGTCGCTCCTGAGTATAAGTCGCCCCCCCACCCAAACTATGAAAAAAAACGCGACTTATAGTCCGAAAATTACGGTAATCGTTTTCAAGGGCCAGTCCAGAAATAAACATCATTGAGAAGTGCTCCTATTCATTTGGCTTAGCTGTGTTTTTGTTCTATGTCGAACAGTATATGTCAAGAAACACATTTCTTGATGCTTAAAAATTTTGGCAGCAAAAATAAAACGCGCTGCTCAGTGACAGCTTCTGAATCAAAACTTCACTGGTCAAGTTAAACAAAACAGCTAGTTTTATGTGCTGTGTCGAGTAACATGGTGGATAGGTTGGTAAAAGATGGTGCGTGAGAGTGTATTGGATTTGGCCCAGACGAATTGGCTAAAATGAAATTCCAAATTTCAAAGCTTGACGTGGAAGACCTGAAGAAGGGGGCCTGAGTAGGGGTTACTTAAAAGTTAGTTTTTCAAAATTAACTATTGTTAAATTGGTAAAGGGGAATTTGTTGGTTGAACCAGTAAACTTCCATTCCCGTTCCAAATTTCACCAGAAGATGGTGCCAAAGTCAGATTGACCTAACATAGTAAATTAATAGTTTAAAAAGTCATCGATTAGATGAAGACTTGTTCTGAAGCACGGCAACACACAATTTTGGATTATGTTATATTATTTTGTTTTGCTATAATATACTCTGAAACTGCTTGAATATTTTAATTTGCTAACTAGGGAAGCCCATGCTCATCGTTAGGTAATGAGAATGAGACATGTTAATCACAGTTAGAGTAAGCTGCAATATACTTTATTTTATTTTGCAATATTGTATAGTTAGTAGCAACTTGAGCATCATCATAGCACTGATGTTTCAAAGTCAAAGTCAAAGTCAGCTTTATTGTCAATCCCTTCATACGTCAAGACACACAAAGAAACCGAAATTCCGTTTCCTCCATCCCACGGTGACGAGACATACAAGTAGGCGACACAAAACAAAAACAAGAAGGCACAAACCATAAATAATAAATAATAAATAAAATAAAATGAGCGATGAATAAAAACAGACCAATAACCCATTGAATATGAGGGGCAAAACCGAGCCAGTGAGCATACAGCAAGAACAGGACGCTACGCTGAAAGGGGGAGCGAGTTCAGGATCCTAACAGCCTGGAGTACGAAGCTGTTGGAAAGTCTGGTGGTGCGGGAGCGCAGGCTCCTGTACCGCCTCCCAGAGGGCAGAAGTTCAAACAAAGGGTGAGCGGGGTGACTCACATCACTCACAATCTTGGTCGCCTTGCGGGTGAGATGGGAGGTGTAAATGTCCTTCAAGGAGGGGAGAGAAGCACCAATAGTCTTACTAGCCGTTTTCACAATGCGCTGCAGGGCCTTCAAGTCTTGGTCAGTGCAGCTGCCACCCCAGACAGCAATACAGCTGGAGAGGACGCTCTCAATGGTGCCGCGGTAAAACGTAGTCATGACGGCCGGAGGAGTCCCCGCTCGCCTGAGTTTCCGAAGGAAGTACAGGCGGCGCCGGGCCTTCTTCGCCAGCGACGCGGTGTTGGTGGACCAGGAGAGATCCTCACTGATGTGCACCCCCAGGAACCTGGCGCTGCTCACTCTCTCCACCACAGCACCGTCGATGGTCAGCGGCAGGTGTTGGGCGTGACCCTTCCGGAAGTCAACGACAATCTCCTTGGTCTTGTCGACGTTCAGCAGGAGGTTGTTGTCCCTGCACCACGCGGTCAGAAGGTCAACCTCCAGCCTGTATTGAGTCTCGTCTCCCTTGGTGATGAGACCCACCAGAGTCGTGTCGTCAGCAAACTTCACTATGCGGTTGCCGCTGCAGGTGGCAGCGCAGTCATGCGTCAGGAGGGTGAAGAGCAGCGGACTGAGCACGCAGCCTTGGGGGGCCCCTGTGCTCAGCGTGATGCTGGCGGAGATCTTGTCGCCAACACGTACCACCTGTGGCCTCTGACAGAGGAAGTCCAGTAGCCAGTTGCAGAGGCCGGTACTGAGGCCCAGCTTGTCAAGTTTGCCGATGAGACGCTGCGGCACAATGGTGTTGAAGGCAGAACTGAAGTCCACAAACAGCAACCTCACATACGAGTCCTTCCCCTCCAGGTGGGTGAGGGCCGAGTGGAGGGCAGAGCAGATGGCATCCTCAGAGGACCGTTTGGCTCGGTACGCAAACTGGAAGGGGTCAATGGTGGGGGGGAGAACTGACCGGATGTGCTCCAAGACAAGCCGCTCAAAGCACTTCATATACACATGAATGTATTAAGAGTTGAGTAAGGACAAGGGGCTGACAGTGATACCGTGGGCGGAAGATTGCAATCCCACGCTTGAGCTTAACCTAAAGGTCACCAGCTTGTCAAAATACGTTTTGAAGATGCTTGAGTGTTTTAACCTGCTAACTAAGAGAATCCACGATCATAGTTATGATTATGTGGTAAATTGACTATTGTGAAAGTATGTGTTATTATTGTCACAATGTTTGATCAGTATCAAACATGTATGTTATATTGATGTTCCATTTACATATTAATGTATGAATGTGAGCGAAGACAAGGAGGCGGGAAAGGGTTAATGGTGATACTAAGTGGTGGAAGACTGAGGTTCCACCTATGACCGTGACCTCGGTCACGTGCATCCACCAAGCCTAAACAGAATGCTGTTTGACGGAACACAAGTCAGAGGAAAAACGTTTGCAAATGTCACGTTGATGGACAGTTGACAAGATTTGGGAGTGGGAAACAGGATGAAACATCCCTGAGAAAATTGTTACTTCCGTGAGAACATGGTCACCTCATCTGGTTGAATCCGGTTGAGACCGGCTGAGATGCAGGTGCAGTCTATTCTGGAAGCATTTGGGTCATCTGAGGCCAGTGTATGACGTCATGGAAAAAAACTGGCACATGACCAAGCAGGCATAGTACCCACGAACTGGACTGGTATAAAAGGTTCGTTCGGACAAAGAGCATCGCACTCTCTCGCCCGGAGGGCTCTGCCCGTCAGGGCTATGCCCCTGCGGCTACTGCCGTGGGTCGAGAACGCCGATTAGACAAAGCTAGATTTAATTCTTTCTGAGATTAACCCTAGGTCCGTTAAAATGAATTTATACTATCTTCAAATTGGACTTAGTCAAAAATTATGCTCAAAGACAGGCTAGGAGATGCAGACCTCAGTGCAGGAGAGAGGAGCCATTTTTAGGGCGTCGTCATCTCCATTCTTTAGGCCAGCCTGTTCTTTTAAACAGAATTCGGATTTTGGAACAAGGAGAACTGATCACTCGACTTTTCCACCAAACAGCATTTTAGACCTCTAGCCTCTTACCCTGTTTTACTATATTTTTGAGTTTTCAATCGAGAGAACTTCGAGACTGAATAATTTTTGCTCTATTGAGAATGGTGAGTGGAAATTATTGTTAGTTGTTCGAACAATTGAAACTTGTAATTCTCTTTCTCGCTTATTCATTAAATTTCTACTCTATAATCATTTAATTTTGATTAATGATTATTTTGGTCTTTTATGCTTTAAATCTCTTTTGTTTCTCTATCATAGTCATACTTTAAACCGTTCAGTTCTTTTTTAAATGAAGACAGCTTTAATCCTTGACATCAGGGAGTGTCAGAATCTGGTTCGAAACCGTTAATTTAAGCTCAGCTAGTGTGAGTGTACACTAGTGAAAACGAGTTCCCGTGGTCTTAACAAAGACTGCTAAACTATTCCGAGCGGATAACAAAAGCAACAATCTTAATAGGAAAGGAGAGCCGCTGAAACGGCCGCGATCGAGGAGATCCTGGGTCTCGACAAAGTAGTTACTCAACCCTCGGGTTTCTTTGAGTTCAGCGGGACTGGCGTCCGGAAATGACGGAATTAATCTAGCAATAGATTGGTTACCTGAACAGCGGTTAGACTCGGAACGAATCTTCTTTCCGTACCGGCTTAAATCAATTCTCGTCTCCCCTACAGACTGCGTTACTGCAGAGGGGCTAAAGTACAGAATTTTACCCTTTAAACGGAGAGCCGGTCACTTACATCAGATAAGTGCACGATTGACAGCTGCCAGACGTCAGTGGATGCTCTACAGTTATCCTGGGATTGAACTTGACAAATTTAGTACCCTATACGGTACACCCGAGACGATCAAAACCAAACATTACCATTCAAAATATGAGCATAATCCTGCATGCTTGGATGGAGTGTGGAAATTTCTAACATCACAACTCGACAGTTTTATGCATTGTGTATAGAGGACTGCTTCAGTTAGTACTGGAAAGGATGTGGCCAGGTCCACCTTTCTGATGGCTGGTTTCAAGAGTCTAATGTCCCAGATGACTGGCAATTATCCTTTTAATTAGCAATAATGAGTTTGTGAACACCGATAATGAGCTAAATCATATGTGTGCAGACATTAATATGAAGCTCATCAGGATGTAAGCAGGTCTGTCAGTAAAAATCGTCACGGTTCCTCTAAATTGTATTGTAAGTGTTGTACTCTATTAGAAATGTGAGGATGTTTATAACCAGACAAGTATGAGAAAACTTGAAATGGATAAACATACAGCATGTCTGTTTTAAGATGGCACTTATATCATGACGCTCTGCTGTGCACTGTTTACCACCAATATGTTACATGAAATCAAACATTACCCTGAAGCCAAAATAAACCCAAGAGGAGAGGTGTTTTATTCAGCCTTTAGTGGAGACTGAATTACACATGGCAAACGAAGGCCTTATAAATATTTAAAACCCTGAAATGAGGAAATAAGCTTCAAAACATTTTCTTTCTTATCCAAGGTTAGCGGATCGAAATGCAAACTATCATGGAAATGCAATTTGTCTTGTTCAACCACCTTACAGTATATGTTTAAATGATATACTGGGAACTTCTATACTAGCACTTTTTATTGGTCATTATAGAGAAGCATTTGTGCACTAATGCGTGTCCAGTAACATTGTGATGTATAGTTTCATAGCTAGTAGTTTTAGTCCATAAATGTTGTATTTCAGAGCATATTCAAACCAGATTCTGTGTTTGGTTTGATCACACAAAGTTTAGGAAGTTTAGCAGAAGGTGGCTGTGGCAGTGTTGTTTTCCTGACTAAAGGATGCAGTGATGTCAGACAAATATTGTCTGTTGGATACCAGCTAAAGTGTGCAACCGGTGTGTTGAAAAAAAGCGGAGCTAATTATGACTGAGTCACTAATTTGGCCCGCAGGCTGTTTGGAATCAGTTTGTGAATTGAATCGTCACTTATCTTTGTGAGGCCGAACTTGCATTAGATGTTTAATTGACTTCTGTGAGTTTACTAAATGGGTGGCAGAGTTTGAGAACCAATTTGTTTAAAAGAACTTAAATGAGAAGAGTAGGTCTGATCTATGCTTTGCTTTCGATTACACACTATTGTCTCTTATGAACCCCACGTGTCGGCTATTCACATTTCCCTTGAAAGAAATGTGGAGAGGAAATTTACAGCGCCAAGATATGGGGCATTTGGAGATGTGTCGAAAGCCCTGCAGGGTATGGCTGTTTCCCCTGAATACAAAAGACGCAAGCATCTTAAGCGGGCTGCATCATTCCTCTGACTGACAAAAGCAGCCTGAGATGCCAATGACATAGCTCATGCCATGCTCCCACCTGCCCATCCAAACTGTCCCGATGGAATAGGAAATAGTGCAGGGCCAGGTCTTGTGGAGCTGCATTCCAAATATGAAAGCTGTAGCTGGTTCGAGTTTCATAAACCCATAAAAGGGGCAATGTGGCTCAGTGATAGTGTGTTTGTTTCCCAACTTGCAGGTTGTGGGTTCAATCCTCAATCCTGGTGACCATGTTGAAGTGTCCTTCAGCAAGACACTGAACCCTAATTTGCTCCCAGTAGGGCATGGCAGGAGCCTCCCACTGATGAAATATCTCAATTTGAAGGTTGTGCGATAAAGGCATTCTTCTTACTTCTTCTAAAGTAGCTTTGAATTGGAGTTTATGTGAGGCCCCACCTTTGGATGTAAAAAAGTCGAGGACAGTAACAGAACTGTGAGCTTTTTGTATATTTGTGTCTCCGCTTGCCTGTCAAGTGAGACTTTTATGTTAATAGCGTAACCTCATTAAAACACAAGAAAACACATTGAATCGGAGACTTGGCTCCAGCTTCCTTGTTGTAGCTCGGAAAATGACAACACGGGGCCCATTTTTGCCTAATGAAGTTCCCGACCCTTTGAAAGGTGACACCTTTATACGACCCAAAGGATTTATACACTCTTTGTCCCAGACTCTATTTCAATATGGGAAGCACCGATCTGACTCCACTTCAAGATTCAAGATTCAAGAGTTTTTATTCGCCATGTTTGAGCGTGCCAAACAAGGAATTTGACTTCGGTAAAACACACCCTCTGTTCAACATATAGGTGACTAACAACACTCAGGACATGTGAATAATGGCAAAAACAGTGTAGACAAATTCAAAAGGTGTGAAGAGCAGGATGTTATTGCACAGTAATGCCTCTGAGACTCTATGAGTGGTGTGAGTTCATCAGAGCAACAGCCTGGGGGAAGAAGCTGTCTCGGTGTCTGCTGGTTTTGGCGTACCGAGCTCTATAACGCCGTCCGGAGGGGAGTAGTTCAAACAGACTGCAACCTGGGTGAGAAGGGTCTGTAGAGATGTTCCTTGCACGTTTCCTGGTCCTGGACAGGTACAAGTCTTGGATAGATGGGAGGTTGATTCCAATGATCTTTTCTGCAGTCCTGATTGTCCGTTGCAGTCTGTGCTTGTCTTGTTTGGAGGCTGATCCAAACCAGACAGTGATGGAGGTGCAGAGGACAGACTGGATGATGGCAGTGTAGAAGGTCTTCAGAAGCTCTCGCGGCAGGTTGAACTTCTTGAGCTGTCTCAGGAAGTACAGCCTCTGCTGGGCCTTCTTCCGGACAGAGTCTATGTGGCCGGTCCATTTCAGGTCCCGAGAGATTGTGGTTCCCAGGAACTTGAAGGTGTCTGTGGAGAGAATAGTATTACTGCGGATAGTGAGGGGCAAAAGTGGTGAAGGGTCTCGCCTGAAATCCACTGTCATCTCCACGGTCTTGAGCGGGTTCAGCTCCAGATGGTTTTGGTTGCACCAGTGGACCAGCCGCTCCACCTCCTGTCTGTACGCAGTCTCATCACCGTCCTGGATCAGTCCGATGAGAGTGGTGTCGTCTGCATACTTCAGGAGCTTCACAGGAGAGTCATCTGAGGAGAAATCATTGGTGTAGAGAGAGAAGAGCAGTGGGGAGAGGACGCACCCCTGAGGGGCTCCAGTATTGGTGGTCCGGGTGTCAGATGTGATGCCCCCCAGCCTCACACGCTGACTCCTGTTTGTCAGGAAGCTGGTGATCCACTGACAGGTGGGGGCAGGCACCGCAAGCTGGATGAGCTTCTGTTGGAGGATGTCAGGAGCGATGGTGTTGAACGCCGAGCTGAAGTCCACGAACAGGATCCTGGCGTACGTTCCTGGGGTGTCCAGGTGGTGCAGGATGTAGTGCAGTCCCATGTTGACCGCATCATCCACTGACCTGTTTGCCCGGTAGGCAAACTGGAGGGGGTCAAGCAGGGGGCCCGTGACCTCCTTCAGGTGGTTCAGCACTAACCTCTCGAAAGATTTCATGACCACAGATGTCAGTGCGACGGGTCTATAGTCATTCAAACCTGTGATGGCGGGCTTCTTGGCCACTGGAACGATGGTGGAGCTCTTGAAGCACGAGGGCACCTCACACAGCTCCAGAGAACGGTTGAAGATCCGTGCAAAGGTGGGCGCCAGCTGTTCAGCGCAGACTTTCAAGCAGGAAGGTGACACGCCGTCTGGGCCCGGTGCCTTCCTGGTCTTTTGTCTCCGGAACATCTGGCGCACTTCCTCCTCGCGGACCTGGAGTGCGGGCGCGGCCTCTGCAAGAGAGAGAGTGGGTGACAACGATGATAGAGGTGTGGACAGAGCAGTTGTGGGGAGAGGTGAGTATGTAGATTGTGCTGCAGGAAGTCCCGTTGTGTGGGAGGACCGATCAAACCTGCAGTAGAACTTATTCAGCTGGTTAGCAAGCCTTGGGCTCTCCACAGGACGGGGGGTTCGTTTCTTGTAGCCCGTGATGCTCTGCAGACCTTGCCACACTGTTGAGGGATCCGGATTGGCAGAGAGGTGTCTCTTCAGGTTCTCCCCGTAACACCTCTTGGCTTTCCTGACCTCTCGGTTCAGTGTGTTTCTGGTCTGCCTGAACAGGTCGCGGTCGCCGCTCCTGTAGGCCTCCTCCTTGACTTTGCGCAGCCTCCTGAGGTTCGGTGTAAACCAAGGTTTGTCGTTGTTGTACGTGCAGAAGGTCTTAGTCTGCACACACAGATCCTCACAAAAACTGATGTATGATGTGACAGTGTCAGTGAGTTCATGCAAGTCTGAAGTTGCAGCTTCGAAAGCTCCCCAATCGGTGCAGTCAAAGCAGGCTTGGAGGTCCTGCCTTGACTCCACTGTCCACTTCCTCACAGTCCTCACCACAGGCTTAGAAGTTTTTAGTTTCTGCCTGTAGGCCGGGATCAGATGAACTAGACAGTGGTCCGAGAGTCCTAAAGCTGCACGAGCCGCAGAGTGGTATGCATCCTTGATCACAGTGTAGCAGTGGTCCAGAGTCTGTGCCCCTCTGGTGGGACACGTTACGTGCTGTCTGTATCTGGGGAGTTCGTGTGCGAGGTTCGCCCTGTTAAGATCACCCAGAACAATGATTAGTGAGTTTGGTAGAAGTTTCTCCATGTCTGTTACCTGGTCAGCCAGCATCTGCGTGGCTTCACTCGCACGTGCGTGTGGTGGGATGTAAACAGCCGCCATGACGATCGAGGAGAACTCCCGTGGGAGGAGAACTTTCGGCATATGTTGAATACACTCACCAGCCACAAAATGAGCTGTATCGTACATGCATACATGAAAATGTTGACTTTACATTATTAATTTAACAATATGTATTGTATTGTTGTGTACTTTGCAATGTATGTCCTATATCTTAAAATATTAATTGCACTCAGAGTCAGTGTGATGCCCAAAAATGTCTAACCTGCTTCTCGGGTATAATTTTTAATGCAACTCTCATCCTTCGTCTATAGCTTGTATAGAAGTGCCTACTTAAGATCAGGGGATGCTTTGAGAATAATTGTCAATTTTTGTCTATGTGAAGCCCTTTGAGACTGCTTGTGATTTAGGGCTATACAAATAAACTTGACTTGACTTGACTTGACTAAAGTGTCCAAGGAGTGTCATATTGTCACTTTTTACCAAATAATGAATCTCAAGATATTTATTTGCTTTCATCTAAACTTTAGATATATAACCTAATATGTGGTGGCAAATGTCTTGCATCTGTGCAACGTTTTTGTGCAAAAAGCAAGAAGTCATCCGAGGGACAAAAAAACCATTTATTATTTATAGCATTCTTACTTATGCAAATATACTAAATAATTTCTGCGTGACAGCTTGAAGCAGAGGCCTAGAGGAATGAAGTGATGTTCAAACGTGGACTTCTCCGTCCCTCGCATGGCCGAGGAAACGGAACACTGCCGGGCTACTCGTTGCACTGTTTTACATTCTAATTATCTGACTTGACAGGCTTTATTGCCGAGGCTCAATGCTGAAGCCTCACACCAGACTCATTCCACATATGATACCAGCACGCGGGTAATGAGATAAGATTGCTTTGGAGCTTATGGCCTTGCTGATATGTCAGATTGTTCAGTCTTTACTTTTTTTTGTCTTGTCCATACATGCAGCCTGGTTATTGTAATTAAGTGTTGATTTTTTCAGTTTAATAATTCCATTTGATCGGATTTGCTTGGGATTCAGAAAAATGAGTGTTTTGAGGCGTGTCACTTTGACAGTGACTAAAATAAACATTGTTTGTGTGAACGTTCATTAAAAATGTAATGCAGGAAAGCCAATCCATGATAGAAACAAGACTTTTTTTCAGTCTAATTAAGCTTCAGGGAATTTGTTGCATATTGTAGGTAAACAAACTGTGTCGTGGGAATACCAATGAAAATTAAATGCTCCTCTGTTTTCCTCATTATTAGATGAAATGAAACATTTATCACTAACTTTCAATTTGTCAAAAGGCTGACACTTATTAAGTCTGATGAGACAATGGCTTTGTTCCCCTCGCATTTGATTGCATGACTTCAGTAAATCACCACATTCCAATGTATTTAAGTGCTCTCACGTGTGGGTTTTATTATGTGTTTATCTCCAGCCATCGAGGTAAACCTCCAGAAAGCTTTGGCTGAGGCGTCTGAGACCTGTACCCAAGAGTGTCTGATACTGGGCCACTCTGACACTTGCTGGATGCCACCAACCCTCACCCAGTTCCAGAGTCCGACAAGCGGAAGTCCCGCCTCCACCCCTACCTCTGTTGCCATCTCCGGTACGCTCCCCTCTTTTGGCTTCCAGCAGAGCTGTGCCCGGGGAGTCAAGGTTAACATGGGCAGCCTTGGTACCATGGATGGCCGGCACACGTTGGGAAGGTCTGTGCCTAAAAAAGACGAGCTGGACAAAGTGCATAACCGGCCGCAGTTCTACAACACCTTGGAGAGACACTGCAGTAAGAAGGAGGACACTGTCAAGGTTATCCCCTTGGCGAGCTTTTCATCTCCTGGAAAGCAGACAGCGACCGGCATTGGTAGTGGCTCCTTCCTACATGAGCACCAGCTGTAAGAACATTGGCCCGACATCCTGCACATGTGACTCCATCCAGCTTTTTTCAATGACTTTATTATTAGTCAATCAACCCGTATGTGTGGCGGTATGGATCATTTTGACGAACTATGACCAGCGTGGGTTTACTAATGGGAACATCTAACAATGGATTTCACCATGAGATTTTGAAACAGTTGTATCCTAATAATAATGTGGGGACAGTCTGAGCGCTCAAACCTTTCAAATTGAATGTTTAACATCCATTGTCATTGATCCATGAATAGCTACATTAGCCCTGACTGCAAAAAAAACTCCACCAAGGCCTAACACAGGATCAGCAGCAAACCTTCAAAGATACACTACTGTTGCTTATGCCAGGATTTATAAGGTTTTGAAAAAGGGACAAATCTATATCACAATGGCAACGTCAGTGGAGCACTCACGCTTTCATTTGGAAAAACTTACTTCGTGGCCAATGCCTAACTCCGCCACAATTCGGTGGCAGAAGGTTAAGCAGTTTTTTGCAACTCCTGCAAACTAACAAAGGAACAACAATGCACAGCGAACCGTTTTGGCTGAGGAAATAAACATAGTACCAAAGTCGTTTCATCACAGAAAAAAAAAAACCAGTGACTTTTGCTTTGAGTATGTAATTTGTGGTTAGTAATATAGTGGAACAATGTACTTATACGTGTACTCCTTGTGCCCAGCTTTGTGCAACTGTGTCCTTAAAGACCATTTACTCATGCAGAAAAAAATGCAAATACACTATGTTAAGTGTGTTGAGTAAGCTAATTTGGGCTAAATGCTAATTAGGGGCCCAGGGTGGTGTTTCTATTTGAGATCTAGTGAAATATTACTCTGTATAATATGCAGCACAAACTCCTTTGGTGGTGGAAGATGTTTCGTTTGTCTTGCCTGAACATGTTACAGAAGTCTATTTTGGTCGGGAGGACTGAGGAAAGATTTAGGAGGGAGAAAAAAACATTTGAGAAGCATAACTAGGCCAATGGTAGACAGCACTGGTAATCTTTTTTGCATTCTTTTCACCAAGGACCGGTAAAATCATGAACACTAGCACAAACATATCCAAGATGTTTCCCATATGCTGTATGCTGCACCTCTCTGCCATTAAGAAAGTGCTTGCTGTTCAAAGACGCCTCGTTATCTCGCCTTGAAATGTGCAGATGGATGTGCTTTGGAAAGGTGAGAGTCCAACCCCACCCCCTCATTTCCTTTTGTTCCTTTGGTCATATTTTGCTGCTTAGAATCCGCCACAGAACACAAAACCATTGAACCAATTTATAAAATTCTTCGTCTAGTTACTTTGGTTCAAGATTCAAGAGTTTTTATTCGCCATGTTTGAGCGTGCCAAACAAGGAATTTGACTTCGATAAAACACATCCTCTGTTCAACATATAGGTGACTAACAACACTCAGGACATGTGAATAATGGCAAAAACAGTGTAGACAAATTCAAAAGGTGTGAAGAGCAGGATGTTATTGCACAGTAATGCCTCTGAGACTCTATGAGTGGTGTGAGTTCATCAGAGCAACAGCCTGGGGGAAGAAGCTGTCTCGGTGTCTGCTGGTTTTGGCGTACCGAGCTCTATAACGCCGTCCGGAGGGGAGTAGTTCAAACAGACTGCAACCTGGGTGAGAAGGGTCTGTAGAGATGTTCCTTGCACGTTTCCTGGTCCTGGACAGGTACAAGTCTTGGATAGATGGGAGGTTGATTCCAATGATCTTTTCTGCAGTCCTGATTGTCCGTTGCAGTCTGTGCTTGTCTTGTTTGGAGGCTGATCCAAACCAGACAGTGATGGAGGTGCAGAGGACAGACTGGATGATGGCAGTGTAGAAGGTCTTCAGAAGCTCTCGCGGCAGGTTGAACTTCTTGAGCTGTCTCAGGAAGTACAGCCTCTGCTGGGCCTTCTTCCGGACAGAGTCTATGTGGCCGGTCCATTTCAGGTCCCGAGAGATTGTGGTTCCCAGGAACTTGAAGGTGTCTGTGGAGAGAATAGTATTACTGCGGATAGTGAGGGGTAAAAGTGGTGAAGGGTCTCGCCTGAAATCCACTGTCATCTCCACGGTCTTGAGCGGGTTCAGCTCCAGATGGTTTTGGCTGCACCAGTGGACCAGCCGCTCCACCTCCTGTCTGTACGCAGTCTCATCACCGTCCTGGATCAGTCCGATGAGAGTGGTGTCGTCTGCATACTTCAGGAGCTTCACAGGAGAGTCACCTGAGGAGAAATCATTGGTGTAGAGAGAGAAGAGCAGTGGGGAGAGGACGCATCCCTGAGGGGCTCCAGTATTGGTGGTCCGGGTGTCAGATGTGATGCCCCCCAGCCTCACACGCTGTCTCCTGTTGGTCAGGAAGCTGGTGATCCACTGACAGGTGGAGGCAGGCACCGCAAGCTGGATGAGCTTCTGTTGGAGGATGTCAGGAGCGATGGTGTTGAACGCCGAGCTGAAGTCCACGAACAGGATCCTGGCGTACGTTCCTGGGGTGTCCAGGTGGTGCAGGATGTAGTGCAGTCCCATGTTGACCGCATCATCCACTGACCTGTTTGCCCTGTAGGCAAACTGGAGGGGGTCAAGCAGGGGGGCCGTGACCTCCTTCAGGTGGTTCAGCACTAACCTCTCGAAAGATTTCATGACCACAGATGTCAGTGCGACGGGTCTATAGTCATTCAAACCTGTGATGGCGGGCTTCTTGGCCACTGGAACGATGGTGGAGCTCTTGAAGCATGAGGGCACCTCACACAGCTCCAGAGAACGGTTGAAGATCCGGGCAAAGGTGGGAGCCAGCTGCTCAGCGCAGACTTTCAAGCAGGAAGGTGACACGCCGTCTGGGCCCGGTGCCTTCCTGGTCTTTTGTCTCCGGAACATCTGGCGCACTTCCTCCTCGCGGACCTGGAGTGCGGGCGCGGCCTCTGCAAGAGAGAGAGTGGGTGACAACGATGATAGAGGTGTGGACAGAGCAGTTGTGGGGAGAGGTGAGTATATAGATTGTGCTGCAGGAAGTCCCGTTGTGTGGGAGGACCGATCAAACCGGCAGTAGAACTTGTTTAGCTGGTTAGCAAGCCTTGGGCTCTCCACAGGACGGGGGGTTCGTTTCTTGTAGCCCGTGATGCTCTGCAGACCTTGCCACACTGTTGAGGGATCAGGATTGGCAGAGAGGTGTCTCTTCAGGTTCTCCCCGTAACACCTCTTGGCTTTCCTGACCTCTCGGTTCAGTGTGTTTCTGGTCTGCCTGAACAGGTCGTGGTCGCCGCTCCTGTAGGCCTCCTCCTTGACTTTGCGCAGCCTCCTGAGGTTCGGTGTAAACCAAGGTTTGTCGTTGTTGTAGAAGGTCTTAGTCTGCACACACAGATCCTCACAAAAACTGATGTATGATGTGACAGTGTCAGTGAGTTCATGCAAGTCTGAAGTTGCAGCTTCAAAAGCTCCCCAATCGGTGCAGTCAAAGCAGGCTTGGAGGTCCTGCCTTGACTCCACTGTCCACTTCCTCACAGTCCTCACCACATGCTTAGAAGTTTTTAGTTTCTGCCTGTAGGCCGGGATCAGATGAACTAGACAGTGGTCCGAGAGTCCTAAAGCTGCACGAGCCGCAGAGTGGTATGCATCCTTGATCACGGTGTAGCAGTGGTCCAGAGTCTGTGCCCCTCTGGTGGGACACGTTACGTGCTGTCTGTATCTGGGCAGTTCGTGTGCGAGGTTCGCCCTGTTAAGATCACCCAGAACAATGATTAGTGAGTTTGGTAGAAGTTTCTCCATGTCTGTTACCTGGTCAGCCAGCATCTGCGTGGCTTCACTCGCACGTGCGTGTGGTGGGATGTAAACAGCCGCCATGACGATCGAGGAGAACTCCCGTGGTGAATAGAACGGCCGGCAGTTTATGAAAAGTGTTTCTAGAAGAGGGCTGCAAAACTCTTTCAACACCGTGACATCAGTATACCAACGTTCATTAATGTAGAAACAGAGACGTGTGAAGTTGGTAGATACCCTAATCATGGTTAAGAAGTCTATAGGACTGCTCTCTGGGCTAACAGCGGAATGTTCTCGCGACTTGCACAAACAATGATAAGGTGGTAAGACCTAAAAAATATCTTCGTAATATGCTAGCAGTCTTCCAGTGTCATTACTAACTCCCAATAGCTTGCTACTAATTACCATTATAAAATTCCATTTAGCTGTGTTTCATCATATGTGATTATCAATACCTGTTAATGCTGACATTACTGTTCGCAGTGCAAAACTTTATTTTACATTTTCATTTACTAGTTATTTTTTTTACAGTGTACCATGATATGACCAGTGACCAGAAAAAGGGAAAAAATGCACGCGTCAATGACGGTTGAGACAATGCAAAACACTCCAAATCATCCGTGTAAATTGTGCTGATGATGATAGCTGCTCCAACATAACTACATAGAACAGATTGGGTGCAGTATAATCTATTGCAACCACATTAAGTGTCTCCGCTTCCCACAAACACCCAAGCCAGGTGTCTAAATCACCAAGTATATGATTCATGTGATTCATTTCCCTGTACCATCTTGCAAATTGGGAACAGCTCTGCATCTCTAATGTTTCGAGGCATTCTTTGGAGAGAGTGAAAAGCAAACTGTTTGCATGCAGGCCGCCTCTGCAACTTTTCTTTAAGACCCTCTGGGGTCAAGGATCTGATTCTTGTAAAGAGGCTTAATCCAAGATTCAGACAAATGATCACATAGAATGAGTTGTGTCATGGACAGGGAAATGAGTCCGTTCAATTCTCCCTGAGGTAATTATGAAAATAAATGCAATAAAAAAGACCGCATTTTAATCAATCTTCTTAAACAACAGTTGATGATGATGATGAGCTCCCTGTTTGAGATTACCCGATTTTCTTTCCTCCATCACTTTTCATCTAATTTATTTGCCGTTGAAAACACAAAGCTTTGCAAATGGCACAAACATATTCAGTCAACGGCGCACATATCATTGGAACATCATACTGATTGAGTGAAGTCGCTTCTGAAAGGGCCATTTTAATCTATGTTTACAGATTGTCGACATTCAAAAACAAGACATTAAACAAAAATAATGGGTTTTGTAACAATTTGGGGGAATGAGGACATGCATTATTCTTGTTGGACTATTAGAAAGATGTCGCAGGAAATTGTGCCCTCCCTCATATCACAGAGGGAGAGAATATTCATATTCAATGATACACCGTCACTATGTCATAAGAAAAGATCACAATGAATATCATTCATCCAATCACGTGTAAAATATGCACAATATTTGGGTATAATATAAAATATGTTTTCTTCAAGGTGTTATCTTGACAATATAATGTGCAGTCAAGTTGCAGCGGCCACATTACTGTGCCAATTAAACGCATTGGTATGTTGTGGGTTTGGATTCTAAAATGATGTTTTTGGTTGATTTTGTACATTTATCCTCTTTTATTTCTCTCAACAGAAAGCAAAACTAGCATTGAGAATTTACTCTTTTTTTTATCAGCCTAAATATACAGTTGAAGTAGTCAGCAATCACAGACTTTCCACTCCATGCTTCAGATCTCATTGTATTTTCCTTGTTTCTCTTTTTGCAAGCTCACTGCTCAAAACAGTTCAAAATAGCTACAGATGCACAACAGAAAAGACAATGCCTTTACATTTGAAACAAATCTCACACTCAACCTGTGGTATAATTTGCATGAACTGTTTTGACTCCCACGAGGCGTTTTAGACTGTATTGTTGATGCATCCATCATTAGATTCAGTGTCAGTATTAATGTTATCTGCTCTACCTGTTTGTCTTATGAAACTAAACCAATGTTAAATGGAGAACACACATTCAAATGTCTTAATGTTTTGCATACTACTTGGGTTTCCAAGTATACACAATTTATAGGTAACACTGACATCACATTGTACATAGCACCCCGAAGAACAATATTACTAATGGACACACTATAGTAACTGTTAAAGCCAGGGGCAAGACACAATGTGGAAATGGGAAAATGGGGTAAATATAAGAAAAGATGAGATGACAATCTCTGTTGCAATGTAAATGGGTATGTATAATAATAATAATACATAATAATGTGAGGGTGTGTGCGTGTGTGTATGAGTGTTTGTGAGGGCAAATTGGCATATACCTTTTGCCATAATAATGTATGTCCATGTTCATGTATCTTGTACAAAGTCTATATCAGAATATGATAAGTATATGCTTGTAAATTAGTTACCAGTGAGTGAAGTTATGTTTGCTTTGAGAAGGCTTCAGTGCTTGCCAGCAAATCTGTATTGGTCATTTAAATCTATAAAGTCTGTGTTGTTATGCCTTTGTAAGATATACCATTTAATATTATAAAAATGACTTCGATATAGTGAAATGTTTTTTCTTGGTCTTTGAATTTTAACTGCGCCATTAAATATTGACTCTCCAAACGTGTACAGAAATCACGCTTGTCATTTTGCGTAAACAGTGGAACCAATTACATTCAAGGGTTTGATACTGATATTGATTAATCAGTGTAATCAGAGTGCAATGAATTCATTCCCAGAGTCAAGCTTTGCTCGCCATTTCAATATTATACAGGTAAGTATCATTTAACCACACTTACTTGTGAAGTATGTATTACACTTTACTGTTAGTATATTGAAAAATGTCAATACAATAAAATTGGGGATGTTTGATACCACCTTTTGTTTCAGACAGATATTGGTATGAGTATTCACTCTTAACTCTTGAATTTTGGGGCCACATGAGAAATTGGAATGCCTGCTAAGGGCTAAGCCAACATGCGAACCGAAACTTTGTCCAAAGTATTTGTAATGTATTGAGACAAGGCATTTTGTCTTGTTTCAATACATTGCTACGTGAATATCATTATTTTTAGGAAAAAGTCATTTTAACAAAATTATAGTCTATGCCCTTTAAAAAGTATAACAATTCTAAAAATTATAACCAATCGCCAACTCATGTTAAAACCCACCAGGGCCGTGCAAATTGCAGTTAGGCAGTGGCCCTGGACAATTAGCTGCGGGGTGTGGGGATGGCATCTACAGCGGCCCCAACACTCCGGTTTATGTAAATGTATTAGATACATGTTGAATGATGGATGAATACAAGGTTAATGCACATGCTGAATAGAAATTCTGCCAGGATATGAGGGGGGCGTATACTACAGGGTAGGTCTGTCTATCCACCCTCATGCCAACAGTATATTCTAGTGTTCTTAAGTCAGAAGTATACGCAGAGAAGAAAAACAGAAACAAGACACTCCCCTGATAGGTTGTCAATGTTTATGACCCCACAATCTCCCCAAATCCATATACTGCCATTTCCATTAATTCCCCAAAACATATGAAAGGCTGGATGAAAGTCGAACATCAGCTAACTAAACTTTCACTACTTAACTGAAAGCAAGCTCGATATACTGCAGCATAGAAATGAATAAATCCCTGTAGCACTATTGGGTATCTTTTCATGAATTAAAATTGTACGTAACAGAACAGTACTTGAGAGTTAGTGCACCCCTTTTTATGAAAGTGCCTCCATCCATGTGAAACCTTAACAGTAACCTCCGTAGCAGTTTCCACATTGCCTTGCGGATATGTATAGTTCGTATGAGCTCTCAGCAAATGTAGTTCAAGCTTTACACAAGCAAGTCCCATTCAGACTCCTAACAAGAGTCGGTTCATCTCCTTAACAGGCCTAAGCCTTTACTGGACTGTGTCAACTTGCCATATTATGAGCATATGTTCGGTCCCAGATCTCCAAGAGAGTCCCGTCTGTGACCTGTTCCATTAGTTCTCCACGGTAATTGGCTAATAATGTGACAGTGCCAGTGCCAAGTATGTCGACGCTGTCAAAACACATGCATACTCAACAAGAGCAATCTGCATTTACAGCAATTACTGGAAAGTTGGACAGAAAGGGCTTTGTGTGTGTACCAGCTCACTCACAGATTGTTTCTGATCCCCCATACAACCACCCACCCCTCTGTTCCCATCTGCTAACAAGCAAACTTATTGTAAGACCACTTTGTTCTCAAGGTGTCATCTGTTAAGGAATCTGGAGAACACGGAGCTTGTCAAACATTACACTAATTTCCAATTGTAATTAAACTGGCCATCAGGTACCTTGAGGCTGTTTAGTCAACAGCAGGGTACTAATTACTAAAATGACCTTTGGAATAATATCTAGTGAATTATTCATCATTGGGAAAATTGCTTCAGAGACATTCCGACCACATCCAAGGGATAGCTGAGTGTACACGCCTCCTCAAATACCTCCATCAACTACTTACACTGTCAAATATAATGAGGCCATTTGATGAGTGACAACCCAGGAAACAACATCAGGATCATCTCTGAAGCAAAAATCATAAATACAGAGGGTTGTTTTCACTTTCACACTTGGTAATTGATGTGATCAGGTCCTTTGTACCTGTGATATAATAAGAGCTGAGTTGTCCAAAAGGATTGATACAGGTGTTAGTCAAGCAGGCTCTGCATGTCCTGTACTGGGATAGTGCACTGGGATTAGGCATTGACTAACTTTCACAAGTCAAGACAAACTGTTCTTTACAGTTATATGGTCTATGCGGCCCCCTCTAGTCAAAACATGGTATATGTATTGGAATATAAATTAAGCAGAAAAACAATTACCGTTTTTTTCCATGTATAATGCGCCTCCATGTATAATACGCACCCTAAAAATGGCATGTCGATGCTGGAAAAAAAAACCTGTACCCATGTATAATACGCACCCAAATTTGGACTTTTTTATTTTTTTTAAAGTCCCAATGATCGTCACACACGCATCTGGGTGTGGTGAAATTTGTCCTCTGCATTTGACCCATCCCCGTGTGATTTTGATCCATCCCTTGGGGGAGAGGGGAGCAGTGAGCAGCAGCGGCGCCGCGCTCGGGAATCATTTGGTGATCTAAACCCCCAATTCCAACCCTTAATGCTGAGTGCCAAGCAGGGAGGCAATGGGTCCCATTTTTATAGTCTTTGGTATGACCCAGCCGGGTTACTTAAGTCCGTAAACGTAAAATTATTTCAGAAAAAAGATCATCTTTGGGAACAACCGGATGTTATTCTGCCGGTCAGTATCACTGCGCATGCAGTAGCAAACTCGATAGCGAAGAAATATGTGAGACTCTCAACGGGATCACCAATATTTGAGTGATGTTCCAGTTATTTATCACAATTAGTTTACCAAGTCTGTGTTTTGAGTTCCTCCAATAAACCCTGGTCCAAGCTGCACTTGGTCGCCCCGCTCCTTTCCACACTCCATCCGTGACAAGATTTTCTTCAAACATTGTTGTACCATGATTTTCTTAAAAAAATAAATAAAATAAAATTGTACCCATGTATAATGCGCACCCCAGATTTTAGGACAATAAATTAGTTAAATTTTGCGCATTATACATGGAAAAAAACGGTAATTTTTGCCCATTTCAGGGCACAACAATTTTGACCTGTATTGCCACCTGTCGACGATTGAAAATGACATCACAGTGCTCAAAGGCTCAGCTCAGGCGAGCGTGATTGATCGGTACTGAGCCCCTTTTCGTCACTGTGATGTCATTTTCCGTTGACAGTAAGTGGCAATTGGTGCCCCCTGAGAGTGATGAAAACAGGGGAATTTTGCTGCTTCATGTTCCATGTTCCATACTTTAACCCAGATTGAGAGATTTAGAGAAGTTTGGGTGCACAGAACGTATTTTTGTTTATATATAGATATATCTATATATAAATAGATATAGATATATCTATATATATAGATATATATACCGTATTTTCCGGACTATAAGGCGCACCGGACTATAAGGCGCACCATTAATGCATCATGTCAGATTTTTAATCCAAATCAAATCATTCTCCATTTTATCTTTTTTATTTCAACTTCAGACGCAATAAATTACGTTATAATCACAAAATAATGATCCATAGTCTCTTTGATTCATGATTCATAGTCTTCAGCGGGCCACTTATGATTGATTTCATGACACAATGCTTCGGGCCAGTTTAAATTTAGGAATTTGGTCCATATATAAGGCACACCGGACTATAAGGCGCACTGTCGGCTTTTGAGAAAATTTGAGGTTTTTAGGTGCACCTTATAGTCCGGAAAATACGGTATATAGATATATTTGCTGAGAGTTTTAAAATGACACACCAATCACAGCAGAAGCTGGCTGTTACCAACAACCAACAAGTCCCAGCGAAAGAATCAGTGGGAATCTGGGGCAAATTTGCCACAATTTGGTGATTGGTCTTGGAGAGTCAAACCTTAGAGGAAGCCATCTAAAGAAACCCAAATTATATTGTCATATTTTAGAATAGTGGTCATTCTTTAGCATTGATCTTGTTCTTATAGACACGAGAAAACAAAAGCTATGTCACTCAATAACATTTAACTATTTATTCATTTTTGCTTCTACCCCAATAACCTGATCCCCCACTTGCCAGCATCTATTTTGTGCTAAGTTTGAATCACAGAAAGGGTATACTTTTTAGTCAGGTCAGCCAATTGACTAACTTGGCTTTCTGTTTACTGTTTACATAAACTCTTCACATTACTTCCTGTGAGGCTGCCATACCTAGGAAATCTCATACCATTTGGCAAATAAAAGTCTATAGCCTCAAGTAGTACCGCATTTGTTTTATTTATGTGTAGACTTTCGTTAAAGAACAACACCATTAATTATTTAATATATTGTTATAATCAATTAACTAATTAATAACACTCACTTCTTTTTTTTTCGTAACTCAAGGTTTTCCTGCCTGGATAGATAGTAGTTACATTTAGAGTGACCCATCGACTAGACCGGATCATGAAACTTTGCTCATTCTGAGCCTTTTTGCAGTGGGGAAAAAATATCAAGCAAATGCTTTTACATAGAACTCTTCGTTCAATTGTACAGACAACATCAGACGGCAGTCGCTGTGTCTGACAAGCCTGTTCTACACGCAGACACACACACACACAACCACACACACACCTTTATGCTGTATCAAGGTAGGTAGCAAGTCCCTGCAGCTCTTCCTCTACAGACTTTGTTGCCAGAGTTACTGCAATGGCGAGACGCCTCTCCTTCCTCTTTGAAAGCGTAAAGAGCAAACAAAGCAATACAGTTGACGCATCCTGTGTTGCGTTTGTGGTCTGAATATATAATCATTTCCATGGTTAGAAGTTTTATGTGTTATTTTATTGAGGTTACATTATGGAATAAACAATTGGACGAGTAATCACCCATAAGACCATGTATTCTTAGTCTCCATCGATGTGTTAGTTATGTAGGTAAGCTCATTAGACAAGAGTGTACTGTCTACATGTTTTATGAACTGAAAAATTATTGAAAAATAATAGCAGTTATTTTGTGTAGCGCTGCAAGAACACACTCCTTACATATTCAGAGATTCTGTCAATCAAACATATGAGAAAATAAAGTAAAAGTGATCTTTGCAGAACTCTAAAGTAAGGGAGGCAACATCCATCCATCCATCCATTTTCTGTACCGCTTAGTCCCCACGGGGGTCGCGGGCGCGCTGGAGCCTATCCCAGCCGTCATCTGGCAGTAGGCGGGGGACACCCTGAACCGGTTGCCAGCCAATCGCAGGGCACACAGAGACAAACAACCATACGCACTCGCACTCACACCTAGGGACAATTTGGAGTGCTCAATCGGCCTACCAAGCATGTTTTTGGGTTGTGGGAGGAAACCGGAGTGCCCGGAGAAAACCCACACGGGCCCGGGGAGAACATGCAAACTCCACACAGGGAGGGTCGGAGGTGGAATCGAACCCACACCCTCCTAACTGTGAGGCGGACGTGCTACCCAGTGCACCACCGAGCCGCCGGAGGCAACATATCACAATTAATTTTAAAACACTTGATGTCACCATCCCTTTTTACAATGCCTTTTAAAGATCCTTTTTTAACACCTATTTTGCATGTCGATTTTCTATCCAAACAACACTCCAACACATTGGGGAGACCAAGTCTTCACCTTTAGATAACATCAGCCCAGGCCCATAAGAAAGGCGGGCAATGCATTTGTAAAGAGGAAGGCTTGGACACAAGATGATGAGTTTCACTCGAGACACTCTCCTCTTCCACAGTATTGCGTTGGAAGCATTGTTACTGTCCAAAAACGGTCTTATATGTCACAAAGATGCTAGCCCTGACTTTGTCACAAATCTCATGTTTGGAATGATTGCAAGATGATGTGGTTATGCATAAAAATCCACACAATCATGTGTTGCGCCTCTACCGCTACTAGTGGCACTTGTCTTTGTCCTTGTCTGTTATTTATCCATTTTTACATTTGGCACTTGTCTCTTGTATTCTTGCACTCTTGTACGCTGATGTGACAAGTAAAGTTCCCCGCTGTGGGATAAATAAAGTTCTATCATCATCATCATCATCAATTGCAGTAGTTTAAAAAATAGTTTAATTTGTTTGTGACCATGCTCAGAACTCATAGCTGGATGGCTAATGCAGACATCGAGGCAAACACAAAGAACAGTTTCATAGCTGACTCAGTAAGTTGCAGTAGTGTTAGCAATTGTACATATATTGATATTTGATATATATATATATATATATATATATATATATATATATATATATATATATTGATACATGTATGTATATACCTGTAAGAATTGTTATACTATCCTTCTAAAGGTGTCCACTGTTTGTTTTCAAATATCAATCAATTCAACCTGAACAGGATGTGTGGTGTTGAAAATGGATGAACGAATGTGTATAAAACACTCCAACACAGTGCTATTTGTTAAGTTAGCACATGGCGATCCTTATCAAAAAGCAAAGCTACTTGCTTGTTTGAAATATTTGCATCATTCCTTTTATTTTGATTGGTTTGACAGTAAACTTCAACTGAGAGTGGCAATATACAAATTGAAGTCTCTTTTCTTTTCTAATTGTTCACTGCTTCATGATGTGAAGTGAGTTGCCACCATACAGTGCTGGTGTCACTTATTCTTCAAAGCAAAAAACATTGCCAGAACAATGGGTAGTTTTTGGAAAAATTTGAAAGTCACTTGTATCTCTCGGCCCAGCTGTATTAGACCACTGGCCCAATCAAATCTACGGCATCTGAATGAGAGACACTGGCAAGCACCACTTTGATACCAATGCACTTTGTTGAAAATTGTTTGTAATAATCTGAAATGATTTGCTGTATAGTAATTAGGTCAAAATGCACAAAGCACACGAATTGTCCTTTTAATGTCTTTCCAAGGCAGCATTATTCTAGCCAATCAACGCTGACTTGCAAGAACATCAATTGAACAATGGCAAGCAACAAGCATGGTGGGATGAAAAGAAAGACACAACAAGGAAAAATCGATACAGCAATTACGTGTGCAGATAATGGACATCAAGGTGTTATTTGGAGTGACTGAGAAGAAGAAGTGACATAAAGCCAATTCGAATAGACCATGCATTTCATTGTCTCACATCCAGTATATGTGACATGGATTTATTGTCACTATTGGGCTCAAGGCAACATTTTTGTTGGTGGCTTTTCTTTGTATTTATTTATTTGGTTCACAATGGAATAAGCATTGGGTAGCACTTCCTTGTCCTCTGGCTTGTTCCCATTGCTTTTCAAGAAAAAAAAAGTCAGTCATGCAAGTATTTCTCAGTGAAAAACACACATAGGAATCAAGTTGGACTTTTTAGTAGTATGTAGTGGGTGGGTGCTATGGACCCCCCACAACCCCCCCTACACACACACTGGATGTATGGATGTATGGATGTATGGATGGATGGATGGATGGATGGATGGATGGATGGATGGATGGAAAATTCAGCTCCCGAGAGAGAAAACTTCCGTCCTTGTTTCAGATTCGTGCATTTAGGTTCTTGTAGGAATTTTTACATGCACTTGTCAAAATTACCACTTCACGGCTGCATGTTTTTTATTTTCAAAAATAAAAGCCGAATATCGTCATTAGCCTGATTTAAACTTCGAATCTGAGAACATTGAAAGTAACAAATGTTGCAATTACTTGGGCAGACAAAAGCAAATTGGGAATGGAAGAAAAACACAAGAGTAGGCACACATGCATGCGCACACACACATGCACTTTTAGTCCAGCTGCTAGACTACTTTTTTTAGATGTATTCTTTCACTGATTCTTCAAGATGATGTATTTGGTCAGAATGTTTGCCGTTTGATGTGATTTCGCCTTATAAGATAAACATCTTTCATAAATCTAACCTGCAGGTGCTGAAGTGATGGAAACTGTTATTCATAATGACAGTGTCGTATTTTACGAGAATTAGTAATAGTAGTTTTTTGGTGAAATATTTTTTTTTTTAATTCCAGTTAATAAATGCATTTGTTTTCAAAAAGCTTTTTTTGAATATCCATGCTTTATTACCTACTAAAGGCCAAAACCTTTAATGCAATGACCTTTACATGTCGTTAATATTACGTCACACAAACACTACATCCATCTGCTCCTGGTTCGGCCCCCCGGTCAAAATTTAGAACCCAATTCGGCCTGCAAGTCAAATAGATTGCCCACTCCTGGTCTACCTGCAGCAGTAAGGGCACCTCTTGTCAGGCTTCACAGGTAAATCAGAAATGTGGATTTGATAACTAGGGGGGGTTTAGAGAGTACACATTTGACAAGCATGACAGGCTCTGACAGCCTTCATTGGACAATGATTAATGACTGACACCCCTGTTGCATATTTTATACGGAATGCAAATTCAACAATCAGTGAAAAAATGACTCTCTTTTGCCTGTAGTTGGATGCGGAAAGTACCACATGAAACAAGAACATTATCACATTATTTTCCTGCTGAAACAAAGTGTTAGTAGAGAGAGGCAACGAGTGAAAGTAAATCGAAAATGACCACCAGCATATCGTTCTAATTTGTTGTAACAAAGTGGCATTTAGCAATGATTCCGGGATGTGGGCAGAGTCAGAGTTTATGCCTTGAATTAAAAGGTCCCCCCCTGTGCTGGCTCACGCGCTTCTTCAGCCCATGTCAGTATGTCCTGAAAGTTTAATGTTAGTTGGAGAAAGCAAAATGACTTTTTTGTTGCCAAGGCTTGACATTGAATAGGTGCTCCAGGTACTCCTTTCAAACAGCTGGCCACCCATTTTAATGAGTATGCTTGACAATATTAGTAGGCACTTGTGGTTGTCATTGAGTGTTTTGACTTGAGACCACAAGTTTAGTGCAACTTCTCAAGTACATTCAGTGCAAATGCGATACCAAAGAAATTTGACTCATTGTTTTCAACAGCCTTTATTCAAAACCACAGGACTTTCCACCTTTGTTTCAGTCCAATACAGTAAAACGTGAGTAAGAAGAGTCAACACTTAAATATATTTCAGACTCTAGCCTTGAGACAGGTTTTTGTATTCGCTGTATCTTTTTGTGACATAGCCCTTGGGAATGTACGGTATTCAGAAGATCATATACGTAATACAATTGGACCTTCAAACTCAATTTATTTTTCAAATGTATCCAACAGTCAATCATCAGGGTTAGTCATCAATTAGTAAAAGTAATGGCAGTCGAATTCAAGAGCTCTTTTGTTTTTGTCATTTGTTTGATTTTGGCATGTTTGTTTTTTTGTCCTTCCTGTGGAGCTTTTGTGGACTTTTCCACCATTTTAGCCATGACATTACTTGAAGAAACGAGATATTGTGCTTGATTTATTTTATTTGTTTATTTGACAGGGACGATGTACATCAAGAAACGTTTCTGTAGATGCACCAGAATTAGCCAAAGGGCTGCTTTTCATTTGCAGTTCCCGAGGCAAGGTGTGTGAAGTGTCTTGACCAAGGACACAACGACGCGCGACTCGGACAGAGTTGGGTTCGAACCGCCGACCTTGCGGTTTCTGAACAACCCACTCTACTGCCTGAGCCACGGCCGCCACAGTAATGGTGGTTGCGGCCTCTCGGCAGCATGTGTGTGGCAGCACTGATCTTGATGGCAGGAATGTCGGCGCTAATTGACTGTTGGCACTTGACACCCACAGGGTGTTTGTCTTTTTTTGCACCTGTTTTCGGCAGCAGTTTTCACAACCCTGTTTTGTATAACGAATACGTCCACGCTATTGGAAAGTCTGCATTGGTGCAGCTGTATGGTATTGTACTGCATTTACTATAAAGGCATATCACTTAAGGTACAGTATAATACTTAAATGCTATTCCAGGCACGGCATTACTAAACCTGAGTATCCACTTCTTGTCATTCGTGCAAAACATTAGAATATGTCAAGGATGACAATATGTCAAGGCACCTGCGAGTGTAAGTATGCGCTTTGTGTTCATTTAAACACGTCCAGACCTCACGCTGAGTAAGTGAATTTATGAGTAAATTATGATGAGATCATCATTACTTGTGTGTTTTTATTGGGTGAAGTTCTGTAACATTTCTGGTATGTAAACTGAGTGTCATGGTTCAATAAAGGTTGTGAAGTACTGGAATAGACAACTTGGTAAACATGTCAAGTAGTTTGAAACAGAACAGATAAACATTTTCAGACTTCATTAATCGGCTTATAAGGTAACAAATGAAGCACCACTTAAATAGTAAATGAACAGATGACACTGTAAATATAGTTTATTGTAGAGGGTGGCTCTGTAATCAGTTCTAGATGAAACCGGCGACTTGCTGGGGGAGAAAAGGGTGTGCTATGACATATATCTGTGAAATGTGAACAAACAGTCCTTTCCAGGTGGTTTGAGTGATTGCCTAATCCCCTGTAGCGGGATGATTGCAGACCAAGGTCAGTTGGAAGGCTCGCTCTGATTGAGTGCTGTCTATGGTCGGAGACTCTCTCAAGCCTCTGATGCCATTAGATGGACAGAGATTCACTCAGAGAGTTTTTTTTAACACTTGAACCAATCCTGTCCAAATGGAATGACTGCGGTGATGTACCAGCTCTCATCCAGACATGCTGACAGAATCAACAACAGCAACAAACAACAATCGAACTTGGAGAACAATAACAGTCAGAGGTCAAAATCGGGCAAATATTTAAATAGTCGGAAGAAGTGCATTGCATTGGGCGACTCTAAACATAATTCTTACTTTGTGTCAAAGGTTTTTGACTTTCTTTTAAATACTTTTAACATAATTATATACAGAAATCTCCAGTTACATCGGCATTGTTTTACACAAAATATTTTAGACCTATTAGACGCAAATTTTTCTGTTATACATTCATGTGCATTTTGTTTGTAGAGTAAAAAACATAAAGTCCTTGGATAAAATCGGATCTCTCCCCTGCTGCTATATACATTGAGATACACTTGACAATATCAAACTTCACTGTTTTGTAGAAAAGAAAAAAAAAAACTATTTGTATGGACATCTGTGTGACAGATTCTTGGCGGCATGCTTGTGTGCTACCACCTCCCTTAAGCTGACGCCTTCGATCCAGTGGGAGAAGGAAGACTTCCCAAAAAGAACAACACGGCATATCCCAGCAGCTTTCAAAGACGATGTTATGAGATTTACTCAACGAGAGGAGTAGGTGTGGCAGTCTGTTCGAGGGGAAGGAGATTTCTGTATTTCAAAATCTTCTGAAATGTCAGGCAAATATGGTTTCTCAAGAGGTAATATATTTGCACGATAGTACTGCTGTGAATCAGGTTTTATAATAAAATCATGATATTAGTTTATCTAAAAACAAGCTTATTAAGAACCTTAGCTTTTACTTTTAATACATTACACACAGGTCATGGTGTCAACATTCCTATTTAAAACAATGGGGTGGGGTAGGAAAAAGGAAGAGAGATCGAGTTGTGCTGGCAATGAGGCGATGAGGCAGAAGCTTTGGATAAAAGTTCTCTTGTCTTTGATAAAATGTTATTCGTGTGGTTTGTCGTCACGACAATCCACAGTAACTGTGCTCAAGTCGGAGGAAGAAGACAAGATGAAGAAAGTTTCCACTATACAGGGCTATCAAACTCATTTTTGTTGCGGGCCACATCGTAGTTAAGATTTCCATCGTAGGGTCATTAATACTACCTTATATTATCACATACACAACGGAATACAGCATTAAAAAGTTCAACAATTTTCTAATTTGTTTTGAAAGTGGGTTTTAAAAAAATGTTGCAATATCTCACTGTTAATAAAAGGGAAGACAATTTACAATTTTGGTATTCTAACAAGAAACATTGAGTTGACACCCTTCGCGGGCCACAAAAAGTGATGTGGTGGGCCCGATCTGGCCCCCGGGCCTTGAGTTTGACACAGGTGCAATAGAAGCTCGTGATGTGCATTCCAGTTCTTTTAAGTGAACTGAATCTTTAGAATCAGTTCACTCAAAAGATTCGTTCAAACGAAGCGTTCAACGAATCGTCCCCCCCACACACTGATCCGTTTGTTTGTTTGTTTGTTTGTTTGTTTGTTTGTTTGTTTGTTTGTTTGTTTTTTTTAACATCAATAACAGACTGAACTAAGCAATACACCAGACAAAAAACACACGGCGAGGGAATGAGTGAACGATTTGTTCAAAAGAACGATTTTCTTTTTCCCAGTGAACGAGTGAACGAATCACTTCCTAAAGTGATTCGTTCTTTTTTCAGTTCATATGACTTCAACCAGTACGTGTCGGTAATGCGCATTGAAGCTGGTGCCACCTCGCCGTAAAACAAAACGAAGAAAAAAATTACGTAACTACCCGTTCACGAACGAGTCGTGAATTGCATTTCCCGTTCACCAACTGAACGGATCTGTGAGTGAACGAGTCAGTGAGTGAGTGATTTGCATTTCCAGTTCATCGCGAGAACGGATCAGTGAAGGAACGAATCCTGACTTTCCCGTTCGCGAACGAGTTAATGGGTGAACTGCCTTCCCGTGCATCAACGGATCAGTCAGTGAACGTGTTGCGTCTCCTGGCATCAACTATGTAAACCAGAATGTAGATTTACAATTTGCAAAAGAAAGAAAGAACCACTCACTGAAACGCCACTTCTTCTATGCACGTTTTCTCCAAGCTAACGGCTAACTTTATTGCATGAAGGGATGCGCCGTTATGCAACAACGGGGAGATTATGATTCTCTTTGGGTAATCTTGATTTTATAACACTTATAGTAGTTTTTAAATAACGTGTATGCATATATACGCCTAAATATTGTTATCCAATATATCTACTGCAATTTCACATTGGATTGCTGGTTTGAAATGGACAACAGACTGCCGTTCGCTAACTCAACGGGACCTCGGAACTGGATAATCGTTACCAAACCGGACAACGACAGATTGGAATCAGCTCGCACTCTGAACAACCCGGAAGCGCTCAGTGGACGTCTGGCACAGCTGGAAACAAGGATGAGGAGTTTGTGGCTAAGCGTCGGATTTGAGTCATCTGGCACAAGGTACGTTTATTTGATTTTGCTTTTTGAGCCACCTCGTTTTTTGTCTCCATGTTCCCGAGCATCGAAACAGGCCTGCAACATAAGGTTAGTTAACTTGGCGTTCCGGCCGGCCGGCTTTATTGTCTGTGTGTACGATTTTATGTTGTATGCCTTAATTAGTTAATATTTATTATTTTATTTAAGAAAAGGTAAATGTTATTGACTTGTATACCTGGTGTCAAGCGGTGTTTGAGTATGTGCCTCTTTTTTAACATCTAAATTACAGTGCCGAGATCCGAAAATATTATGATTAAGTAGACGTTGAAAGAACCCAGATCCCACTCATTTAACTCGTGAGTAAAAAGGTCTACACTCCTACAAAATACCAACGGAGAAGCGCTCCCAATTTTTTTGTATACCTGCCGTATAATGACAATAAAGCTATTCTATTCTATTCTACTTGAGCATCTGCAAGAAATTGGCATCCCATGACATGCGCCTGCCTTGGTGTGTTGTTTGACCCACAACTTTCTCTGCGATTTAATCATTCTTCTGGCCTTAATTTGAACAAAAATATATTTTGCTGGAATTGTGACAGAGCCTGGTCCGTAGAAATTGAGAGTGAGATTGTATTGTATTGGGGCTATAATTTGGAAATGGTGTTTCAGAATGAAAACATGTTTACATTTCATTTGGCATGCTTATTTTTCCTCCTTTTGGAATCTTAAGCCATACATGGTAACACCTGCTCCATTACTGACTTTTGGGCTCGTGAGATTTAAAGAAGCCTGCAGAATTGGTTCCAGCCCAGTGTACACTCCACATCATTTAATGTATTCCAGTCTATTACCATTTTTTTTTTTTTTTGACACCTCATTCTTTTCCACCAATATATGAAGGGGTCATTCCATAACAGACACCTCTCTTCCATACCGTAGTCACATCTCTGTTGCTGTTTCAGTGTTGTGTCACAGCTGAGAACCTGCATTTCAAAAGATATATTCGCTGACAGAGACATCCCATCACTCCTGCAGCTGAGGCTGAGGCAGGAAACGCAACACTGTAAAGGTGCAGTAGCCTTGTCACTTTCATCTTAGGTAATTGATCACATCAGACAGCAGCTGATGTGTGCGAGTCAATTGCGAGGGGCAGAGGATGCTGCTTATTCAGATAAAAGCTTGCCCTCTATCCCATTATCCTCATTTTTGCTGATGCACAGGAACCCCTATAAACAAGAACACCCAACAGGCGGAATGGTTACGATGAATAAATATTAACTAAACATGTAACATGTTTTAATGCTTTAAAGATAGCATACCATGTTGCGTAAGAGTCTCCCCTTTTATTGTGCATATATTAAAAAATAAAATAAAAAAGGCTTCTCCTTTGGGACTTGGCATTCAAGGGTTTCATGATTCATTAGAAGCTCTGCAGACCGGTTAGGTGGAAGCATCTGTTATCTGATTCCAGTCCTTATGTCATCAATTTCACAAATAAACACAAACAACAGGTGCTATTGCAGCCACCAGTAATTTAGCATCCAATCCAATACATTACCTTGAAGTAATCTGCATCATTAGTAGACTGAAAGAAATTATGTATTTCTGTGGCGGTGAATGGAAATAAACATTCTGCTTTTGAGGAAAAAGAGCTGTGACTGTAACTCAGAAAAAGAATCAATCCATGCATCATTTGTTATTTTCAACATTAATTAACAATAAAAAAATGTTTTTTTTTAAAGCTAACACAAAACATGAATTTTTTTTTTAGGGTTAGACCAAAAATACAACATAATAAAATGGGCTATCGGACTGAATTTGCATAACAAGTAGGCAAAGCTAACACAAATTATTATTTTTATTTTTTTGTTTTTATTTTTTATTTAATAAAGCTTGGACCAAAAATACAAAATAATAAAACGGGCTATCAGACTGAATTTGACTTTAATATATGAATTGTTGAATGTGCTGGACTTTGAAGTTTGCTAATGAGCATTCGTGATGATGCTGTACATTATGACACACAAATTCCTGACATTTATCTTTTGCACTTAATTCAAGAGCTTTCCAAAACCCATTAAATACAGTATATCAGTCATTCTACACTTGATAGTATTCTCGTTTACAAACATTTATTTTAATTCCACATAGCATCATGTCCGTCCCTCAAGCAGCTGGTCTCAGGTATATTATTTTTCATTGGCCATGTCTTGCCTGCAACTAGTCTCAAACCGATGACCTCACGGCCAAGTTGATGCCAAGATGACCTTTTGCTGTCGCAATCTTCAATAATGTGTTGAAGACAACACTTGTCATGGATGCAACCTTCCTTGATACAGCCTGCAAGAAATATCTATAATTTGTATCTTTTTGGAGGTGCAACCTCCACCAATGGCTTAGTATTCTGAAAGTATTTCTGCAAAGTCAGTGAGGATGTTGACAACTGCCTGTAGGTGTACATACTTGTGTCTAATGTGTGGGATGTCATCACGACCATGGACTCACTCTTTAATGCAGTTCTCCCAGTCCACTGTGATCCCGTACTGTTTATGATTTCATGTCCACTGAAATGTGAATGTTATAATTATATGGACTGCAGAATGACTCCAACTAAAGCAAGATTGTGTGTGGTTGGAAGAAATTCTCAGCAGCATTCTGCCCTTGAAAAGTTTCTGCCCTTAGTTTCCTGTTGCGAAAAGACGTCATGATTATCAGAGGCAATGAACTTGACATTTGTCCCCTTGACTAGGGGGAAATAATGGAAGTGATGGCACATGTGGAGGCCTCCTGTGGACATAACCACACCATCGTCTAAAACTACCAAATTATTATCAGAACACACAACGGGGACCCTCTGGTCATTTCTGCTCAAATGGAAAGCGCATCCATTTTGATTCAAGAAAAGTGTGGCAGATGTCTATGTGTAATCTCTGGGAATTCATCAATGATAACATTTTTTTTGAGAAAATGTGTTGAAAATATTAACGAATATTAGAACAAATTATGGACTGATATGAGTTTCAACTTCAATTACTTTTTGGGCTTATTGTATGAGAGCTGTGGCAACATTTCGAAATATCACATTGTAATCTGTCTTGTAACATTGTTGTCTTTATTATACATTAGATACTGGTAGTCTCCAATGTTTAAGGACTATGCAGTTTACAATAATCAAAAAACAGATGTGGAAGCTGATCTACAAACCACACCTAGCAAGGATTGTAAATGAAACGTAAAGCCGAAACGTGGTCGTAATCACCCGGGAGGGAGGGGAGTGGGCCTTTGATGCACCCGGGTCGTTCTGGAAAGTCAATATATTTTCCCGAAATTACCGATGGCCACCATGCCCCTGTTCTTATCACTCAACACCCACTTACAACCCATGCAATCTGTTAACATGAGAACTTCTGGCCCTTAATAAATTTTCTTGGCTATTCAAATTTCTGTATTCACCCCAATCTACCAACAACATTGTTGTATAATTAAATCTTGATCTATATGACCATTGAAAATATATATATACTAATTGTATGAGAAATATAATTCTCATACACTGTATTTCTAACATTTTATGCTCCGCTACTTAATGATAAGACTTACTGTTCATACCCCCAAAAAATACCCAAAATTATATAATTAAAAAAAGCTAGTGCCGTTCTACGAAATATGTGCTTTAAAACATTAATTAAACATAATAGCGGTTATTCAGGCAAAAGTTATATTTTGATGAATGTAATTTGTTCCTATATTTATTTGTTTTTATTGTGTGCTCAGAATGCAAGATGACATGTGTCCACATGTTTTCCTTCATGCTACATAGATTTCATGATATATGTTGAATATACCCTCTTATCGATTATTGCACAACAGCTGTATCGTGATATTGTCAGTTTTGTGTGCAAAATGTTGAACTTTATTATTTTGATATCTGTCACAGTACCCTATGTTGTATGTAATATAATTTTCGAATGAGTACATATTTTTCTCTCTTATATATAGCCATAATCCCAGAAACCGCATTGGAAAGTAAATATCAGATGTTCCCACCACAGACATAGATACAGATTGAGGAATACTTCTGGGGACCAGGGCAGACTCTGTGTCAACCCGGGTAGTCGCTGAGGAATATTCACTCGCATTCAGCCGCATGGTTGATGGCACAAAGCTCTGCTGTCACACATGCCCCCTGACCTGACCTGTAGAATTGTGACCAACATTGCTGACAAGGAACATGTAACTACTGATTTGAACAGCCAGCCAAATCATTTGAGGTCTAAAATCACACAAAATCCGTTGGGTTCTGACTATAATGTAGGGGAAAACTGGTAAAGTTGTATGTCTTATAGACTTTAGCTTCAGTCTGATTTCAACTTTGATGTCTTGCATTGAATATCCTCACGAGTCAATCATTCTAATGCAGCAAAGTCCTAAGGGTAATCCAATACGGTGAGCAATATTCAGTGTTATTCAGTATGAAAACTCAAACAATGGTGGAAAAATTAATACACACATGCCTCTAAAGCACATTACAGACACAATCGGATTCCTGCCTTCAGATTACCATGGACACAGTATCAACTTTGAGAGTTGGTTTGAGTGGCTATGGACCAAAAATTCTCAAAGGTCTGTCGTCCTTTAGAGGAGCAAATATTTGAATCCCTTCACAAGTAGTAAAAAATAAGCTATTGATTTTGTGCTGTTTTGTTTCCCCTTCACTTTCTTATTCCCCTCCGGTATTGTCATTCCATAGTCCAACTGAAGGTCAACATTGGTTTCCTTGTCACTGCCACAGAGACACGCAGTAGAAATACCGCAAGTAATGTTTTTGAAAGGAAAAGGTCTTGCAAGAAGGAAAGCTATTAGATATTATAATTGGTTGAGCATTACCTTTTCTCACAGCATGCCACAAGTATTCAAACCGTCTATATGTCGACAATATGTATATATACATTTCATCCAAAAGTATTCGAACAGTAATAGACCATTTCCTTTAGTTTTAATTGAAGACCGAAAGCAACTATAGGATTACAAGGCACGTCGTACTGCTCAAATTGTATTTTTTGGGTGAAATCTAATTGGCAGTGACAGAGACAAGCCGACACAGATACAGATTGATGAGACAAAGATTTGAAGTGATGGAAAGAACTGCTCATGATCTAAACAAACACGATCATCTGTGAAACATTGTAATGTCATACAGTGGAACACCAGAAGTCAACCACCTCGGTACTCAACATATTCGGTTTTCAACACAAAATGTCGGGAAATGTTAGTCCCAGTTCTCAGACAAAGCTTTGGAAAACAACCCGACTCACATCGGCTATTGTAAACTAAAATATACGTAGTTCGTCCCACCTGCCGCTAGTCGGCGTTGTTGAAGTTGTTGTCTGGCAGGTTGCTGCACTGTACAAGAGAATAAACATGGCTCCAAAGAAGACGCAGGAGAAAAGTAGAAGAGTAAAGGTAGTGATAACAACAATAGAGCAGAAAAAGGTGATCATAGGCTATGTATGAAACGGCGTTCGTGTGACAGACTTGGCATTGGAATTGTGCCGAAATTGACCATAAGTTCAGTTTTGAGGAATAGAGAGGCGATAAAAACTGCCAGTGTTGCTAAGGGGGTTACAAGGGGCTACCGGCCAGGTCCCAGTGGGAAAAAACAAAGGAACGAAAAGACAGACAAAACAATGATTCCCTCCCCAAAGCACCTCCGCGTTCATAGATTCAGCGCCTCATTAATGTCAAGATGTAGATCTTAAATTTACTGTTTTAATGATGTGTTTCTTTTTTAATTTATATTGCATATTCAACTCTTATGCATTTTCGCTCCGCAATTGTTATTTCAAATTGGAAAAATTGCTTTGGGACTCAACGGTTTCCTTCTGGAACAAATTAGCGTTGAGGTTCCACTGTAGTTTGGACTTGGATATCTTTTTCTAGGACTGGCTTTTTCAATTCAGATGTACTGTAAATACCTGGAAATATACGCTCAATTGTGTGATATTCATTAATGACAAACCCATGAGGCAGGTATTCACTGTTCAGAGGCTTTGTTTTTGACAGAAAATATTTCCACAACAAAATCATAGCGCAAAACTGAATTACAGCAAAGCAAAGCGAGCCACTGTTACTTCTGAAAACATGTCACATCTTATTGCATCATTGCATTTACATAAACATTCTTTGACACAACACAGAAACCCGACAAATGCCTTTCTTCATTTCTCTCTGTGTAGGTTCCTGTACAATAGAGGGAACATCAAATAAGAGCATACATAGGTTTAGCTCTAAACATATTGTAAGTCACATCTTACACAAGAGTGTAATTACAAACCCAGTTCCAATGGGGTTGGATCACTGTGCAAGACACACTCAAATATTTTTTTTTCCACATGTTTTCAAAAGCCTTTTCAACCAACATTCATTTGCTTACACAGACAAAGTATTTAATGGTGAAGCTTATAACTATTATTGTTCCCACTAGCCCAAATATTCACTCTATTTAAATTTGATGCCTGCAACATCTTCCAAGAAAGACTGACCTAGAGAGTTGAGGAATGCTCAAAAGACCTTACTGTTAAAAAATACAACAAAGGACACCCTGGACTGTTGAGCAGCTGAATTTGTACATGAAGCAAGAATGAGAAAGAATTAAAGTCTGCGTACAGTTTCCAAATGCTTGTTCGTTGTTTTCAATGAAATGTGACATAAGACAGTGGTCAACATGCCCCTGTCCTAATTTTTTGGGAACATGTCACTGCAAAAAATAAGGCTGCAAAAAAAAAAAAGGTTTCAATAGTTTCAACATGAAATATCTTTGTTTGTAGCGTATTCAATTGATTATAGGTTAAAAAGGATTTCCAAATCATGGTATTTTGTTCTCATTTTCATTTTACACAACGTCCCAAATTCCCAATTCAAGTCAAATGTTGGAATTGGTCAAGTGTTGTTCAATACAAACTTTCTTCGCCCACACCTCAGTGTGATGACAAAAAAACATACCCTGCACCTTCATCATCGCATGGATATGTTCCAAGCTTATTGTTTTTGAAGTCGTATATCTATATCAATGAATTTCAGTACATTTTTAAATCTGCAGCAACATCCATCTGCTTCGTGACATGCCTCCTCGAGGTAAGCACGCTTCCGTACCAATTCCAGCGCAAAAGCCTTTTTTGCATATTTCTCCCTCTTGTTTACGGTTTACTGAGCAGGTCACTTTTCCTCCTTGCTTGAACAGCTGCTTCAGTGATGACCCCACCCCCTCACTTCTTTTCTTAACAGGGGTTGAAAGACGACTTGTGTGCTGCACCCTGTCAAGTTCATTTTTGCTTGTGAGGCCTTCTGGTGACCTCATGCACACGTTACTGAGGCCATATGAATAATTTATATATTGAATGTAGCCCAACCCTGACATTAGGACGTTTGATGCACACAGGCTTTGGCTCGGACAGTCGGCTATACTGCTGCTATTGCGGTGCCCTATATTGTCATCAAAGAGCATTTCATAGCTCCACTCATGTACATGTTGATCATGATGAAATGACACAGCATGCTTGTTGAGTTGTACAGTACCCATTTATCTTTTAAATACACAGTATCTCACAAAAGTGAGTACACCCCTCTCATTTCTGCAATGTTTTAATTATATCTTGTCATGGGACAACACTGAAGAAATGACACTTTGAGACTTGTCTTTGTACTCTTCACCTGGTTGCCGCCACACACGCTGGACACCATCTGAACCAAATATGTTTATCTTGGTCTCATCAGACCACAGGACATGGTTCCAGTAACCCATATCCTTAGTCTTCTTGTCTTCAGCAAACCTTTTGCGAGCTTCCTTGTGCATCTTTTTTAGAAGAGGTTTTTCTGGGACGACAGCCATGCAGATGGTGTCCAGCGTGTGTGGCGGCAACCAGGTGAAGAGTACAAAGACAAGTGTGTCTTGCCTACAGTCAAGCATGGTGGTGGGTGCGTCATGATCTGGGGCTGTATGCGTGCTGCTGGCACTGGGGAGCTACAGTTCATTGAGGGAACAATGAATGCCAACATGTACTGTGGAATACTGAAGCAGACCATGACCCCTCCCTCCGTAAACTGGGCCGCGGAGCAGTATTCCAACACGATAACGACCCCAAACGCACCTCCAAGACGACTGCCTTCCTAAAGAAGCTGAGGGTGAAGGTGATGGACTGGCCAAGTATGTCCCCAGACCTAAACTCTATTGAACATCTGTGGGGCATCCTCAAACGGAAGGTGGAGGAGCGCAAGGTCTCCAACATCCACCAGCTCTGTGTGTCACTCTCCTGCCTGAAAGTCTGTGCTGAACAACTGGCACCCACCTTTGCACGGATCTTCAACCTTTCCCTGGAGCTGTGTGAGGTGCCTTCGTGCTTCAAGAGCTCCATCGTACCGGTGGCCAAGAAGCCTGCCGTCACAGGTTTGAATGACTATAGACCTGTCGCCCTGACATCTGTGGTCATGAAATCCTTCGAGAGGTTAGTGTTGAACCACCAGAAGGTCATCACGGCTCGATCCCCTGCAGTTTGCCTACCGGGCAAACAGGTCGGTGGACGATGCGGTCAACATGGGGCTGCACTACATCCTGCACCACCTGGACACCCCAGGGACGTACGCCAGGATCCTGTTTGTGGACTTCAGCTCGGCGTTCAATACCATCGCTCCTGACATCCTCCACCAGAAGCTCATCCAGCTCGCGGTGCCTGACTCCACCTGTCAGTGGATCACGATCTTCCTGACCAACAGGAGGCAGCATGTGAGGCTGGGGACCATCACATCCGACGCCCGGACCACCAATACTGGCGCCCCCAGGGGTGCATCCTCTCCCCACTGCTCTTCTCTCTCTACACTAACGATTGCTCCTCAGGCGACACTTCTGTGAAGCTCCTGAAGTATGCAGAGGACACCACTCTCATCGGACTGATCCGGGACGGTGACGAGACTATGTACAGACAGGAGGTGGAGCGGCTGGTCCACTGGTGCAGCCAAAACCACCTGGAGCTGAACCCGCTCAAGACCGTGGAGATGACAGTGGATTTCAGGAGAGGCCCTTCACCACTTCCACCCCTCATCCATCCACAGCAATACTATTCTCTCCACAGACACCTTCAAGTTCCTGGGATCCACAATCTCTCGGGACCTGAAATGGACTCTGTCCGGAAGAAGGCCCAGCAGAGGCTGTACTTTCTGAGACAGCTCAGGAAGTTCAACCTGCCACAGGAGCTGCTGAAGACCTTCTATACTGCCATCATCCAGTCTATCCTCTGCACCTCCATCACTGTCTGGTTTGGATCGGCCACCAAACAAGACAAGCACAGACTGCAACGGACAATCAGGACTACAGAAAAGATAATCGGGACCAACCTCCCATCTATCCAGGACTTGTACCTGTCCAGGACCAGGAAACGTGCAAGTAACATCTCTACAGACCCTTCTCACCCAGGTTGCAGTCTGTTCGAACTACTCCCCTCCGGACGGCGTTACAGAGCACTGTACGCCAAAACCAGCAGACAAAGACACAGCTTCTTCCCCCAGGCTGTCGCTCTGATGAACTCACACCACTCATAGAGTCTCAGTCGTTACTGTGCAATAACATCCTGCTCTCGATGCTTTACCTTTGGATTGTCCATATATTATGTGTACTATGTGTCCTCTCTGCATCCGTTGCAGCCTGGTCATCCTGGAAGAGGGATCCGCCCATCTGTGGTCTCTTCTCAAGGTTTTTCATTTCCCCTCGTAGGAGTTTTTCCTTAAGATCAGGGGATGTTTAAGAATAATTGTCAATTTTTGCACATGTTGTCCTGAATGTTGTTAGCTACCTAAATGTTGTACAGAGGCCGAGATGTACCGGAGTCAAATTCCTTGTGTGGCATTCTCAAACTTGGCAAATAAAGACTGATTTGATTTGATGTCATCATGGAAGAGTGGAAGAGGCATCCAGCGGTGACCTGTGAAGCTCTGGTGAACTCCATGCCTAAAAGGGATACGGCGGTGCTGGAAAATAATGGTGGCCACACAAAATATTGACATTTGGGTCCAATTATGACATTTTCAGTTGGGGTGTACTCACTTTTGTTGCCTGCATTTTGCACATTCATTGTTGTATTTTGAGTTACTTTGAAGTAACAATACATTTACTTTGCTATCCAAGCTCTACAGTGACTACTTAACATTGTCTCAAAGTGTCATTTCTTCAGTGTTGTCCCATGACAAGATATAATTAAAACATAAGAGGGTTGTACTCAATTTTGTGAGATACTGTACATCAGGGGTCACCAACCTTTCTTAAACCGAGAGCTACTTCCTGGGTACTGATTAAGGCAAAGGGCTACCAGTTTGACACACACTTCTGAAATAGTCAATTTGCTCAATTTGGCTTTCACTATGTGTTATTATTGTCATTTCCAGTTCACATGTAAGTGTGATTTTAACATGAATAGCAAAAATACAATCCGTTCCAGAAGGCGGTTCGAGAAGCGAATCGGTCGAATTATGAATCTATTTTTCCCATTACAAATAATGGAAAAAAATTTAATCCGTTTCAAGACAAAAAAAAATGCCTTTCTTAAGCATTTTTTGATTTGCACATATTTGTCTGATCGCGCAACTGCACCGCACCGCCGAACGCGCAACCATAGCGCGTCGCCCACCGCGCAACTGCACCGCGCTGGTCGCATTATTGTGACAGAGCCGTCGCTGAAACATAGAAAATATTTTTAAAGTCCTGATGTACTTTTAAAATTTAAGTGGACCTCAGTGCGCAGGGAGCTTAATTTGGTCCGAACGCGGAACCGCAGCGCGCCGGGCGCTCACTGTCGCATTGCTTTAAGAGCGTCTTTGTGTTTTAGGATGGCTTTACTGCTCCCACTTGCTTTCTTTGGAGGCATAATTAGGGGTTAATACAATCCTCAAAGTAACGAAAATACAATAACAACGGAGTCAGTCGGCATCCAGGCCGCGCGGTCGGGTTTTCTCGGGTCCTCCCGGCTCATCTCCCGAGGTTCGACCTCCGAATTTTGTTCGACAACCGAAGCAAAAAAATCTCGAATTTTTTGTTCGAATTCCGATTTGTTCGAGAACCAGGACATTCGAAAACCGAGGTTTGACTGTAAAATAAATAGATGCAGCTCACTGACAAGTGCCGCTATTTGAGCTAATTTTAGAGCAGTCCTGCGGGCGACTCATGCGGTCCTCACGGGCGACCTGGTGCCCGCGGGCACCGTGTTGGTGACCCCTGCTGTACATGCTGGGCATTTATTTATTTATTTTAATTACCACCACATGGTTGAGGGGAAAAAAGTAGACAGTAGACAAAGCATCCAGTTATAATAAATGTGCATATAGTAACATTTTAAACAGGCAAAGAATTTAGGAAAAAAAAGAAAAGAAGTATTAGGTACTATAGTCGTAGTAGTATTATTTTACGTCCATAATTGTAGTAGTTTCTTGTAGCAACTGTGTGGTTGTAGACCACCCTATTATCTCCCAACAGATGCCTTCTAGGGCTGTTTCATGATTTTCAACACACAAGTGAATGATAGCAATATTTGAGGGCAGTTGCTCTAGTGGACCTTTTGGAGTTTGATGCAAGCTGGATCCAAGGATATGGTAACAAACCAAAGATGTTGTAAGGTCGGTCAGTCTTATTTTGCAAAATTGTCTTAAAATAGTATTAGTGAATCAGTGCCATTGTCCTTTCTGTCAGGTAAGAGCTGATTGTTGATTACACACAAAAAAGTAACTACACATTACTCCCGCCGCCACCCTTTCATCCTGACACGATGACAGGTGCCAGTAGCTTCTCGCTCCATCACGTATCCACAGCAGCCTCCTGATCTCACTGACATTTAGCTGCAGATGGTTCAGCCACTTTAACACCCACCATAATGAAGTTATCAGCTGCTGGAGGGTATGTAATCCTGAAATGAGCCTCAAGTCAAAAGTGCAGCTGGTAAGTCATTGATAAAATTGGCCTTTGTGTGTTTAAGTGGGGCGTGTGATAGAACACATTAAAGAGCATTCATCGGCAGTGTGATGTGATTTTGAGAATACGATGAACACTTGCAGTGGTGCCTTGATTTACGGGTTAAGCCCTTTTCATGATATTTTAAACAATTGTTTCTCAAATAGTTTTTCCCCATTGAAATGAATGGAAATGCCATTAATCTGATCCAGCACTCTCGAGAACGCCCCCTGCCCCTCCACACACATAGATGGTAATAGCTTTTTAATGACCAAAATAGTACTTTACAGCAGGGGTCACCACGTAACAATTTGTATGTATTGTTTTTTATATAAAATTAATAAAAACATACGGTAACGATATAATTCAATATAGGAACGGATTTCTCGCAATTGAATCAGTTGATAGAGGAAATTAATATTATTTAAATAAAACATTATAAATATTATTAAATATAAAACCTGCTCTGCATATAATCACATTGTTTTAGTGCCTTACATTTATAGAGCACCTTGCAAGGGACCTATAAGAATGACACACATGCATTGCTTTAGCCTAATATGTACCGTAATTTTCGGACTATAAGTCGCGTTTCTTTTCATAGTTTGGGTGGGGGGGCGACTTATACTGAGGAGCGACTTATATGTGAATTTTTTCACAAATTTTCAAAATTCCAAAAAGAAAAAAAAGTTAAACTGCGATAAACGAACCGCGATGTAGCAAGGGATTACTGTAATTTGAATTTCAAGTGACGTCAGTGGCGCGGCGCGGTGGTTGTTTACATAAAGGACAAAGATTTGATCACCGGATGACAAGGGCCCCACGTACTACCGGCAACATTAGCGGCTTTGTTTGTAAGTGACACGGAGGACGAAGAGTTTGAAGGATTTAATGATTTGGAGTGACACAGAAGGTTTGAAAAACTATTATGGCTTTTACGCACGCCCGGTCCTACTCTACGGAGCTCTCTTTCACCTCTGTGGATTGAAGTTGGGGGCCGGCGCTCGGCCGGGTGGCTGTCCAGGGACGGTGGATGGGGCTCGGACATGGCTTTTACGCACGCCCGGTCCTACTCTACGGAGCTCTCTTTCACTTCCATGGATGGAAGTCGGGGGCCGGCGCTCGGCCGGGTGGCTGTCCGGGGACGGTGGATGGGGCTCGGACATGGTTTTACGCACGCCCGGTCCTATTCTATGGAGCTCTCTTCCACCTCCGTGGCTGGAAGTGCCACCTCCGGGGATGGAAGTCCACGCCGCCACACACCTGGAAGTTGACGCCGGTGCTTGGGGCCGTGTGGTGGTGAACTATTTATGTTATAGTTATTTGATATATTTTATTTCGTATAGCAACTTGTATATGTTTTTATCGTTACAGTTCAGTAGTTGTTGGCTCGTTGAACTCTTGTTTTGTTAAATAAAGAGATGTTTACCAAACCCACGTCTTTCCTTGTACTTTGTTAACGCTATAATATAGTTATATACTAGATCTGTGGAATAACGACGAGGCTGACGTCAGGGCGCACGCGCGGGGTTGTTGACAAGGGACGAGGAATTTGATCGATGGATTTAATGATTTGGAGTGACACAGATGGTTTGATAATATTGTTGTTTATATGATAGTTATTTGATATATACTTTATATATCGTTTTGTGGGTCTGTGGAATATTTAGAATATTTAGACGTCAGCGGCGCATACGCGGCATCGTTTCCATAAAGGACGATCAATGGATTTAATGAATTGGAGTGACACAGATGGTTTTATAAACGTGTTATTTATGTAATAGTTATTTGAATAACTCTGAATGTTACGTCAGGCCCGTTCTCAGCTCTTTGTTTGTGTTTATGTCACGTTAGCATACCTATCGTTTAGCCTGTTGTTGCTCGTTCATGTCTGTTCTTGGTGTTGGATTTTGTCGAATAAATTTCTCCCAAAATGCGACTTGTACTCCGGAGCGACTTGTATATGTTTTTTTTCACGTTATTGTGCATTTTATGGCTAATGCGACCTATATTCCGGAGCGACTTTTAGTCCGAAAAATACGGTACTTAAACTTGCCCTTGATTTACTTTGCTAGAAGACTTGGAGCGACATTCTCTAAAATGTTATCATACGTGTTTTTTTTTTTTCCCTCTGATCTGACTTTTTCCCCCCCAAGGACATCTCCTCCTGCTGCCAAGACCTGTCAGGCAGGAGCATCTCAGAGTAGAGAGGTGAGAGGACACCAATTAGAAAGTCATCCTTGGCCAAGAGAGCCAGCGGCACAGCTTGCCACAGGAAGTGGGTTGTCTGACTTCCTGCATGGGGTCACAGCTGTTTGCAGGGAGGTTAGCGTTAGCAGCCAGTATGTGGTAGTATTTAGCGTTTGACGAGGGAAGCCTCATTTGAATAGCAAAGAACCGTTTCAATGTCACCAATAAATTTACATGATTTCTTTCCAGCTACAGCCGAGATCAGAGAGGGGACTTTGTTGAAATTAGAATAGCACGATGGTGTCACAGGAACGAGACCTGCTCGTTCAGAGTTGGCTGGCTTTGAGGTAGAGATTAATACTTTGTTTCTATTCGACTTGATAACAGTTTATGTTCAGAAATCCTTGCAGAGAATAAACTCACTGGCCAAAACATATCTGTG